>NC_142211.1:1634922-1934922 GCF_049639895.1 Pseudopodoces humilis | reverse complement strand
ATGTTTGCAGACCTTTGTTTGATCCTTGTTCTTGCTCAACAAGCAGGAAAATTTTATGGCCTTGTTTTCTTTAGCAGTCTACTGTTAGGGTCAGCATGCTCTGTAGTTCAGATGTGGGTCAAGGCATATATTCTTTTGATCCACATTCTTTATTTGGCACTACATTAAGACGACATCCTTTTATAAAGAGGCTGCAAGCCAAGCACACCTGCAAAAGCTCCAACATACTGGGTAACGGGTCCGGGTTCTTTTGTTAACTTCCCATAAGTCTTGTACTATTAAAAACAAGATTCACTTAATAAATTATAAAAAGTTTAATATAAACAAAAAGACAATTAGGAGATAAAATAAATAAAGCAAAGGGTTAAAACAGCCGGGTGCCCTGGCGGATTGCCAGGAACACACCTGGTATCTTGGGAACACTCTTTTTATCCCCTCCTGCTGTGAAGGTTTAATGAATATTCAAAGCATGTCCCCTCCCTGGTTCCACCTATTTAGAACATGATCTGTTTGCTGACATGTGTGCTGACAATCATTATTTCTGCTGGTCATCATTATTTTTGCTGACCAACATTATTTTGAGTCTGGTTTCCTTTCTTCTGCAAATGGTCAGTATTGATAACAGTCCGGGCCACTCATCCTTCCTTTGAGGTTGCAGCTGGGCTTCATATCTTCTGCTGATAACAGTTTGGGCTCTATTGTTCTCCTGATAAGCAGCTTGGGCCCCACTGTCTTTGCCCTCTGGGGTTTCCTTGCTTTGTACCTAGGAAATTCTTTTAAGCTTAAAACTTGTTAGCAAAAAAAAAGTACATACATAGCTAAAAAGTATTTAACATATAATATTCATCTTAATACCTGCGAAAGCCAATATCACAATACAAATTTATAACAAACCCCTCCTCTTCTTTTTTATAAATCATTTGGCTTGAGCAATAATTCTTGTTTTCTAGCTTCTAGCGCTCGTTCATTTTTTTTTTTCACAAATCAATTTAGCTTCTTCCAACAGATCTTTCACATTATTTTGTTTTCTTAATACCATGATTTTTTGTGCCGTTCCAGATGTAGCCAATTTTGAGTCTGTAGGCATCGCTACCATTTGCATGCCTTGCACTACTTTGGTGATTAGCCAAATTAAACAGGGGATTAAACAAGGAAGAAATATTAAACCAGCTGTAGCACATAGGGGAAGAAACTAAGCTTCTTTTACTACTCTATCCCCGATACATTATCCCACCAGTTAGTGGTCATCATTAACTCTCATTTTTGGACTGGCACATGGGCCATTTTTCTGATATCCATGGAGATATCTAGAACGGCATTTTTATTGTCACTGAAAACAACAATCTTATGCATTAATTTTCTCACAAAACACCCCTTCTTTTAGCCAATAAATAGTCTAAAGCCAGCCTATTCTGATATATTTCAGCTGTGGCTTTGCATCACTGACTGGCTATTAATTCCATAGCCCCAGCTGTTTCATTGGTTATGATTTCTACAACAGCTTGGAGTTTCATAATGCAAAAATTGGGGTTTGATATCCCCAACTTCCATCTTGTGCCCAAGAATGTTTCAAATATGCATTCAGGGGCCATTTCTCATCTCCCCATTTTTTTTGAGGTGCTCCAAACCATTCCCTTTTATTTTTTTTTTCTAGGTCCTCAAAAACCAATACCCCCAATTGATTTCTGTCTCGTCCTGGCAAAAGGAAAAATCCTGGTTGAATCATTCCCAGAGTACAACTCCCTTTCCATTGTGAAGGGAGCTTTGGGTATGCCCTTTTCTCACATATCCCAAAATAAGACATCTGGTGCTTTCTAATAGTCATTTTTCCGTTGATTTATATTTCTCCAAAATTTGGCTATTTCTGGGATTCCAGAGTAAGGATTTTTCCCTGTACTATTACACTGGGAGAATCTGGTTCTATTACCATATACACATTTTTTTTTTTACTTTCCTTTGGGTCTAATACAGAGTCGGTTTCTCTGGAACTTACTATGTACAAGTTTTATTACCAACTTTATACTTTTTACCAGGAGTATTTCTCACTTCATGAAGAAATTTTCTCCATTTAATTGCTGTTTGAGCTTTGCTTACAGGTCTTGACATGAGGTTAATACAGGTCTAGGTTGCTGTGTTGGCTTTATCTTTTCACTTACCATTTGCTCTCTTACCAAATCTTGGTTATTTCCCCTGGCAACAACTGTGAAGCAAATCCATCTTTTTCTCCTTTTGGGCAGTTGTTTTCTAATCTGTTACTACTTGATCCTAGATTTTCTGTGGTCTAATATTTTCCCCTTTATGCATACAGGTACTTAATTTGGATGGGTTATAGCAGTGACTATTGATACTGGTGTGGGTAATAAGAAAGAAACCCTGGTGTCTTTCCATGTAAAGCTTTTGATAGCATTTGTAACATGGCTTTGCTGGTGTCCCAAAAGGGAAAAGGATAAGTGATAGAAGAAGGAATAATAGGGGTCCAGTATGGCTTACACCCCCACCAATCCTGCCTATGAGGTTGCAGCTCACAGCAGGTGTTTTATATTCTTCTCGGTGGCGAGTTGTAGGGCAGCTGGGCTTCATATCTTCTGCTGATAACAGTTTGGGCTCTATTGTTCTCCTGATAAGCAGCTTGGGCCCCACTGTCTTTGCCCTCTGGGGTTTCCTTGCTTTGTACCTAGGAAATTCTTTTAAGCTTAAAACTTGTTAGCAAAAAAAAAGTACATACATAGCTAAAAAGTATTTAACATATAATATTCATCTTAATACCTGCGAAAGCCAATATCACAATACAAATTTATAACAGTACTAATCTGTAATTCCCATCAGGCTTCTTTACTGGGAGAATAGGCGCATTATGAGGAGACATACAAGGTTCCAATGTCCCATCTTTTATTAGTCCTTCTATCACTGGTTTTTAACCTTCTCTTGCTTCTAAGGATATGGGATACTGGCACACACGTATGGGGTATTCTTCTCTCTCAATTGTGACCCTTATGGGGGCAATGTCCAGTCCTCCCCTATTTCCTTCCCCAGCCCAAACTTCCATGTTTATTTTATCTTCATCCTCTAGGTCAAGTTTTAAAACTTTAGCGGTCATTCTCCCTTCTTCAGGTATAACTCCTATTCCTAGCTTTACTTGTAAGTCTGTGAAAAACGAGATTCACTTAATAAATTATAAAAAGTTTAATATAAACAAAAAGACAATTAGCAGACAAAGGAAATAAAGCAAAGGGTTAAAACGGCCGGGTGCCCTGGTGCCTTGCCAGGAACACACCTGATATCTTGGGAACATCCTTTTTATCCCCTCCTGCTGTGAGGGTTTAATGCATATTCAAACTTTTTCAAGAAGTATTTAGCATGTCCCCTCCCTGGTTCCGCCTTTTTAGAACATGCTCTGTATGGTTTTAATTTTTGCTGATCATCATTATTTTTGAGTTTGGTTTCCTTTCTTCTGCAAATGGTCAGTGTTGATAACAGTCCGGCCTCATCCTTCCTCTGAGGGCAGCTGGGCTTCATATCTTTCCACTGCCAATGGCCTGGTCCTGGCTGCTGATAACAGCTTGGTCCTCCCATTGTCTTGCCTGTTGGAGTTATCTTGCCTTGTCCAGATGAAACATATCCCTACCGTTCAGAATTCCTTTCTAAGCCTATAACTTGCTAAGAGAGAGAAGAATATAGCAAAAAGCATATAGCATATAACATTTATCATAACACTTGCGAAAAGCCAATATTTACAATATGAATTCACAACAATTTCTCCCCAATAAGTTGCTACCTGCCCCAGGGACTAATAAAACATTCCCCATCCAAATTTTAGTTTCTCCCTCAATTACCACATCTTTAATGACTGGAACTGTGAAACTTTCTCCTTTTGCCCCTGTTACTTTTACAGTTTCTTTACTTACAACATGTTGGAATATGTAATAGACAGGTCCTCTCTGCCCCTGTGTCAACCACAAACTCCAATTCTTCCTCCTAGGGACCTACTTTTAAGGTTATCACAGGCTCCAGATGGTATTTGTCCCCTAGAAAATAGAGCCTATGACTCCCTTATTCTTCTTCTGGGCCTATTTCTTGGAAAATTTTCTTGTCCTTTATTAGGTGAGGACATTCTCTCTTATAGTGCCGTTTCATCCCACAGTAATAACAGGTGTTCTTAAAGTGCACTTGGGATTCTGTTTGTACTGAGCCTCTTTTTTTTCCCTTTTCCCTGCCCCTGAACCCTGGATGCCTAGGGGTAGTATTTAGAGGCTTTAAATTTCTCTGGAAACTACTTTCTCGCATAGTTGCTACCAGGATTTTTCTTCCCCTTTAGCTTTTTCTTCATCTCGTCTTATATAAACTTTTTGAGCCTCTTTTAATAAATCATTTAAAGATTTCTCATGCCAGTTTTCCAGTTTTTTCCAGTTTTTTCCTAATGTCTGGCCAGACATAGGTGACAAAATTAACTCTCAAAAGGGTTTGCCCTACTATTGTCTCGGGGTCTATCCCAGAATATTGTTTCATATCCCTCCAAAGTCTTTCTAACCATTCAGTCGGGGTCTCCTCCTTTCCTTGTTGTCCTTCAAAGGTTTTTTTTTGCATTTTGCCCTTGAGGTGCTGCCTCTTTTATTCCTTTGATTATCAGATTACGATAATCGTTCCTATTTCTTCGTCCTGCCTCATCATTTTGATTCGAATTGGGAGGTACCATTGGCATTTTCTGGTTCCCTGGTGGTCCTTGCTGGTTTTCCTTTTCCCATATTTTTATTCCAGCAACTCTAATCATCTGCCTCTCCTCTTAGGAAAATATAATTTTCATTATTGATTCAATTTCTTCCCAAGTAAATATGTTGGGACCTAAAAATTGATCCAATTGATCTGCTGTGTTTATAGGATCTTCTAGTAGTCCTTTTATTTCCTTTTTAAAGTCTCTGACTTCTGAAGAAGTCAAAGGGGCATTTACAAATCCCGTATTTCCACCTGTCATTGGGACTTCTCGTAATGGAAATAAACTAGTAGCCTTTCTGTATTGTTCTGGGGAGGAGTCAGGGGAAACCCGCTTTTGAACTGCGCTTCCTGTATTTTGATATGGTACCTCTTCTTTATGGGAAAAATTCTTTAGAACCGCTGTGTCCATGGCAGGGGTTGTTGGGATTGTGCAGGCAGGGATCTGTCTCGCCGCTGAGTCCTCCAAGGGGGGGGGGGTGTAGGCGGGGACTGTTACCGGAACGACCAAGAGAGTGGAGTCTCTCGGTGGAAACCAAACCGGGGCATGGACAGTCTGCACGTGTCTCATGGCGGCAGGAGCAGCGGTGCCCAGCGCGGCCAGTGCGGACAAAGCCGCCGGGGCCAGGATGGCCGGGGTGGCTGCGGGAGAAGTGGCTGGGGGCGTGACAGCCAGGGCGGGGGTGCCCGGCGCGGAAAAAGCCGCGGGGGCCGGGATGGCCGGGACAAGCAGGGCCTCCGGTGCCGCTGGCGGAGCGACGACGAGCCAAACAGCAGGAACCAGGGCAGATGGAACCCCCGGCAGATTACTTACTTTTGGAAGCAAACTAATTGTGTACACACCTCATGCAGACCGAAATATGCTAAACCAGAAAGCTTGGTTATCAGACTCTAGAATGTTAAAATATGAAGCAATCCTGATAGACAGTGTGTTGAGGGTTAGGTGTCCTTTTTTTTTGTTGTTCTGGCCTGCCCGTGGAATTTTTACCCATTAGTTGCAGGTAAAACCTCACTGTGGGTACTTAGTGGGTGCTTGACAAAGGACAAAGAGTGGCCGGGCCCAGGGGGGGAAGGGGGCAGGAAAAGAGGGTGGGGACAGTTTTTGGCTGGCTTTCTTCGGCTTCAGGGAAAGACATTTCGTTCTCTGGGTCGCGGAGCTGCTGCGGGAGAGAGAAGGGAATTTCGCCATCACCCAGACGGAGCTGCTGCTTCTTCTCTTTCTTCCCTCTTTGTTGGTGGCCTCGCACCCCCTGTCCTGCCGGGACGTGTGCCAGTGCCAGCCACCGCTGCGGAGCTGCTGATACACCTCAGCCACCAGCCCAGGATCTCTGCTCATCCCTGCTGTTCCAGTTGACTGTTCCTCAGAGCCCTGCAGGAGCACCGGGACTGCCCGCCCGAGGGGGTTTGTGAAACAAGCCTCTCCTCCATCCCGTCTCAGCCGAGAAGGCTGTCACGGGGTCCCTGTTTCTGTTTTCTTGCTAATGCTGTAGTTATTGTTGTTTGTTTGCCTGGTTATACTAGTAAAGAACTGTTATTCCTATCCCCAGATCTCTGCCTAAAGGCCCCTTGATTTCAAAATTATAATAATTCAGAGAGAGGGGGTCTACATTCTTTCATCCCAAGGGAAGCTCCTGCCCTCCCTAGCAGATATCTGTCTTCTAGAACCGAGACAGTGATGATTTGACACTAGAAGTAAGTAAAAGTTTAAACCTGGCTCAATTTTTGTATGAAGAACCAAAAAGTGACTTAACTCATAATTATTTGGAAATTATCCAATATCAGACTAAAGTTCAGGAAGGTCTTGAAGAACAAACTCTCTCAGAAGGAGAAATAATTTATGTAGATGTCTCTTCCAGATGTTTACATGGGAAAAGGATGTCAGGTTATGCAGTAGATGCAGTAGTTGATAGGAGAAACATGCAAACTGTTGAGAAAGCAAAATTACCCTCAAACTGATCAGCTCAAACTTGTGAATTATATGCTCTAAAAAGAGCATTAGAACATTAACTCATTTTCAAAACAAGGTTCTTAATAATAGCAGCTATGATATGCTTAAAGTTCAGCAAACTGTTGAAATGCATTTGTGCAAAGCAAAGGATCAGAAGTCTTAGGCAACAGACCAATCAAACCATTTCGCAGTTGGTTTAGTCTGAAGCCTCTCTCATGGCAGCTGACTTTCAGCAACAATACATTTTCCTGGAATTCTGGAAGCACTGAAAAATAATAAAGCTACACTGGATTTGGCAAAAGCAAGTCTTCTTAAACAAGGGAAGGAGTAAAAAAAAAAAATTAAGAAAACCTCTGTATAGGAACATCTGTATAGCTTCTTTGCAGAGATGCATCTGCAGTTAGAATACTAAAAGATCTCACATGACACGTATCTGAAAGGTAATTAGACAAAGATATGTTAAATATATGAGAAGCTGGCTATAAATACAACAGTGACACCCTATAGATAATGCTCATCCTAAAAATAACCATAAATTCACATTATACAATGAATATGTCAGCAGTAAGTGTTTGAGAAAATCAGGATAATCTTTTTAGAACATTCATGTCTTAATGACTAAAAATGAAATAAGGTAAAAAACTTGTAAATTTCCTAGTAAATAACAGTCATTATTCTTTTGTGTTACCTATAGAAAACAAAAACAGCAGAGATTGCAACAAATAAATTAAACCTTTGGTGAAATGAAGGATGCAACAGACTGTATCTTCTACCTACAAGGAGGTGTTTATCAGTGTTCCATCACAGCTGTTTCAGTCGTAGTCATCCTCATCTCTAGGAAAATAACTATACTTTGCAATTTAGACAAGTGTTTTTTAACAAAACGTGAGACAATTTAAATTTCAAACTTGGCAGAAATTAACTTTGACAGAAGGAAATAGTAAAACTTAACCTCAAAAGAATACTAAAGTGATAAAGCTTCACTTAAGAACAGTCAGACTTAATGAAACATAACTTTGCTTAATTTTATTGACACTTAATTTATATCAAATGAAAACATAACTCAATCTTACTCTATTATTACAAAAAAGGCAACTGAAAGTTTGGTATATACCTTTTGAACACAATATAACAGCAACATGAATTTACTATAGATAGTGAAAAGATGTAACATACATTATGATTTTATGTAATTTGGCTTTGAGAATAACTCATAATAACTGCAGATGTTACTGAATATACTTATTCGTAGCAGGAATTTGCCTGGTATATGCTTAAGTTTGTTAGGATTTTTAAAGTGCAGTCTTACTAGAGAAAAACCACAACAACACAGGATTTGGCAAGTTGCCATTCAGCTTTTGTAGCACTTTTCAGAACCATCAAGTCTAACTTCTAATTAAAATCCAAAGTCCAAATCAGTATATATGCCGTTACATGTGTTTTTTTATAGCAAAAAGACTCACACTGAAATCACCTTATTAAAATTGTGGAAAAAACAAGCAAATGGGTAATACATGGTTAACTTAATTTTGTCTTGTACAGTGAAGTTCTAGCTAATTATTTTTTAAACCATTAATATCTTCTGTAGATAACATTAATTGGAAGGTTGTTTTATTAGCAGCTGTACATCATTCAATATTTTGACATTAGGTTTTAAAACTAATTATTGCAAGATAACTTTTTATTTCTGTTAATATTATCTCTAAACATTTCTAAAGAGGAGTTTTTTGAATTTTCTAAAGGGTCGCAATAATTTCTCCAGTAAAACTCTAAAACTGCAAGAACTCATAATTACTTAAAAACACAAAATTAACTCTAAAAGGGTATATAAAGACATTCTAAGAAAAAAATGAATCATGACTTTTTAACTAACTGGGTACTATTCTGGTACTTCTTCTTGGAGAGGGAGCAGGGGGGTGAACTGGCCTGCTCTGCTGCTATCTCTAAAAGGTTCGAGTGAAGTCTTCACTATCCCTTATATACACTCACAGAGGGGAAAAACGGGGAGAAAAAAACCTCACAAACTTTGTTAACTTTAACAAATGCAGTTCTTTCAATATTTCATTGTCCGCAGACAGAGGGAAAAGGACACTATTTTACAAAAACAGACTATTGTTATAGATACATTTTATGTTATTGGCTTTTCGCAAATATTAAGATGAATGTTATGTGTATAAGAATGAGAAATTTTGTTGTATTAATATAGTTTTCTTTATTTCTGTTATTGATGAAATTTAGAAATAGTAGTATAATACATATATGTTAGGTTATGGCATAGTATTAAAATAAAAACTCTCTTTGTTTGTGTGAGAAATGAACTTGTAAAAAATTCGTAGAAATCTAAATAAATGTATATAACAATAATGATATAAAATATAAAGTACAGTATGACACACAAGCCCTTCCCAGATCTAGCCACGAATTCCCACTCAAAGGATAACGATCCTAGCCGGCGCCCATCAACAAAAAAGAATAGACAGGACACGGCCCATCAAGCTGACAGGAAAAAAACTCCTCAAACTGACAAGGACAGGCTCGGTGACCATCAACGGGGAAGAATAGACAGGACACGAAACATCAAGCCAAAACGGAGAGGCTCCGACGAGATATTCATCACCGGACCTGAACACCCCGCCTTGCAGGCTACCGTTGGGGGAAGCCATCAGGTAAACAAAAGGAAAAATCCAGCCGAAATATCCATCGGCTCCAACCCGGATCCAGCCATCCCATCCGGATGGCCTGAACCACAATGAAATCAAGAGCCACTCAGAACTTCTTTACATATGAGGAGACTCGGTCCGGACGTCCATTCGACTCTATTCTCCAACGCCAGGAAATCAATTCATACGACAATCAAAGACTGTTGATGAATGGTGCCTGCCTGGAATTTGGCCTCAAGGCTAAAAATCCCTATAAAAACCCCGGACAGTTTACCCTCCTTCGTGGATTTGGGAACACCTATACCTTGGGTATAGACCCCTGTCCACCCAGCGCTGCGCTGTTTGTTTTATTGTGGTTTTCCCTCATTGTTTTTTTTATAGAAATTGTTTTATAATAAATCGTTTTTATTTAACCCAAATCTGCCTTTGCATTTATAACAGATTGGTGCCGTGACTCGGATCGGAGAAACTGCGGGGAATCTCGCTGCCCAGGACGGGTACCCCCGCTGATTTTGGCGGCCTGGTGAGTTGAGAACCCCCGTAGTTCATTCCGATATCCGAACCAAATTTAGGCGGAGGTAAAAACCACAATAAAAAGGATAAATCCGGATCGGAGAGCTCGGAAGGCACGGAGCCTTCGGAAGCCGCGGCTTACTTGCTCGTAAAACGTCTAGTGCGCACAAGGACACCCACGCAGGAAAATAGCTGTAAGTACTGCTGGTTGAGCAGGCGATCGGGCGAGTGTGTGAGACGTGATCTGATCACGAAGCGAGTGCGGACTTCAAGGTCGCGTTTCCATCCTCCCGCGAGGGAATTGGCCGGCCGCGAAGGAAGCGATACAGAGTGAAAGTTTTTTTTTTCCCTCGACACACACTCGTAAAACCTGAGACCAAAGGGTGTCTCGGGAACTGATCGCAAGGTACTTACAGGGGAAGGGACGTCTTGTCGAGCTCGAGGCTGGTAAACCCTCTTAGTAACGGACCCAGGGAGAGGTCCAGGGAAGAATCAAAAGTTCCGATTACAAGAGACCTCAGCTCAGCTCGCTGAAAGGTGAGTATCGGCAAATTTTGATTCCTAAGTACACAACGCAGAAACTGATATCGACTCACGGAGAAGTCGAAGAAAGGTAAGAATATATTTGCGAAGTATGGGGCAGAAAAAGAGTAAGCTTCAAGGAAGAAGCACAGGAAAAGATTCCTCCGATCAGGGGGAGGAATCACCAGACATCCCACTGGAAAGTCCCTTGGGGTGGATGCTAAAACACTGAGAAGATTGTCCCCAGAGGAAGGGGAAATCAAAGGAGAAATTAATACATTATTGTATGGAGGTTTGGGGAGGACAGGAGTTGAGAAGTCACCTCAATTGGCCAGTGTTAGGCACATTTGAAAAATAGACGTGTAACAAGTTGTTCTCCTATGTGGAGAACAAAGTCCCCTCAGATCCTGAGGAGAGGGAATACGCCAAGCTCTGGGTAAATGTCAGAGTAGGGCTATTTCCAATAAAGCAAAAAGAAAAACGTGAGTCGAGAGCTGAGTCCTGGGAACCCCTCGATCACTTACCACCCCCGTATCGAGGACCGGCGGGACCTTCCTCTGCAGATCAAGTAATGCCCACAGCACCCTTGGGCCCCCGAGACCAACCCACTGAGATACGTGTGTCTCAAGCGGGAGAGTCGGGGCCAGCAGCAATGCCGGCAGCCCTTCCCCTTTCCCCGCCTGTAAACACCGTAACCACAGCAACCTCCTCGGAGGTTTTTTCTGCGCAAGGCTGGGGAACACCCTATCCGTCCCTGCCGGTCCGGCCGCCACAACCGGGACCCTCCCATACAACGGAGGGGACTCCTCCCTTCAACCAGGTGGCGGCAGAATTCCCACAATTAATAACAGGGAGGCAACACACAATCACCAATTCCCCTCCCGCAAGTAGAACCCGTTTAAGAGCAAGAATGATAGATAATGAATGGGGAGAGAGTGAAGAGGGGCACCGGTTGTTCCCTCTTAGGGATAGTACCGACGGCCCCGGGAGTGATCGGTTTTGTGAATGTCCCCCTTAACTCTGGAGATGTAAGAGCATTTAAAAAAGAGATGGGGCGGTTGTTAGATGACCCTCTCGGAGTGGCTGAGAGGTTAGATGAATTTTTAGGGAGTAGCATTTATACCTTTGACGATCTTATGGCAATCCTGAGATCACTGTTTAATCCGGAGGAAAGAGAAATGATTAAACAAGCCGGGATCAGAGACTGGGACAGACGCAATCCACAGGGGATGCCAGGTAACCAGAAATGGCCTAGCGCAAGCCCGAGCTGGAATGCACAGACAGAGGAAGGCAGACGGAACATGATGGGTTTAAGGAGCATGATTGTACAAGGTATAAGAGAAGCGGTCCCTAGGGGCCAGAATATTAGCAAAGTTTTTAGAGAGTGTCAAGGAAAAAAGAACCACCCACTGAATAGATCGAGAGATTACGGCGAAGTTTACAGATTTACTCTGAGACTGACCCGAACTCTCCTGTGGGGGAGGTTCTGTTAAAAAACACAATTCGTTGCTAAATCTTGGGAGGACATTAGGAGAAAATTAGAAAAGATCGAGGAGTGGCAAGATAAAAGCCTCCAGGAGCTCCTAAGGGAAGCTCAAAAAAGTATACATGAGGAGAGAAGATGAGAAGCAGAAATTGCAGGCTAAGGTTTTAGTAACTGCAGTAAAAGAAATCCAGAAACAAGAACAGATGCAGGGTAAGTTTAAAACACTACTCGGAAAAAGTCGGGGTTCTCACTGGGCAGCCCCGGCCCCACGGAGAGAGCCCCCGGAATGCTACTACTGTAAAAAGGTAGGACACGTTCAGCGGAATTGTAAACAAAGAATAAAAGATGAGAAAATTTTTCAAGAGGATTAAGAGTGTCAGGGGCTCTTTAATTTAGAGACCAGAACATCCAAGAAGCCCTTGATAAAATTAAAAGTGGGCCCCTAACGACAAGAAGTAAGTTTTCTTGTAGATACTGGGGCAGAGAAAAGTACCCTGCAGAAATTGCCATACGGATGTGTGGCTAGCAGAGAAAAAGTTTTTGTAATCGGTGCAAAGGGAGACCCCTTTGAAGTACCTATAATAAAAGATGTGGAAATAGAATCTGAAAATAAAATTTGCTTAGGGAATTTGCTATTAGTAGAAGAAGCAGATTACAATTTACTGGGAAGGGACATGATTGTTGCTTTAAGAATTAATATCTTGATTAAAAATTCTGAATTAGTGGTGAAAATATTTAAGTTGACTCCTAAAAATGAAGAGAAAATAAACCCTGAAGTATAGCATTCAAAGAGAGAAGGGAGTTGAAACAAATAATTGATGACCTCCTAAACGGGGGTACTTTAGAGCCTTGCATGTCTCAACACAACACCCCCATCCTGGCTGTAAAAAAGACGGATGATAGCGTCCGATTAATCCAGGACCTACGAGCGGTAAACGCTAGGACCCGGACTAGATTCCCGGTGGTGGCCAACCCCTATACTTTACTAAATAGACTCACACCAGAAGATGTGTGGTATAGTGTGATTAATTTGAAAGATGCTTTTTAGACTTGCCCTCTGGATGAAAGGAGTAGAGATTATTTTGCATTTCAGTGGGAGGACCCAGATACAAACCGTAAGCAACAGCTAAAGTGGACGGTCCTCCCCCAGGAGTTTGTGGAGTCTCCGAACCTTTTCAGACAAGCTTTAGAACAAATGTTAACCCAATTTGCTCTTGAGGACAGGACAAAGCTTTCACAGTATGTAGATGACTTGCTAATAGCTGGACCGACTGAAGAGAGTGTGAAGAAAAGCACGATTGCCTTGTTAAACTTTCTAAGAAAGAAAAGTTTGAAAGTATCAAAATCCAAGCTGCAATTCACAGAGCCTGAAATAAAAAATAAAATACCTCAGACATTGGATATCTCAAGGAAAAAATTAGACCCGGAGAGGGTAGCAGGCATCCTTGCATTGCCTGCACCAAAAACAAAAAGGCAAATTAGACAAATTCTAGGGCTCTTGGGATATTGCAGGCAGTGGATTGAGGGTTTCAGTGAAAAAGTGAAGTTTTTGTATGAAAGATTAAACACTGACAGGCTGAAGTAGACTGAACAGGATGAGTCTAATTTCCAGAAATTAAAAACTGTTCTTATGACTGCCCCGGTACTAACTCTACCAGATACGAATAAAGAATTCCAGTTGTTCGTGAATGTGAGTAAACAAACAACACAGGGAGTCCTGACTCAGGAATGGGCAGACAAAGGGAAGCCTATAGGCTTCAAAGATCTTAGATCCAATCAGTCAGGGTTAGCCTACGTGTTTACCAGCAATTGTAACAGTGGCTCTGTTAATAGGAGAAGCAAGGAAAATAACTTTTCCTCCCCTGGTAGTTTACACTCCCCACGATGTGAAAAACATATTGCAGCAAAAAGCAAAGAAGTGGCTGACTGATTCCAGGCTTCTAAAATATGAAGCCATCTTAATCAGCTCACCCGGTTTAGAATTGAAAACCACTGCACAAAAATCCTGCTCAGTTTCTATTCAGAAAAATTAGTACATGATTGTTCTAAAATCGTAGAGCTGCAGACCAGATAAGTTACATCAACGCAAACTGTGATTGTTTTCCATTTATACATTTTAAATGTGCTTGTTGTAAACAAATTTGAGTAACCCACTGTTGGGGAGAGTACAAACCTAAGAGATTGTGTACCAATTGTCTGACTAAAGAACAGGAGCTGACTAGCCGTTTCTTAATACTTGTCACCCGGGCGGGGTTTTTAGAACTTAACTCTCCTGAGTGGTACCTGTTTTTTCAAAAGGGGATTAGAGGTAAATTAGACTCCAAAGCAAAAACTTTAAAAATTGAGTGCCAAAAGACAGTCAAGGTACCGAGCAGGACAGACACAATTAAGTCGTCTCGGTGGGCTGCTTTCAAGAGAAGGTACGCCATAAGGACTACAAAAGCCCCTGAAGAATATCCTTGCTGCCGAGAAGATGGTAATCCCCGCCGTATATTTCTATACGGGCGAAGGGCAAGGCAGAGGGATACACCGGTGGGGAATCCTGACTGTCCTGAGTCTAGCCGTGTGCTTAGCCGAGAGAATGATTCCCGAAGTACCTCCGGGGGAGCGTCTCCTGGGGAAGTGTGAGCAGTGTCAAACTGCCACAGATACCAGACGAATAGTTAACTACTGTCCTCCGGAACGTTGTTTGTCTAACAGCACTCAGTATAATCTTTGTGAATTAAAGGGGAAGGTCTAGTGTTACCACTCAGGGGCAAGGCTTAAAGACGGGCAGTCTAAAACTCCTATGAAAAGAAAGACTGAAACTTCCCATTTCAGGTATAAGAGAGAAGTGGGAATGATTCCCCCAATTCCAATCTGCAGCCAATGTAACAAAACTGTCTGGATAGGGGGAAAAAGACAATCCACCTTTTTGGCATATTATGCGGTTAACCCTTTATGTTACAATAAAGCGAATTTAAAAATGTGTACCATGAGAGAGAAAGTATATTGGGAAGGTAGAAATTTAAAACATGAAGAAGAGGTTTTTTTAATAATGAACCGATAATCCTTGATTTGTTAAAAAGTAGTGATGACCGGGTATGTTTGCAATTCAACCAAGTATTCTGCTTCTCCAAGGATGAGGAAGGGGTAGACCCTGAAAACAAAATAAAACAACTAACCCTAGAGTTAAAGAGGCGAGAAGCGGAAGCTCGGAAAAAAAGGCTAGAACAGGAGAGGCTTAACTCTCTTAGTGAACATTATGAGCAATTAGAGAAACAATACAGCAATTGGGGGTTGCCAAACCCCAACCAGAATCTTTTCATAGATCTAATGCAAGAAATAGCCACAGAATTAGGTCTATCTAACTGTTGGATCTGTGGCGGTTTAAAATCAGCTGAAAGATAGCCTTGGAAGGGAGAGGAACTAACCCCAGAGCAACTTCTAAAAATGAGAAGGCTCTAAAATATCAAAAACAAAACAAAGACCAGAGGGATGGGTTATAGACCAAAGAATAATCGGTACTGTCTGCATTAGCAGAGAGGGAAAAGAATTCACTGATTTAGTAAGCTATACCCCGTGTGTAAGCACACTCACGGTGAATTCGGAAAGTGTTATAAATGCAAAGGCAGATTTGGGTTAAATAAAAACAATTTATTATAAAACAATTTTTATAAAAAAATAAACAATGAGGGAAAACCACAATAAAACAAACAGCGCAGCGCTGGGTGGACAGGGGTCTATACCCAAAGGTATAGGTGTTCCCAAATCCACGAAGGAGGGTAAACTATCCGGGGTTTTTATAGGGATTTTTAGCCTTGAGGCCAAATTCCAGGCAGGCACCATTCATCAACAGTCCTTGATTGTCGTATGAATTGATTTCCTGGCATTGGAGAATAGAGTCGAATGGACGTCCGGACCGAGTCTCCTCATATGTAAAGAAATTCTGAGTGGCTCTTGTGGTTCAGGCCATCCGGATGGGATGGCTGGATCCGGGTTGGAGCCGATGGATATTTCGGCTGGATTTTTCCTTTTGTTTACTTGATGGCTTCCCCCAACGGTAGCCCGCAAGGCGAGGTGTTCAGGTCCGGTGATGAATATCTCGTCGGAGCCTCTCCGTTTTGGCTTGATGTTTCGTGTCCTGTCTATTCTTCCCTGTTGATGGTCACCGAGCCTGTCCTTGTCAGTTTGAGGAGTTTTTTTTTTTTCTGTCAGCTTGATGGGCCGCGTCCTGTCTATTCTTTTTGTTGATGGGTGCCGGCTAGGATCGTTATCCTTTGAGTGGGAATTCGTGGCTAGATCTGGGAAGGGCTTGTGTGTCATACTGTACTTTATATTTTATATCATTATTGTTATATACATTTATTTAGATTTCTACGAATTTTTACAAGTTCATTTCTCACAGAAAGCAAAACAAAAACCTGGCAACCTGAACCACCCGCGGGCTATTGGAGTCGCTCCCGGGGGAATAACTGTGAATGAATAGAAATAATTGGACTTTGCTGGTACAAAAACTCTGGGGCCAATCCCTTCCATGAGCTAATAGGATTAAAGGAATATTGGGATGATCCGGCAAAGTTGAACAAGGGTTGGGAAGCTCCTGATGGTATATATTGGATATGTGGGAAAAAGGCTTATAGCGAGCTACCCAGAAAATAGAAAGGATCCTGCACACTTGGAATAATTCGGCCCTTTTTCTTTACTCTACCTAAAACAGAGAGTAAATCATTGGGAGCCCCTCTCTTTGAGACATTAAACAGACAAAGGAGAGAATTAAAACGGGAACTACCAATAGCGGGAGGCAACCAGAAGTGGAACGAGGAAGAATGGCCTGCCGAAAGGATCATTCAATATTACGGGCCCGCTACTTGGGCAAACGATGGCAGCTGGGGGTACAGAACCCCCATTTATCTACAGAACCCCCATTTATCTCCTCAACAGACTTATCAGATTACAAGCGGTGGTAGAGATAGTTTCTAACCACACTTCAGAAGCCCTAGAACTCCTAGCCAAACAACATTCACAAATGAGAGCTTTTGTGTACCAAAACAGACTAGCTCTCGATTATTTGCTAGCCGAGGAGGGAGGAGTGTGTGGCAGATACAACGAATCCGAGTGTTGTATGGAAATAGACGATTACGGAGAAACAATAAAAGGATTGGCTGCTGAAATTAAAAAGGTAGCTCATGTGCCAGTCCAAAAATGGAATTCAATCCTACAAGCCTCCTGGTGGGACCAGATATTCGGGCAAGGGGCTTGGTGGAAGAAGCTAGTATTCTTCATAACTTGTTCAATTGCCGGAATCATTTTCCTTCCCTGCTTAATTCCTTGCTTCATCAGACTAATTCACTCTGTTGTGCAAGGAATGCAGATTGCCACACTTCCAATCGATCCTGAGAAAGCACAAGGGAGACCTACTCCTCTCTCTAAACTAATGAAATTAGAGGAGGAAAAAGAAAACGAAAATGTGATTAAAGCCTTAAAGAATTTTGAAAATAAATATAACCTGGCACAAAACATATAGTGAGAATTCGTTAACGGACTGGGAAGAAAATGAATGTGAGTAAAAAAATTATAGTCCTCCCCTGCAGAATTGGATGAAATAACACGAATTTTTAATGTAATGAATTATTAGGCGGGGGACTGTGAGAAATGAACTTGTAAAAAATTCGTAGAAATCTAAATAAATGTATATAACAATAATGATATAAAATATAAAGTACAGTATGACACACAAGCCCTTCCCAGATCTAGCCACGAATTCCCACTCAAAGGATAACGATCCTAGCCGGCGCCCATCAACAAAAAAGAATAGACAGGACACGGCCCATCAAGCTGACAGGAAAAAAACTCCTCAAACTGACAAGGACAGGCTCGGTGACCATCAACGGGGAAGAATAGACAGGACACGAAACATCAAGCCAAAACGGAGAGGCTCCGACGAGATATTCATCACCGGACCTGAACACCCCGCCTTGCAGGCTACCGTTGGGGGAAGCCATCAGGTAAACAAAAGGAAAAATCCAGCCGAAATATCCATCGGCTCCAACCCGGATCCAGCCATCCCATCCGGATGGCCTGAACCACAATGAAATCAAGAGCCACTCAGAACTTCTTTACATATGAGGAGACTCGGTCCGGACGTCCATTCGACTCTATTCTCCAACGCCAGGAAATCAATTCATACGACAATCAAAGACTGTTGATGAATGGTGCCTGCCTGGAATTTGGCCTCAAGGCTAAAAATCCCTATAAAAACCCCGGACAGTTTACCCTCCTTCGTGGATTTGGGAACACCTATACCTTGGGTATAGACCCCTGTCCACCCAGCGCTGCGCTGTTTGTTTTATTGTGGTTTTCCCTCATTGTTTTTTTTATAGAAATTGTTTTATAATAAATCGTTTTTATTTAACCCAAATCTGCCTTTGCATTTATAACAGATTGGTGCCGTGACTCGGATCGGAGAAACTGCGGGGAATCTCGCTGCCCAGGACGGGTACCCCCGCTGATTTTGGCGGCCTGGTGAGTTGAGAACCCCCGTAGTTCATTCCGATATCCGAACCAAATTTAGGCGGAGGTAAAAACCACAATAAAAAGGATAAATCCGGATCGGAGAGCTCGGAAGGCACGGAGCCTTCGGAAGCCGCGGCTTACTTGCTCGTAAAACGTCTAGTGCGCACAAGGACACCCACGCAGGAAAATAGCTGTAAGTACTGCTGGTTGAGCAGGCGATCGGGCGAGTGTGTGAGACGTGATCTGATCACGAAGCGAGTGCGGACTTCAAGGTCGCGTTTCCATCCTCCCGCGAGGGAATTGGCCGGCCGCGAAGGAAGCGATACAGAGTGAAAGTTTTTTTTTTCCCTCGACACACACTCGTAAAACCTGAGACCAAAGGGTGTCTCGGGAACTGATCGCAAGGTACTTAGAGGGGAAGGGACGTCTTGTCGAGCTCGAGGCTGGTAAACCCTCTTAGTAACGGACCCAGGGAGAGGTCCAGGGAAGAATCAAAAGTTCCGATTACAAGAGACCTCAGCTCAGCTCGCTGAAAGGTGAGTATCGGCAAATTTTGATTCCTAAGTACACAACGCAGAAACTGATATCGACTCACGGAGAAGTCGAAGAAAGGTAAGAATATATTTGCGAAGTATGGGGCAGAAAAAGAGTAAGCTTCAAGGAAGAAGCACAGGAAAAGATTCCTCCGATCAGGGGGAGGAATCACCAGACATCCCACTGGAAAGTCCCTTGGGGTGGATGCTAAAACACTGAGAAGATTGTCCCCAGAGGAAGGGGAAATCAAAGGAGAAATTAATACATTATTGTATGGAGGTTTGGGGAGGACAGGAGTTGAGAAGTCACCTCAATTGGCCAGTGTTAGGCACATTTGAAAAATAGACGTGTAACAAGTTGTTCTCCTATGTGGAGAACAAAGTCCCCTCAGATCCTGAGGAGAGGGAATACGCCAAGCTCTGGGTAAATGTCAGAGTAGGGCTATTTCCAATAAAGCAAAAAGAAAAACGTGAGTCGAGAGCTGAGTCCTGGGAACCCCTCGATCACTTACCACCCCCGTATCGAGGACCGGCGGGACCTTCCTCTGCAGATCAAGTAATGCCCACAGCACCCTTGGGCCCCCGAGACCAACCCACTGAGATACGTGTGTCTCAAGCGGGAGAGTCGGGGCCAGCAGCAATGCCGGCAGCCCTTCCCCTTTCCCCGCCTGTAAACACCGTAACCACAGCAACCTCCTCGGAGGTTTTTTCTGCGCAAGGCTGGGGAACACCCTATCCGTCCCTGCCGGTCCGGCCGCCACAACCGGGACCCTCCCATACAACGGAGGGGACTCCTCCCTTCAACCAGGTGGCGGCAGAATTCCCACAATTAATAACAGGGAGGCAACACACAATCACCAATTCCCCTCCCGCAAGTAGAACCCGTTTAAGAGCAAGAATGATAGATAATGAATGGGGAGAGAGTGAAGAGGGGCACCGGTTGTTCCCTCTTAGGGAAGTACCGACGGCCCCGGGAGTGATCGGTTTTGTGAATGTCCCCCTTAACTCTGGAGATGTAAGAGCATTTAAAAAAGAGATGGGGCGGTTGTTAGATGACCCTCTCGGAGTGGCTGAGAGGTTAGATGAATTTTTAGGGAGTAGCATTTATACCTTTGACGATCTTATGGCAATCCTGAGATCACTGTTTAATCCGGAGGAAAGAGAAATGATTAAACAAGCCGGGATCAGAGACTGGGACAGACGCAATCCACAGGGGATGCCAGGTAACCAGAAATGGCCTAGCGCAAGCCCGAGCTGGAATGCACAGACAGAGGAAGGCAGACGGAACATGATGGGTTTAAGGAGCATGATTGTACAAGGTATAAGAGAAGCGGTCCCTAGGGGCCAGAATATTAGCAAAGTTTTTAGAGAGTGTCAAGGAAAAAGAAACCACCCACTGAATAGATCGAGAGATTACGGCGAAGTTTACAGATTTACTCTGAGACTGACCCGAACTCTCCTGTGGGGGAGGTTCTGTTAAAAAAACACAATTCGTTGCTAAATCTTGGGAGGACATTAGGAGAAAATTAGAAAAGATCGAGGAGTGGCAAGATAAAAGCCTCCAGGAGCTCCTAAGGGAAGCTCAAAAAAGTATACATGAGGAGAGAAGATGAGAAGCAGAAATTGCAGGCTAAGGTTTTAGTAACTGCAGTAAAAGAAATCCAGAAACAAGAACAGATGCAGGGTAAGTTTAAAACACTACTCGGAAAAAGTCGGGGTTCTCACTGGGCAGCCCCGGCCCCACGGAGAGAGCCCCCGGAATGCTACTACTGTAAAAAGGTAGGACACGTTCAGCGGAATTGTAAACAAAGAATAAAAGATGAGAAAATTTTTCAAGAGGATTAAGAGTGTCAGGGGCTCTTTAATTTAGAGACCAGAACATCCAAGAAGCCCTTGATAAAATTAAAAGTGGGCCCCTAACGACAAGAAGTAAGTTTTCTTGTAGATACTGGGGCAGAGAAAAGTACCCTGCAGAAATTGCCATACGGATGTGTGGCTAGCAGAGAAAAAGTTTTTGTAATCGGTGCAAAGGGAGACCCCTTTGAAGTACCTATAATAAAAGATGTGGAAATAGAATCTGAAAATAAAATTTGCTTAGGGAATTTGCTATTAGTAGAAGAAGCAGATTACAATTTACTGGGAAGGGACATGATTGTTGCTTTAAGAATTAATATCTTGATTAAAAATTCTGAATTAGTGGTGAAAATATTTAAGTTGACTCCTAAAAATGAAGAGAAAATAAACCCTGAAGTATAGCATTCAAAGAGAGAAGGGAGTTGAAACAAATAATTGATGACCTCCTAAACGGGGGTACTTTAGAGCCTTGCATGTCTCAACACAACACCCCCATCCTGGCTGTAAAAAAGACGGATGATAGCGTCCGATTAATCCAGGACCTACGAGCGGTAAACGCTAGGACCCGGACTAGATTCCCGGTGGTGGCCAACCCCTATACTTTACTAAATAGACTCACACCAGAAGATGTGTGGTATAGTGTGATTAATTTGAAAGATGCTTTTTAGACTTGCCCTCTGGATGAAAGGAGTAGAGATTATTTTGCATTTCAGTGGGAGGACCCAGATACAAACCGTAAGCAACAGCTAAAGTGGACGGTCCTCCCCCAGGAGTTTGTGGAGTCTCCGAACCTTTTCAGACAAGCTTTAGAACAAATGTTAACCCAATTTGCTCTTGAGGACAGGACAAAGCTTTCACAGTATGTAGATGACTTGCTAATAGCTGGACCGACTGAAGAGAGTGTGAAGAAAAGCACGATTGCCTTGTTAAACTTTCTAAGAAAGAAAAGTTTGAAAGTATCAAAATCCAAGCTGCAATTCACAGAGCCTGAAATAAAAAATAAAATACCTCAGACATTGGATATCTCAAGGAAAAAATTAGACCCGGAGAGGGTAGCAGGCATCCTTGCATTGCCTGCACCAAAAACAAAAAGGCAAATTAGACAAATTCTAGGGCTCTTGGGATATTGCAGGCAGTGGATTGAGGGTTTCAGTGAAAAAGTGAAGTTTTTGTATGAAAGATTAAACACTGACAGGCTGAAGTAGACTGAACAGGATGAGTCTAATTTCCAGAAATTAAAAACTGTTCTTATGACTGCCCCGGTACTAACTCTACCAGATACGAATAAAGAATTCCAGTTGTTCGTGAATGTGAGTAAACAAACAACACAGGGAGTCCTGACTCAGGAATGGGCAGACAAAGGGAAGCCTATAGGCTTCAAAGATCTTAGATCCAATCAGTCAGGGTTAGCCTACGTGTTTACCAGCAATTGTAACAGTGGCTCTGTTAATAGGAGAAGCAAGGAAAATAACTTTTCCTCCCCTGGTAGTTTACACTCCCCACGATGTGAAAAACATATTGCAGCAAAAAGCAAAGAAGTGGCTGACTGATTCCAGGCTTCTAAAATATGAAGCCATCTTAATCAGCTCACCCGGTTTAGAATTGAAAACCACTGCACAAAAATCCTGCTCAGTTTCTATTCAGAAAAATTAGTACATGATTGTTCTAAAATCGTAGAGCTGCAGACCAGATAAGTTACATCAACGCAAACTGTGATTGTTTTCCATTTATACATTTTAAATGTGCTTGTTGTAAACAAATTTGAGTAACCCACTGTTGGGGAGAGTACAAACCTAAGAGATTGTGTACCAATTGTCTGACTAAAGAACAGGAGCTGACTAGCCGTTTCTTAATACTTGTCACCCGGGCGGGGTTTTTAGAACTTAACTCTCCTGAGTGGTACCTGTTTTTTCAAAAGGGGATTAGAGGTAAATTAGACTCCAAAGCAAAAACTTTAAAAATTGAGTGCCAAAAGACAGTCAAGGTACCGAGCAGGACAGACACAATTAAGTCGTCTCGGTGGGCTGCTTTCAAGAGAAGGTACGCCATAAGGACTACAAAAGCCCCTGAAGAATATCCTTGCTGCCGAGAAGATGGTAATCCCCGCCGTATATTTCTATACGGGCGAAGGGCAAGGCAGAGGGATACACCGGTGGGGAATCCTGACTGTCCTGAGTCTAGCCGTGTGCTTAGCCGAGAGAATGATTCCCGAAGTACCTCCGGGGGAGCGTCTCCTGGGGAAGTGTGAGCAGTGTCAAACTGCCACAGATACCAGACGAATAGTTAACTACTGTCCTCCGGAACGTTGTTTGTCTAACAGCACTCAGTATAATCTTTGTGAATTAAAGGGGAAGGTCTAGTGTTACCACTCAGGGGCAAGGCTTAAAGACGGGCAGTCTAAAACTCCTATGAAAAGAAAGACTGAAACTTCCCATTTCAGGTATAAGAGAGAAGTGGGAATGATTCCCCCAATTCCAATCTGCAGCCAATGTAACAAAACTGTCTGGATAGGGGGAAAAAGACAATCCACCTTTTTGGCATATTATGCGGTTAACCCTTTATGTTACAATAAAGCGAATTTAAAAATGTGTACCATGAGAGAGAAAGTATATTGGGAAGGTAGAAATTTAAAACATGAAGAAGAGGTTTTTTTAATAATGAACCGATAATCCTTGATTTGTTAAAAAGTAGTGATGACCGGGTATGTTTGCAATTCAACCAAGTATTCTGCTTCTCCAAGGATGAGGAAGGGGTAGACCCTGAAAACAAAATAAAACAACTAACCCTAGAGTTAAAGAGGCGAGAAGCGGAAGCTCGGAAAAAAAGGCTAGAACAGGAGAGGCTTAACTCTCTTAGTGAACATTATGAGCAATTAGAGAAACAATACAGCAATTGGGGGTTGCCAAACCCCAACCAGAATCTTTTCATAGATCTAATGCAAGAAATAGCCACAGAATTAGGTCTATCTAACTGTTGGATCTGTGGCGGTTTAAAATCAGCTGAAAGATAGCCTTGGAAGGGAGAGGAACTAACCCCAGAGCAACTTCTAAAAATGAGAAGGCTCTAAAATATCAAAAACAAAACAAAGACCAGAGGGATGGGTTATAGACCAAAGAATAATCGGTACTGTCTGCATTAGCAGAGAGGGAAAAGAATTCACTGATTTAGTAAGCTATACCCCGTGTGTAAGCACACTCACGGTGAATTCGGAAAGTGTTATAAATGCAAAGGCAGATTTGGGTTAAATAAAAACAATTTATTATAAAACAATTTTTATAAAAAAAATAAACAATGAGGGAAAACCACAATAAAACAAACAGCGCAGCGCTGGGTGGACAGGGGTCTATACCCAAAGGTATAGGTGTTCCCAAATCCACGAAGGAGGGTAAACTATCCGGGGTTTTTATAGGGATTTTTAGCCTTGAGGCCAAATTCCAGGCAGGCACCATTCATCAACAGTCCTTGATTGTCGTATGAATTGATTTCCTGGCATTGGAGAATAGAGTCGAATGGACGTCCGGACCGAGTCTCCTCATATGTAAAGAAATTCTGAGTGGCTCTTGTGGTTCAGGCCATCCGGATGGGATGGCTGGATCCGGGTTGGAGCCGATGGATATTTCGGCTGGATTTTTCCTTTTGTTTACTTGATGGCTTCCCCCAACGGTAGCCCGCAAGGCGAGGTGTTCAGGTCCGGTGATGAATATCTCGTCGGAGCCTCTCCGTTTTGGCTTGATGTTTCGTGTCCTGTCTATTCTTCCCTGTTGATGGTCACCAAGCCTGTCCTTGTCAGTTTGAGGAGTTTTTTTTTTCCTGTCAGCTTGATGGGCCGCGTCCTGTCTATTCTTTTTGTTGATGGGCGCCGGCTAGGATCGTTATCCTTTGAGTGGGAATTCGTGGCTAGATCTGGGAAGGGCTTGTGTGTCATACTGTACTTTATATTTTATATCATTATTGTTATATACATTTATTTAGATTTCTACGAATTTTTACAAGTTCATTTCTCACAGAAAGCAAAACAAAAACCTGGCAACCTGAACCACCCGCGGGCTATTGGAGTCGCTCCCGGGGGAATAACTGTGAATGAATAGAAATAATTGGACTTTGCTGGTACAAAAACTCTGGGGCCAATCCCTTCCATGAGCTAATAGGATTAAAGGAATATTGGGATGATCCGGCAAAGTTGAACAAGGGTTGGGAAGCTCCTGATGGTATATATTGGATATGTGGGAAAAAGGCTTATAGCGAGCTACCCAGAAAATAGAAAGGATCCTGCACACTTGGAATAATTCGGCCCTTTTTCTTTACTCTACCTAAAACAGAGAGTAAATCATTGGGAGCCCCTCTCTTTGAGACATTAAACAGACAAAGGAGAGAATTAAAACGGGAAACTACCAATAGCGGGAGGCAACCAGAAGTGGAACGAGGAAGAATGGCCTGCCGAAAGGATCATTCAATATTACGGGCCCGCTACTTGGGCAAACGATGGCAGCTGGGGGTACAGAACCCCCATTTATCTACAGAACCCCCATTTATCTCCTCAACAGACTTATCAGATTACAAGCGGTGGTAGAGATAGTTTCTAACCACACTTCAGAAGCCCTAGAACTCCTAGCCAAACAACATTCACAAATGAGAGCTTTTGTGTACCAAAACAGACTAGCTCTCGATTATTTGCTAGCCGAGGAGGGAGGAGTGTGTGGCAGATACAACGAATCCGAGTGTTGTATGGAAATAGACGATTACGGAGAAACAATAAAAGGATTGGCTGCTGAAATTAAAAAGGTAGCTCATGTGCCAGTCCAAAAATGGAATTCAATCCTACAAGCCTCCTGGTGGGACCAGATATTCGGGCAAGGGGCTTGGTGGAAGAAGCTAGTATTCTTCATAACTTGTTCAATTGCCGGAATCATTTTCCTTCCCTGCTTAATTCCTTGCTTCATCAGACTAATTCACTCTGTTGTGCAAGGAATGCAGATTGCCACACTTCCAATCGATCCTGAGAAAGCACAAGGGAGACCTACTCCTCTCTCTAAACTAATGAAATTAGAGGAGGAAAAAGAAAACGAAAATGTGATTAAAGCCTTAAAGAATTTTGAAAATAAATATAACCTGGCACAAACATATAGTGAGAATTCGTTAACGGACTGGGAAGAAAATGAATGTGAGTAAAAAAATTATAGTCCTCCCCTGCAGAATTGGATGAAATAACACGAATTTTTAATGTAATGAATTATTAGGCGGGGGACTGTGAGAAATGAACTTGTAAAAAATTCGTAGAAATCTAAATAAATGTATATAACAATAATGATATAAAATATAAAGTACAGTATGACACACAAGCCCTTCCCAGATCTAGCCACGAATTCCCACTCAAAGGATAACGATCCTAGCCGGCGCCCATCAACAAAAAAGAATAGACAGGACACGGCCCATCAAGCTGACAGGAAAAAAACTCCTCAAACTGACAAGGACAGGCTCGGTGACCATCAACGGGGAAGAATAGACAGGACACGAAACATCAAGCCAAAACGGAGAGGCTCCGACGAGATATTCATCACCGGACCTGAACACCCCGCCTTGCAGGCTACCGTTGGGGGAAGCCATCAGGTAAACAAAAGGAAAAATCCAGCCGAAATATCCATCGGCTCCAACCCGGATCCAGCCATCCCATCCGGATGGCCTGAACCACAATGAAATCAAGAGCCACTCAGAACTTCTTTACATATGAGGAGACTCGGTCCGGACGTCCATTCGACTCTATTCTCCAACGCCAGGAAATCAATTCATACGACAATCAAAGACTGTTGATGAATGGTGCCTGCCTGGAATTTGGCCTCAAGGCTAAAAGTCCCTATAAAAACCCCGGACAGTTTACCCTCCTTCGTGGATTTGGGAACACCTATACCTTGGGTATAGACCCCTGTCCACCCAGCGCTGCGCTGTTTGTTTTATTGTGGTTTTCCCTCATTGTTTTTTTTATAGAAATTGTTTTATAATAAATCGTTTTTATTTAACCCAAATCTGCCTTTGCATTTATAACATTTGTATAACCCAAAGACTGAGAAAAAAATAGCTAGAGAACTCCTGCATTTGTAAACTATCTTATCCAGATGAAGACAGCAGTGACCAGAGCTCTGGGGGAGGAATTTATTGCGTTCCTGGTATCAGAGAATGTAAATCTCAATGGCGCCAAGAAGATTGATCTATTGGGAAGGGGGCAAGAGAAAACTAAACAGAAGAACTCCAAAGATCCTAAGAAGAATGTATGAATATGTATGAGAATTTATGGATATGTAGTAAGGTTCTGTTTTTAAGGGACAATCCTTTGTTAGTAAGGTGTGCTCTCTTAGCTGAATGCAGAGACACCCGGCCGTATCTGTATACTTTATTTTTCTCTCCTAATTGTTTTTTTATTAAACTTTTAAATTCTATAAAAATTATGTGAACCTCGTTTTTCACACTATGTTAAGCAAAGAGCTTCTCAGGGCCAGGTGGTAGCAGCGGTGACCATTGCAACTTATCAACCTTTAATTGCAGTAATGAATTTCAAACTAGATACCATATAGTTAGCGATTTTTTGACTATTTTGTCTCCCTTTGAAGCTGTCTGAGCCACCAGGGCTCTGCTCAACTGTTTCTGTAGTTGCTGATATTTGTCCAGCATGGCCTTGGAGCTTCTTCTGCAGTGCCTCCACCATGGAGGTGTCTGCTCTCTGAGCATACTCTAGTGCTCCCCCCATGCTCCCCCTGGTTCAGGTGGAAACCGATGTAAATTTGGCTTCTCTTCAAAGGTAGAGTTAATATCTTGCCCCTGTATGTCCACAATTAATTTAAAAACATTGGACACGTTATTTTCTTCTCTCTGACTCTCCCCCCCTCTCTCCAAGGGCATCATTGCCAAGAATGTTCGCCCAGCAGTGGGAGGTAAAGATGGCTGCTGCTGTGATGTAGGTAGAATTACGGGGCTCACAGCCTCAGTAGATTCTGCTTTCATGTCTTTTAAGGTATTAATTACAATCTGCCAAGTCAGGCCATAAGACAGAGTGCCCTAGCTTTTCCCCGTAATTGTTTTTTCCCACAACTGATCTCCTATTTCTTTCCATACTTCCACTACGAATAGCAGTGGAGGCACTTTCAAGTACTTGTTTTCTCTAGCCCATACAACGAGCTTTCCCATGTCTTTATCCTTTACTGCTTCCCCTCGTTTAACGAGGATACTTTGAAGCAGTTTTTGTGCTGCTGCAAATTCAACATTCATGCTAGGAGCCACTAAAGGGGGGAGTGACCCCTCCTACCTTAGTGCCGATGCTGACTAGCCCTCGGTCTTTGCTCAGACTCCTCCATCTCCCCGTTTTCCGCAGCTTAGATTCGCTTCCAGAGTTCATCCGCTGTGTGAACCTGCTCTCGCAGCTCCAATCCACTTTCACGTCTACCCGCTGTGTGAATCTGCTCGAGCTGTCGACCTGCTTAGAGTCCCAGTTCAGGCCACCAGGAAAAGGAAAACCGCTCGGAATATTCACAGAATCCTCATAGAGGTAAAAGTGAACTTTGTTTATTGCATAACTCAGTACATTCTTGTAGGGTTTTTCCAGGGTTCACGCGGCTTAAGCAAAACTGCTGTTGGCTAGTGCATCCTGCTTATCATCTTCTTCTTCGTTTGCATTCTTCACAGCGACTTCAAAGTCACTGTAAGCTGTAAGCTGAGCTGTAAGCTGTACCCTGGGTTGTGCAAACAGGCTTTAAATAAAATATCATCTCTACATTCATCTACCTCATGGAAATCAGAGACTCTTGAAAAGGACAGTTCATTTAAAACTGTTTGTTTACAAATTGTTCTTCTGCTAAGATGGGTTTTTCTCACAGTTCTAAATGCTGAATGTTTTTGTTTGTTTATAGATGTTGGGGGGTTAGGTAGCCTTCTTTTAGTTCTGGCTCACCTGTGGAATTTTTACCCATTAGTTGTGGGGCGGGGAAAAACCTGACTGCGGGTACTTGGTGGGTACTTGAGAAACACAAAGAGTTCATCTGGGCCCAGGGGGGAAGGGGGGCAGGAAAAAGGGAGGGCGGGAACAGTGTGGCGGGCTTCTTCAGCTTCAGAGAAGTGTTGCAGTCAGCAACCTCAGGATCTCGTCCAGGGAAGCAGTAGGATTCTGGGGACCAGCATGAAGCACCAACAAGACGGGCCTTTGTTCATGAAACCATTTATTCAGCATAGGAACAAACTCAGATCCAGAACAAAGAGCCCCGAACAGAGGCACAGCAGGGGTTTTTGAGGGACAGAACTTTTGAGGGTCTCCACCCTTGAGGGTGGAGTTCAGGGTCAGGGACCATTAGAAACACAAGGGAGAACCCCCCAGGGACTCAAACCCAATCAGAACTCCTGGGGCGCCCTTCACAAGGGGTTTGGGGTGGGAAAATGTAACTCTTTGTCTCCCCCGAGCCACGTTACAACAGAGAAGGACACTTTGCCAAGACCTCTTGCTGTGGAGAGAAGGGAATTCGCCATCACCCAGAGGGAGCTGCTGCTGCTTTTTCTCCTTCTCCCCTCTTCGTTGCTGGGTGTTGAACCTCCTGTCCTGCCAGGACGTGGCAGTGCCAGCCACCGCTGCGGAGCTGCTGATACACCTCAGCCACCAGCCCAGGATCTCAGCTCATTCCTGCTGTTCCAGCCGGCTGTTCCTCAGAGCCTTGCAGGAGCACCGGGACTGCCTGCAAAGCCTCTCCTTCATCCTCTCCAGTCTCGGCTGAGAAGGCTGTCACGGGGTCCCTGGTTCTGTTTTGTTGTTAATGCTGTAGTTATTGTTGTTTGTGTGCCTCGTTATACATAGTAGTAAAGAACTGTTATTCCTATCCCCAGATCTCTGCCTGAGAGCCCTTGATTTCAAAATTATAATAATTCGGGGGGAGGGGATCTACATTTTCATTCCAAGGGAGGCTCCTGCCCTCCCTAGCAGACACCTGTCTTTCAAAACCGAAACAATAGAGTTCAAGTATAATCTCAGTTTTAACCAGTTTCTTGTTTTTTAATGTTAAGTTGTAACTTGTAACAATAAGTAGTTAACCCATGGCATGTTAGCTTGAAGGATTGTGATCTTACCTGAAACAAAGAAAAATGCTTAACTGAAAGGGGTGTCTGACAAAACCAGACCCTGACACCCTAATCCACAAGAACAGGAAAAAGAGCCAGACTGCAAGATAAGGAGCTGGAATACACAAGTGTTGTGAATTCATGTTGTAAATATTGGCTTTTCACAATTATTCTGATAAATATATATTATATGCTTTCACTATATTCTTTTCTCTCTTAGTAAGTTATAGGCTTAGATAGGAATTCTGAATAATAAAGATATGTTTCATCCGGACAAGGCAAGACAATGGGAGGATCAAGCTGTGGAAAACAGGCTGTTATCAGCAGCAGGAAAGGGAGAGCAAACTGTTATCAAAAAACCAGTACCAGGACGTGGGAAGGGGGGAAAGATAAGCTCAGCTGCCCTCAGAAGAAGGATGAGGGGCCCAGACTCTTATCAACAACTGACCATCTGCAGAGAAAAGGAAACCAGACTCCAAAAGAATGCTGACCAGCAAGAATAATGATGACCAGCAAAAAAATTATGATGACCAGCAGAAACTGAGACTGTGCAAAAGCATGATCTAAGAAGGCGGAACCAGGGAGGGGACATGCTTGAATATGCATTAACCCCTCACAGCAAGGAGGGGATAAAAGGGGTATCCATAGGATACCAGGTGTGCTCTTGGCAGCGCGCCAAGGCACCCGGCCGTTTTAACCCTTTGCTTTATTTCTTATGTCTCATAATTGTCTTTTAATTTATATTAAATTCTTTTTATAAATTATTAAGTGAATCTCGTTTTTAAGAATTTTGGGGGCTCGTCCGGGATAAGCACCTCACCTCTAGGACCACCGGAGATCCAGAACGGGGAAACAGGCGCGCCCCTGCTGAGTTCAGCAGACCCCGCTCCGTTTCTCCTAGCGTGGGCCAAGCGGCTGCAGGTCAAAACCCCGAGGACAAGAAGGAGAGGAATAAAGCAAAGGAAAGGGGAAAAGGCTCCCTAAAAAAAACCCGCGGTATTTTTGCTCCATAATTCTTGTGCACGAAGACCCAAAGAAGAAGACGGATTGTAAGTAATCTTTGGGGGAGCGGGAAGCGGGGGTTGCAAGATACCCCCGGGGTTACTGGGACTGGGTCTCAGGGGAGGGGTTAGCCCCTCGGGAAAGGGAGCCCAAGGTTTTCCTGGCACAATCCACTGGGAGAACAGAGTAAAATGTGGATTCTCTAAAACTTTGTCAAGTTGAGGATTAAATCCAAGAAATTTGGACTTAAAACTGCCAAATTGAGGAATAATCCAAGAAACTTGAGATATTTGACATATTACAGTGCCCATGGGCGTATATTAACAAGTAACTGGGAAGTAAAGAGCACCTTATTGTCTTGCTGTGACTGGGTGGAGTTGAATGAACAGATGTGAGAATGCGTAAATAGGTGTGATTGTTGCGTTAAAGTTTGTTTGGTTTTTTTTTTTTTTTTTGGAATTGTGTTGCTAAAGAGGAAAGGTATCCTGTGCTGTGCTGGAGTAAGAGTAAACACGGGTCGATGTTTCCACAGGGACTAGATCACGATGGGGACACATGGAGTGATTTGCTTCCTCCCTGCGAGCTCCTGTCATGGAGCCCCGGGGGGGGCAAACCAGAACTGGGGCTTGTAGCCCAGGAGCCGCGCAGGGGTGCTGTAACAAATCTGTTCTCAGCGGGTCTGGTCTCAGAATAAAGCCAAGGTTATCTTTAGTGGAGATCTTCCCTCCGCGCCTTTCCTCCCCCCCACCCCCGGGAACAAGAGCTGTTTGCGGGGGAGGGATCGCTTTGGTGAGCTGGTATGGGGTTCAGCGTTTGAAGTTGTTTGTTTTTTTGGGTTTTTTTTAGAAGTTTTTTTTTTTTGCCCCACTGTGGCGGCGGTGAAAGGTTTTCCTGGGAGATGGTGCTCCCAGGGCTACTCCCTGCAGAGCTATTGGGACGGAGGGGCGGGTCAGCCTCAGGAGTGCAAGGGAACTCCTGGAGCTCCGGCCAGCAGTGAGTCGGGCCGAACCCTGATAAGATCAGGCACAGAGGATGCCCTGAGGGGATGAGTTCAGCTCATCCCTTTTGAGTAAAGTGAGGGCAGGGGGCCGTCTAAGTCTTGGTGCCCCTGGATTGTTTAAACTTATTTTAGAGCTCTCAAGCCGCAGAGCTGTGTTTAGGTGGCTGCCGGCAGGCTGGATTGAACCACAGATGCTGGTTCGGGTTCCCTGCTCCAGGCACAGGGGGATCAGAGGAGCTCTCAGTGACTCCTGGAACCTCCTGAAGCTGTGAAACAGGCCGGGAACATGCCCAATGGTGAGAGAGCCAGGCGAGTCCCTCTGGGACCCAGGTTTTCTATGCCGGGGTCTTATGAGACCTTAGGCACATTAAGTTCTGTGATTCCGAGAGTAAGGACTGGTGTCAAACTGTCTCAGAGAGCTTTTTCTTAGCCAGATGTGTGAGTGAGATATGGAGCAGTCCTGGCGTATGGTATCAGCTCCAAACCAAGGGAGCTGCAAGTTGCAAGCCTTTGTTTTACCGGGTTCTGAGAGAATTCCGTGTATGATGGTGCTGTAGGCTTCTGCAGCAGTAAGCTGTGTCGGTAATTAAAATTTGAGATTTCAGGAAGAGCAGAGAAGCTTTAGAGAGAAGCTTAGAAAAATTCCAAGAAATGCATCCTGGGAGAAAGTGGAAAAAGAAGTAAGCTCTGTTTGGTTTTTTTTTCTTGAGTGACTGCAATATTTATTTTGTAGAGAAACAAACCCATTTCTTAGTATGCCTTCTAATTTCTTTACTTTAGTGAATATCGTAAAATTTTGTAGTTGATTTTAATTTTAAAGGCAAGTTACAGTAATTTGCATAGTAGTCACTTCTTAAGGTGAAAACTTATCAGGTTGTCAGTAAGTGTGAGAGCTGTTAGCCCTAATGTTGTTTGTGTCCCGTGCTCATGGGCGCAGCCCATGGTTCTTAACAGCAGAACCTGGTACCAGCCTAAAAGCAAAATCCTATGGATTGTTGTAAATCTTTTTAACTGCTGCTGAAAATTATTTTATCTCTCTTTTCACAATATGAAATGCTGATCATCTCTCTGATGATTTCTAAAAAGAGTTATTGTGATGGTGTGTTTAAGTGAAGATCAGGCTCAGAACTGCCATGATTTCTTGTTCTTTTGAATTTGCCAAGAAAGTGCACATGTCTCTAGGAGTGCTTGTGTTGTTTTGCAGCTGTGCTTATTACAGAAGCAGAAGTGGACCCAGTTAAAAGATTAGAATTAAGATTGTTAGTGTTTCGAATTGAGAAGAGAATTGTGGAGACTCTAAACTTGGTCTATTTTAATAAGTACATGTGTTTTTAGAGATGAGTCTTATTTTGTGAAAGAAGAGTTTGAAAACAATTGTAAGACTGGTTCTTGCTATAGATTGTTCATAATATATAAGCTGCAAGTACTGTTGAAACATAAAGGTATTGTCAGAAACTTGTCAATGTATCTAAATTCCTGTAAAAATAAAAGACCTGATCATATCTTGTCATAAAAAGGTTACACTAGAGATTATTCACATTAAGCAGCTGTGTGAGGATAGACCCCTTTGTACTTGTAGAAGAAAATTTAGAAAAGAATGATGTCTGTGTCTTCATTTCTAGCTTGACTGAAGATCTGTTCAAGGCAGTAGAAATAGTAATTGCAGGTTTGTTTTAGTTGGTAAAAGTAGCTGGCTAGCTGACTGGTTTCTGTGTCTAGCGCCTTTGGGGTTTTGGGGAGGATCCCCAAAAAGGAGGTGTTAGGATTTTGTAGTTGATTCTAAAGCAAAGTAATTTGTGTAGTGGAGATTCTGGAGGGATGTGGTGTAAAGAGTGCGAGATGATAGTGGCAGAGAGAGAGAGAGAGGTTTGCGATGCCTTTCATTAGAGTTGTAAAGATTTTTAGAAAGAGAGGTGAGAATTGTGCCGGAAATAGGAGATGTTAGGAGCATCTGGAGCGCTGGGTTAGGAGTTGCTAGGTTTAGGTGTTGTTTTATTGCTTTTATGTAAAGCGGCTGCAGCAGGACCCGGTCCCTGTGAGTGGCGAACAGCGGGGCCCGGTGTGGCGGTTCCTGGTCCTCTCCCACCCGATGTGAAGGGTGCAGAGCGCGGTTCGTGAGTGGTGCTGCTGGAGCGGGACCCGCCGTGTCTGTGCCGGGGTCTCGAGGGGTGCGGGGTGCCGGGAGTGCTCGCCGGCCTGGCAGCGGTGCTGGGTGAGGTTTGGTGCTGAGGAGCGAGCTGGCCCAGCAGAGGAGCCCCAGACCAGAGCACTGTGGACTCCGGGCTCTGCCCCTCGGCTGTGGTGGGAGCTGAGTGTGTTTGAACATGCCAGTCCTGTGTGTGAAGGGACGGCACAGCAGGGAAAGAGGGGACACGAGCTTTGCCCCAGGGTCAGCACGCAAGTGACAGCCCCTCCCTGCAGAGCGAGCTGCTGAAACAGCCTGCTCGGCCCAGAGCTGCGGCAGCAGGAGGGGGAGAGAGAAATAGCCTGAAAAACTGCTGTGAATGGGAAAGAAGGAACGGAACAAAGGACGAAGAAACAGACCGGTGTATGATGAGACCAAAGCAAAAGTAGTCTAGCTCGTTAGGTTCTGAAAACCTCATCAAAGTGTTTAATTTCTTGAAATAAGATCTCTTTTTCTCTTATTTTTTTTCCCTTTCTTTCTTTTACTCTTGTTGTTAAAAGGAAGGGGTTTGTTCTAAGAAACCGATAAAAGAAGTTTGTGAAGCTAAACAAGTAAATATTAACCAAAGGGTAAAAAGGTAATGAATGTAATTTATTTGAAGTCAAAACTAACCTAGCCTTCCTTGTTTAACTAATTTGAACCCTAACCCTAACCCATCCAAGTTAAGTGCCTGTATACATAAATGGGAAAAATATTGGATCACAGAAAACTTAGGAGTCAGTGGTACTAGATTAGGAAGCATTTGCCCAAAAGGGGAAAAATGGATTTGCTTCACGGGGGCGGTCAAGGGAAAGACCCAAGAATTGATAAAAGAGCAAGTGATAAGAAAAAAGATAAAACCAACACAGAAACCTAAATCTAACTTAACCTCACGTCAGGACCTGTATGCAAGGCTCAAACAGCAATTAAAAGGGGAAATAGATATCTCAAGACTAGGGAAAAAAACTGTTTGTGGATTTAGGGGAGAGGATAAGTAAAGAACTTAACATAACGAACTGCTGGGTCTGTGGAGGAGCCTTGATGACGGAGGAATGGCCATGGAAAGGTAGTAGCATAGGCCCGGTGGAACTCCTTAAGTGGAACTGGACCAATATAAGAGGGGGGACTCGACCAGAAAGATGGATTCTAAGTTCAACAGTGATAGGGGAAGAATGTTTATGGCAAACTGGTAAGGAATTTATTAAAGAAATAGGGAAAACTCCCTGTAAAAGGTATAAGGTTAGCAATGGAACTTCTACATGGTGGATCCCAGAGGAGCCAACTCTGTATTGGACTCAAGGAAAAGTAAAAGAAAAGAATTGTGTGTATGATAATCGAACCAGACTCTTCAGATGTAATGGTAAAGGGAAAAATCCTTACTCTGGAATCCCAGAAATATCTAAATTTTGGGAAAATATATATCAACAGAAAAATGACTATTAGAAGGCACCAGATGGCTTATTTTGGATATGTGAGAAAAGTGCATACCCAAAGCTCCCTTCACAATGGAAGGGGAGTTGTACTCTGACGAGACAGAAATCAGTTGGGGGTGTTAGTTTTGGAAGTCCTAAAAAGAAATAAAAGAGAATGGTTTTGAGCACCTCAAAAATGGGGAGATGAGAAATGGCCCCTGAACGCATATTGGAAACATTCTTGGGCACAAGATGGAAGTTGGGGATATCGAACCCCAATTTTTGCATTATGAAACTCCAAGCTGTTGTAGAAATCATAACCAATAAAACAGCTGGGGCTATGGAACTAATAGCCAGTCAGAGATGAAAAGCCAGAGCTGCAATATATCAAAGTGGCTTTAGACTATTTATTAGCTAAAAGAAGGGGTGTTCTGTAAAAAAAAAATTAATACATAAGATTGTTGTTTTCAATGACAATAAAAATGCCATTCTAGATATCGCCAAAGATATCAGAAAAATGGCCCATGTGCCGGTTCAAAAATGAAAATCAGTAATGACCACTAATTGATGGGATAATGTATTGGGGATAGAGTAGAAGAAGCTAAGCTTCTTCCCCTTGTAGCAGTGCTACAGCTGGTTTAATAGTTCTTCTTTGTTTAATCCCCTGTTTAATTTGGCTGATCACCAATATAGTTCAAAGCATAGCAAATGCCTATAGACCTGAAATTAGCTACATCTAGAATGGCAAAAACAAAAACAAACAAAAAAAATCATAGTATTAAGAAAACAAAATAATGTGAAAAATCTGTTGGAAGAAGCTAAATTGATTTGTGAATAAATGAACGAGTGCTAGAAGCTAGAAAACAAGAATTATTGCTCAAGCCAAATGATTTATAAAAAAAATAAAAGGAGGGGTTGTTGTAAATTCATGTTGTAAATATTGGCTTTTCACAATTATTCTGATAAATATATATTATATGCTTTCACTATATTCTTTTCTCTCTTAGTAAGTTATAGGCTTAGATAGGAATTCTGAATAATAAAGACATGTTTCATCCGGACAAGGCAAGACAATGGGAGGATCAAGCTGTGGAAAACAGGCTGTTATCAGCAGCAGGAAAGGGAGAGCAAACTGTTATCAAAAAACCAGTACCAGGACGTGGGAAGGGGGGAAAGATAAGCTCAGCTGCCCTCAGAAGGATGAGGGGCCCAGACTCTTATCAACAACTGACCATCTGCAGAGAAAAGGAAACCAGACTCCAAAAGAATGCTGACCAGCAAGAATAATGATGACCAGCAAAAAAATTATGATGACCAGCAGAAACTGAGACTGTGCAAAAGCATGATCTAAGAAGGCGGAACCAGGGAGGGGACATGCTTGAATATGCATTAACCCCTCACAGCAAGGAGGGGATAAAAGGGGTATCCATAGGATACCAGGTGTGCTCTTGGCAGCGCGCCAAGGCACCCGGCCGTTTTAACCCTTTGCTTTATTTCTTATGTCTCCTAATTGTCTTTTAATTTATATTAAATTCTTTTTATAAATTATTAAGTGAATCTCGTTTTTAAGACAAGCAAGATGCAAAGACAAAGGCACCACAGGATGAAGGAGATTCCTTGAACCCTAAGCCGGAAGAAACAGAAACGGATTTAAAGTTCCAAAAAAGGCGACCAAAGGACTGAAAAGGACACGGGGCTAATTGTAATATGAAGTGAAGACAGGCTGGGTTAGAAAATTTATATGTATTAGGCGTATCATGTAAACCTGGTCTGTAAAGGATAAAAAGGGAAAACCCAATCAAAAAGGTGTGCATGCTTTTTGGAGGAGATATCCCCCATGCACCTCAGCGCTGAATAAATTCATACCTGCTCTTATAACTGCTTTGCGAGTTATAGGGTTCCTTTTATCCCGCACATCATTTTGGCGAGCCAGCCAGGAGATCTCTGTCTGGCTGCGGGAGCGGCCGAGGAACGGATTCCCTGGCGCGCCCCCAGGACTTTCCGGGAGGGACCCCGAACCTTGTTTCGCTCACCGCGGGGACAGACAACAACCTGCCTGCCTGCGGATAAAGGTATGAATTAAATATCAAGGGAAGGGCTGCTGGTAAAGCGACCAGAGACGTCTGTCGTACAGCACAGTCCCTGTGGGCTTGCAAGCACCCGGCCAGAACGGGCCGGGGACAGAGGAAAAGGGATCGATCCTGGCTGATAGCGTGGCTTATGAGGGGGGGTTTCTCGCTGAGCTGATAGAGCAGCCCGCTAGCGACTCTGGGGGTGAGTCGAGCGAACCCTTGTTTTGTGTGAATGCTAAGTCCGGACACGTTGAGTCACTGAGTGTGTTTGGTGTGTGAATGAGCGAGTGAGACGCACCAGAGGTGCGGAGTGAGTGTGGAGCTCTATCCGCGGTTCCGACCTCGGGCGACTGAGGCGGCCGGAGAAAAGCGAAGCGACTGGAGTCAGTGTGGGGCAAACACAAATGTAAATGAGGAGTGTGTGCTTGAGTGCGAAGTGATGTGATTAATATTTGTTTTAACCGTGGGTAGACGCTGGTATTGCTGCTTTAATAACCATCAGGGCATATGCTCCAAGTGCAAAGTGAAAACTTTGAAGTTTGTGTGTGAAAAGTCACATTGGGTGCCCACTAATTGCAACTGTGTGTAAGGCAAAGTTTGGGTAGAAACGGGACAGGACAAGAAAGGGAAACAATGGGCACTGGACAAAGTAAAGAAATCCCTAAAGCAAGTCCGCTAGGTTGTGTTCTGGCACATTGGAAAAATATTGCTGGACGTGGAGGAACTGAGAACAAGAAAGATTTAATCAAATTCTGTAAAGACTGGTGGCCGCTATATAAATTGGATGAGGGAGCGAAGTGGCCACCTAGTGGAACTTTGGACTATAACACGCTATTGCAACTCATGCTCTTTCTCAGGAGGGAAGGGAAATGGGCAGAGGTAACATATGCTGATATGTTTTTCTCCCTTCGAAATCACCCCGAATGGCAGAGAGACTGTGGGATCAGGGCTCCCTCTGACCCTCTGGTATTGGCCCTGGAGAAGGAGAATAAGACTAAGAGGGGGAGGCTTAAACGGTGTTGTTCAGCATGTAGCATAGGGCAAAGATGCACAAAATCAGATAAGGTCTACCAGACTGTGGCCCAAGAACAAGATCTGGCAGACGATTTGCTTAAGCCTCCCCACATAAGACCAGAAAGGGAGGAGGATGAGGATGTGGACTCAGGGGATGTAGACACCCCTCCGATTGCACACCGCACTAGACAACAGACACACATATTACAGGCACCGCTGCGAGAGGCAGTGGCACCAGAGGGAGGAGTGGTATTGGTTAAGGTTCCCTTCTCCACAATTGATTTGGAGGCATGGGAGAAGGTTGCAAAAAATTACCACAATGATCCAGTTAACACAGCTAAACGTCTGCGATATATAATAAAACAACACAATCCAGACTGGAGTGATATGCAATTATTATTGGATGCACTGACTGAGACAGAAAAACAATTAATTATAAAAACGGCAGGGGATCTGGCAGAAGATTATTATAAAACCCAACAATTGGATGTGAAAGATTATTTCCCACTCCAAAACCCACAGTGGGATCCAAACAGATTAGCAGAATTAAAAAAACTAGAAAGCTATCAGGAGTGGATCGCAAAGGGGATGGAAAGAGCCATCCCCAAAACTATAAATTGGTCAGCCTTATATGCAATCAGGCAGAGGCCCTCTGAGTCACCATCCGAATTCCTCAAAAAATTAAGAGATGCCATGAGCCGTCACACATCACTAGACCCTGGGTCTGAAGTAGGGATACAGCAGTTAGTTAATTTATTCCTGGGGCAGTCTACGGGTGACATAAGGCGTAAACTCCAAAAGCTTTGGGGGGCAGATGGGAGGAACTTAGAGACTTTGTTGGATGAGGCATGGAGAGTTTTTAGTAACCGGGAAGGATATAAACAAGGAATGAGGAAGTTTGTAGCTGTTGTAAGTGAGGGAGAGAGAGGAAAACATGGACAGGGATCATATAGACAAGGCCCGTCCCTACTGGGCAGAGACCAGTGTGCCATCTGTAAGAAATATGGTCACTGGAAAAATCAGTGCCCAGAGTGGAGACGGGGTGGCTTCCAGGAAAAAGGAGACCGGGAAAAAGGGAAAATGATTGCATATGAAGATTGAAGAGGACCGGTAGATCTCACCCCAGAAGATCCACTGGTTATAAAATTGAAACTGGGGGAAAGGGGGAAAGAGGTGGAATTTCTGGTTGACATGGGGGCAACATATTCAGCCTTGAATAAGACTTTAGCACCTGTGGGGAAGGATTATGTTACAGTAATAGGAGCAACTGGTCAACCTGAAAAAGCATATTTTTGCAAGCCATTAAAATATGAGCTTGGAAAGCAATGGGGTATTCATAAATTCCTATATCTGCCTAGATCCCCGAGACATCTGTTGGGTAGAGACTTATTAGAACAATTACAAGTAACTATTAAATTTAAAAATGGAGAGGTTATTCTGGAGGTAAATGATGAACAGTACATAGAGGCATTGAGTTTAATGTTGACAGCCGTCCACACAGAGGGAGAAATTAGTGAAGAAATAATAAATCAAGTATTTCCTGGAGTGTGGGCCTCCAATGTACCAGGCAGAGCGAAAAATGCACTTCCTATATTAATCAAACTCAAGGAAGGAAGACAACCAGTTAGAATTAAACAGTATCCCCTGAAAAGAGAAGATAGGGAAGGAATTAGTCCCATAATTGAAGACTTTTTGCAGTTAGGCTTGTTAAAAGAGTGCCCATCTGAGTTCAATACTCCCATTTTGCCAGTCCGGAAACCTGGTGAGTCATACCGGATAGTATAAGATCTAAGGGCTGTTAACAAAATAACTGAGGATCTCTATCCTGTAGTCGCAAACCCATACACTCTACTAACGTGCCTGACACCCGAGCTAACTTGGTTTACTGTTTTAGACTTGAAAGATGCCTTCTTTTGCCTCCCTATCCATGAGGACAGCCAGAAAATTTTTGCATTTGAATGGGAAAACCCCAAAAGTGGGCGCAAATCCCAGCTCACCTGGACTGTGTTGCCTCAAGGATTTAAAAACTCTCCTACTCTGTTTGGAGAGCAACTTGCCAAGGATCTGGAATCCTGGGAGGCTCCCCCAGAAGAAGGAAAGATATTGCAGTATGTGGATGACATCCTCATAGCCACCCAGACAAAAGAGGCATGCGTAGCCTGGACTGTAAGCCTGCTAAACTTTCTGGGACTTCAGGGATACAGGGTATCAAAGAAAAAGGCCCAAGTAGTGAAGCCAAAAGTAATTTATCTAGGTTATGAGATCAGTGCTGGACAGTGGACTCTAGGGCAAGATCGCAAGGAAGCGACATGCCAAACCCCAAAACCTCAAACACTGAAGGAGCTGCGAACATTCTTAGGAATGACAGGATGGTGCAGACTATGGATACACAGCTACGGGTTGCTTGTGAAACCTCTGTATGCGCTCATTACAAGTGGGAACAGAGAACTCCAGTGGACAAAAGAGGCCACACAAACCTTCCACCAGCTGAAGAATGCCCTAATGTCGGCCCCAGCGCTTGGACTCCTGGATGTAAGTAAACCGTTCTTCCTGTTTTCCCATGAGAAGCAAGGAATTGCCCTGGGAATACTGGCCCAGGACTTGGGTCCGTACCGAAGAGCAGTTGCTTACTTCTCCAAACAACTAGATGCAACAGCCAAGGCTAGGATGCCTTAGAGCTGTTGCTGCAGTGGTGCTGAATATTCAGGAAGCACGCAAATTCACCCTGAGCCAGAAGATGACTGTATTGGTGTCTCACACAGTGTCTGCAGTCCTGGAAGTAAAGGGCGGGCACTGGCTTTCCCCACAAAGGTTCCTGAAATACCAAGCCATCATGGTAGAACAAGATGATGTAGAGATAGTTGTAACTAACATTATCAACCCAGCTTCTTTTCTCAGTGGAAATCAAGGGGAGCCGGTGCACCACGACTGCCTGGAGACCATCGAAGCTTCCTACTCCAGCCGCCCAGACCTGAAAGACACCCCGCTAGATGGTGCGGAAACCTGGTTCACTGATGAGAGCAGCTACATCATCAGTGGAAAGCGACACGCCGGGTATGCAGTTACCACCTGCAAAGAGGTAATAGAATCTGGACCCTTGCCAACGGATACCTCTGCACAAAAGGCAGAGATCATCTCTCTAACCCGTGCCCTAGAGATTGCAAAGGGAAGGAACATAAACATCTATACAGACTCGAGATATGCATTTGGGGTTGTACATGCACATGGGGCCATCTGGAAAGAAAGAGGACTGTTAAACTCACAAGGGAAAAACATCAAACATGCGCAAGAGATATTGCAGCTACTGGAAGCAGTCCAGCTACCTGAACAGGTAGCAATTATGCACATTAAGGCACACCAGAAGGTGAGCTCAGAATTGGAGGAAGGAAACGAGCTGGCGGACAGAGAGGCAAAAGAAGCAGCAAAAGGTGAGATAACAATTGAGGGAGCCTTAATTCCTGATGGACAGATCTCCCTCGAAGGTAAGCCAGTATATACTAGAAAAGACAGAAAGCTAATTCAAGATCAAGGGAGAAAATATAACCAAGAGGGATGGGCTATTACTGCAGAAGGGACAATAGTCATCCCTTCTCATTTTTTATGGTCACTAGTAAGAGAAGAGCACCAGAAAACACACTGGGGAATAGATCCCCTGTATAGCTATCTAATTGAAAAGATTACTGCCAGAAATTTATACTCTACTGTCATTCAGGTAACCCGGCAGTGTGACATTTGCCTCCAGACTAAACCTAAGAATACCCCCAAACCAAAACTCGGTCAAATTGGAAAAGGTCATGGGCCTGGACAACAATGGCAAATTGACTTCTCAGAACTCCCAAGAAAAGGGGGGTATCTATATCTGCTAGTTTTAACAGATACCTTTTCAGGGTGGCCAGAGGCTTTTCCAACCAAGACTGCCAAAGCCCGGGAGGTAACCAAGGTATTGCTACAAGAGGTAATACCACGTTTCGGGGTTCCAGCCACAATATCTTCAGATAGGGGGCCACGTTTTATCTCAAAAATAGTACAACAAATCAGTCATCACCTGGGCATACACTGGGAGCTCCATACCCCTTATCATCCCCAGTCAAGTGGCCAAGTAGAAAAAATGAATCATTTAATTAAACAGCAAACTGTTAGGCTAAGACAAGAAGCTAATTTACCTTGGCCCCAATCTCTCCCACTGGCATTGATGCGGATCCGAACCAAGCCCAGAGCCAAAGAAAAACTAAGTCCCTTTGAAATGCTTTATGGGAGACCATATGGTGTGCAAAAGGGATTGTCTACCCAAGGGGGGGAGGAGAGGCTGACTGCCTATATGATAGCCCTAGGCAAACAGCTCAAAACAATTGAGAAACATGTGGCTGGAACCCGGAGCAGAGGGCTGGATGGGCCAGTGCATGACATACAGCCTGGAGATTATGTGTATGTTACGTCTCTTACAGAAAAAACTTTAGAACCACAGTGGGAAGGACCGTTCCAGGTGATCCTCACCACCTTCACTGCAGTTAAGATCAAGGAACAGAGCGCCTGGATTCACCATTCTCGAGTGAAGAAAGCTCCAGAAGCCCCTTGGAAAGTAACACTGGGTGACAATGAACTGAAACTAAAACTTACTAGAGCAAAATGAGTACATTGCAGTTGGGAGCATTCCATGATTTCGCTTGCAAAAACCTAGTCAATAAAGTCAGTCTGTTTGTTTTAATTGTAACCACAAGTGTAATTCAAGAATTGGAAAGAACCTCTAGCCAGAAAAATGCTGAATGGCCTTGGTCCCAAGCTTTCATTCAATCCACTGGATTCATGGGAAAACACTCTGATATAAGAGATTTAAACCTATCAACTGTAGTTATGCATGAAAACCAGATATATAAAAAGCGAGAATGGCAAAAACAAAGGCTATGGACCCTTCAAGGGACTATCGGAGAAGTAATCAGGGTAGGATGCCGGATGATTAATGAGACTAACTATGAAAAGGCAGTCCAAATTAGTGTTTCAGCTTCTCCTACGGGCAAGCACTGGGAAGTTTGTGACCATTTAAGTAAATTGGATTGTTGGTATAATTTTACATTAGTACAAACAGTGGATGTGGTCTGCCTCTGGGGTCGTGGGGATAAAGGGCTAACATTCAAGTTTAGAATGAAAGCCGTGCCTATTGCAATGACCAACTCAACTGTAACCCAAGCTCAGACCACACCATCTAAAGTTAAACCTAAGATTGAACCTAAAATTTATGAAGTTGGTCCATATGTAATAAGGAATACAGGACAACAACAACTGTTATTTAATCCAGAGTGGTCTCTCAAGCGTATTGAATTACTAATGCAAACTAACATCTCTGAGATTCAGCCAGCCTGCTCCTCTTTCCTAAAGACATCATCTGAGAGCTGGGCAACATGGTTACAAAAGCAGATACACTTCAGGGGCAGAATGAGAAGGGACTTAACTGGAATATTAGGAACAGGGTTAGGAGTATTAAATGGAATTGATTCAGAAATATTAATGAATAAATTAGCGGCTGCAACAAGTGATTTGACGAAACTAAAACAGCCCCTACAATTCTCTTTATTAGCACTAGGAACTAACCAATGGGAAGTTTCTAAAATATTACCAAGGTGGAAAGAGGCTGGGGACCAAGACCACAAGCTAATAATAAAAGCACTAAATATTGCCCAAAATAATGTGTCATTAGCCCTTAGCTGCATACAGGTACAATTATGGATGCAATCAATAGTTGCTTCAGTAATAAGAGAGGGAAGTGAAGGTGCTTTTCCAATTGACATTAGGAAAATTGTCTAGGACAATGCAAATAATTTAGAAAGAAAACTTCAGTCTTGGTGGACTCTGGTAAATTTTACTTATGACCCTACCACCGAAATAGCTACTGCCTTTGTGCTGACTATAGGTAATGCCACAATTTACAATATCCACCCTATTATTGCATTAGGACTGAATCATGAAGGGGCAGTTCTCTACCCCTCGGAACATAGAGCATGGGCCCGGTTGATGAATGGGGGGTGGCAAACTGTGAATTTGGAATCGTGTGTTACCTGGGAACAACAAGGGTTTATCTGTGAGGCTAACACAATTGATGCACAAGACATATGTTTAGACACTGAGCAAAGCATCTGCCACTTTGAGATTCATCCTGATACTAGTCAGAAGAGTGTGCTTGTATATATTGGCCTAGGCTGTGTATGTCTAAGAACTGTGTGTGTTTCTGTAGAAATAGATGATAACAATGTAAATTTGCCTATTAAGAACCATTCTAACTTTTGTATTTGTAATTTTGTTAAAATTGTAGGGTGTGATTTTTTATACTCAGCACCGGTTACATCCCACCAGTTGATAAGATCTAACTATACAATATACCATAAATTATCACCTACACCCATTAGAATGAACCTGACATTAGTAAAACAGCTAATGAACCACCAAGATTTGGCAAAAATCCTGAAAGAGATCCAAGAAAACGGGCAAAAGACTCTGATTACTGTCTATCATGATACAAAGGAAATAAGCAAAGTATTACGAAGAGTAAACCAAGACACAAATCATCACTGGTAGGATGCACTCTTTAGATGGTCACCAACTGCAACTGGGATTTTGAACACACTTTGCCACCCTATCATTATAATACTAGCATTAGTAACTATAAGTCTGGTGCTATCGATTGCAATGCTTGTTTGGAACTAGAGGATGTTAAAACGGATAGCAGTACTGACTTCCCTAGCAGCAGCATATGGTAATGCAATGAGGGATACATACCGAGGAGAGCAAGCTGTAAAAATAGACTGAAAAATAAAAGAGCATTGGTATTGCTAAGTAAAAGAATTTACTAATTTTCTAGAAAAGGAGGGACTGAAACAAAGAAAAATGCTTAACTAAAAGGGGTGTCTGACAAAACCAGACCCTGACACCCTAATCCACAAGAACAGGAAAAAGAGCCAGACTGCAAGATGAGATAAGGAGCTGGAATACACAAGCAAGATGCAAAGACAAAGGCACCACAGGATAAAGGAGATTCCTCGAACCCTAAGCCAGAAGAAACAGAAACGGATTTAAAGTTCCAAAAAAGGCGACCAAAGGACTGAAAGGGGCACGGGGCTAATTGTAATATGAAGTGAAGACAGGCGGGGTTAGAAAATTAATATGTATTAGGCATGTCATGTAAACCTGGTCTGTAAAGGATAAAAAGGGGAAACCCAATCAAAAAGGTGTGCATGCTTTTTGGAGGAGATATCCCCCATGCACCTCAGCGCTGAATAAATTCATACCTGCTCTTATAACTACTCTGCGAGTTATAGGGTTCCTTTTATCCCGCACATCATACCTGCCAGCTCCTGGAAGTGAGTGTTGCAAACTCAGTTTAGTACACAAAGCATGTTGCTAGCCGTAGAGAACTAAGTTGGTCAAATTAATTAGAAAACTTCACTCAAATTGAACCCATGCTGTCCCTGTTATCATGTCTGCAAAGGGCCCTTGCAGATAACAGAGAGCATTTTATCTTTTTTAATTTAACCGAAAAGGATGAATTGTTGCAGTAGTGTCACAGTGCAGCTCGTCTGGACTGGATAAAGTAAATCTAGACATAACACAAATCTAGTTTGGCTAGCCTAATTTATGGATGAACCACTGCACACCACTGTCCAGGACGCTGGGCAGGGAGAGAAGTATCAGCCAATGGCTGTCTAGCCTGGGAAATTTGCATTGAGTATTTAAGTGAGTTCTGAATAATAAACGAGGCTGTTTGTCTAATGAGCACCTGGAGTATGAGTTGTGGATTTTTTGTCTCCCCAGCCACGGCCGGCACGTTACATTGTATACTGGCATGCATTTCTCAGAGTAATGCATTTAATGTGCTCTGCTTCTGAGGCAAGTAATTGTTTTACTTTTATGTCCAGGAACCACTACCAGTCTATTATGTTATGTTATGTTATGTTATGTTTATTATATTTATTATATTTGTTATATTTATTATATTTGTATATTAGTATACTATAAGGACGGTAGAACAGAATAACATTTTACTCTGAAAAGGACAGTAGAACAGAACAGCACAGCCTTGAAAAAGTAGATAAACGATGTAACTTGGGCAAACAAAAGTAATGCAAAATGCAAGCAGGATGCCAGCTCAGCTCTGCAAGGCTGACAAAGTAGAAGTTATGCAAAACAACGATATTGTGCCTACTCAAGAGCAGGGGTCGAGAAACAGCCACCTAAAAAGGCCACTGGATGTTGAAGACAGACCCCAAAGAACCATATAAGGACTTCTGATAAGGGGTGCAACTATGTAAAATAAAGTAATTCACATACATCAAGTAAGCAGGGCAAGCTAATGAATATGTGATCAGTGTGTATGATAAAAACTCTGTTTAACCAACGCTCAGGGCACTTGATAAGAGGAAGGATCCTCTAAGTGACCAGCATGCTGCAATAAAGAATGCCTGTTTTATAATACTCAAAACTGTGTTAGAAAGTTTCTATCCAACCAATTTTGATATCACTATAACTAGAATACAGACTGTTAGGGCAGCGATCATATAAGACATGGTCACAGAGGAGTAGACCTTATTTCTAGGTAGACAACTATACCACCTCATGGAAACAGCCAGGCTCATCAAAGAAATACCAAATCATAGCTGGGCTCAGACAAACGGAGTACCTATAAAGTGTTGGGAATTCATGTTGTAAATATTGGCTTTTCACAATTATTCTGATAAATATATATTATATGCTTTCACTATATTCTTTTCTCTCTTAGCAAGTTATAGGCTTAGATAGGAATTCTGAATGGTAAGGATATGTTTCATCTGGACAAGGCAAGACAATGGGAGGATCAAGCTGTGGAAAACAGGCTATTATCAGCAGCAGGAAATGGAGAGCAAACTGTTATCAAAAAGCCAGTACCAGGACGTGGGCATGGGGGAAAGATAAGCTCAGCTGCCCTCAGAAGAAGGATGAGGGGCCCAGACCCTTATCAACAACTGACCATCTGCAGAAAAAAGGAAACCAGACTCCAAAAGAATGCTGACCAGCAAGAATAATGATGACCAGCAAAAAAATATATGTTGACCAGCAGAAAATAAAACTGTGAAAAGCATGATCCAAGAAGGCGGAACCAGGGAGGGGACATGCTTGAATATGCATTAACCCCTCACAGCAAGGAGGGGATAAAAAGGGTATCCCTGAAATACCAGGTGTGTTCCTGGCAAGGCACCAGGGCACCCGGCCGTTTTAACCCTTTGCTTTATTTCTTATGTCTCCTAATTGTCTTTTATTTATATTAAATTCTTTTTATAATTTATTAAGTGAATCTCGTTTTTAAGAAAAGCAACACTGTTATCATTCATACTTTGCCACTAATACTTTTGGAACTACTACTAGTTCTTCTGTATCTATGGCATTGCATTTGTTCTGTTAGCAGTGTCAGCTCTACTGAAGAATGAGTATCACTGCTCTTTATCACCGTGTCATCACGGCCACCAGATGGCTGTAAAAATGCTTGTCAACAACAGTGTAGAACCTTCAGTGTGATGGTAGCTCAGAAAAATAGTCTACTTTGGATGCGACATCCAAACACATCATACCGTGTTAATCAAGGCTGTCAATGCTATATTTATGCAGAACTATTCATATTAAAAATACTAGATGTTATAGGCAGATATAACATTAATATTAACCAGAACCTACAACAACATTTCAATCTTTGCAGATTCCTCTAGGCAAATAAGATGTGTTGGGGGTTAGGTGTCCTTTATTTTTGTTGTTCTGGCTTGCCCGTGGAATTTTTACCCATTAGTTGCGAGGACAACCTAACTGTGGGTACTTAGTGGGTGCACGACAAAGGACAAAGAGTGGCTGGGCCCAGGGGGGGAAGAGGGCAGGAAAGGAGGGTGGGGACAGTTTGGCGGGCTTTCTTTAGCTGCGGGGAAAGACATTCTTTTTTTGGGGCGCGGAGCTGCTGCAGTAGAGAAAAAGGAATTTTGCCATCACCCAGACGGAGCTGCTGCTTCTTCTCCTTCTTCCCTCTTTGTTGGTGGCCTCGCACCCCCTGTCCTGCCGGGACGTGTGCCAGTGCCAGCCACCGCTGCGGAGCTGCTGATACACCTCAGCCACCGGCCCAGGATCTCTGCTCATCCCTGCTGTTCCAGTTGACTGTTCCTCAGAGCCCTGCAGGAGCACCGGGATTGCCCGCCCGAGGGGGTTTGTGAATACAAAGCCTCTCCTCCATCCCGTCTCAGCCGAGAAGGCTGTCACGGGGTCCCTGTTTCTGTTTTCTTGCTAATGCTGTAGTTATTGTTGTTTGTTTGCGTGGTTATACTAGTAAAGAACTGCTATTCCTATCCCCAGATCTCTGCCTAAAAGCCCCTTGATTTCAAAATTATAATAATTCGGAGGGAGGGGGTCTACATTCTTTCATCCCAAGGGAGGCTCCCGCCCTCCCTAGCAGACACCTGTCTTCTAGAACCAAGACAACATGCTATTGTGAACTAGTCCAGTGTGCCCTGAAACAAAGTATATATTCTAAGAAACAGGACTGATGAATTGGTTCATCCAGGTAAGTACTCTGTTTCTGAGGAGCAAGCAGGAAATTTGAGCAGTCATTACTGGAAGGAGCTATACACAGAGGAAGTGTCTTCTCAGTCACGGACCAGAGGTTATCTTAAAAAAAAACCAGGCTATAAAAATTTATATCCTTTCATAGGTCACAGTGAGATTTCTCCCACATCACTTTAGCTATATTGTTGCCTAGAATCAGAAGACAAACTTTCTAAACAATATTAAAAGTGGTAATGTAAAGAGCAGTTCATTAATGAAAGCTTTCAGGTGCACAAATTATAGCTATGCTTACCTGCAGCATCGAATTTTCACAAGTTTTATAAGTTTAACCAATTAGTATATCTAGCAAGTACATCCAATAGGAGACGGGTTGTCCTGGTAACCCACCCTTGGACCCGCCCCATTGTACTCCCTCCAAGGAGTTCTTAGCCCTCTATCTTCTTATGTCTCCTAAATGCTGATGCAAAACAGGATGTCTGTGTTAGAAATTATTTTCTTGGAAATAAGAGTAAATAAAATTTCAAGAGTGTGACATGTGAGAAAGGGCAACTACTGTTCGAAAGTGTAAGAAAGTGCTAGAAACTATACAGCTATATATTACAAATCTACAAAGTTACAAATATATGAAAAAGCTAAAAATCTTTAGGCATCAATATAAACAAGATGCTTAGTGTAAACCAGTACCTGGCATCTGCCAGTAAACTGAGGGGAACATCTTAGAAAGGCTGATTTATCTCAGACTGCTCTATTCCCTTTTAGAGGACAATAAAAAACTTTTAGGAGATGACTGAATTTCTCTCTTCAATGGGTCTCTGAGTATTGGAGAGCAGATGTCTAACTTTTACATGGTAATCAAGAGTAATGTTTTTTTGTAACTGTAGATGTTTTCTGATACCAGTTCTCCCTAGAATTGCTTGAGCCCAGTCAAAATTAGTTATGCAAAGCCCTTTGAACCTCTGGAGCCTTCAGAGTATGGGCATAAATAGATTGTCCAGAAAGAGTGTTTTTCTGGCATGAGTCATATATCTATACCTATATCTATATCTATACCTGATTGTGCAGAAAACCTGTTTTTACTATCTCATTAAGTGAACTGCTTTAAAACAAAACAAAAAAGGTAACAAGAATATTTAGATTGCCAAGAGAGAGGGAAATACAGCTAAAATTTTGCTGCACTGCCACAGAAAGATGCAGGAGACTGGACTCCACCTTTGAGAGGAATGACGGGTTTGTCTTAACAAACAAGCTGTGGATCTGCTGATGAAACTATCACTGAGAGATAAAAGAAACAATGGGATGGATTCCACTGATTGAGTGAAAGATGAAAGGGACACTGGGGAAACACCATAAATTCCACAAGAGTTAAGGGGGGGGGTTATACATTAGAGGCGAATCTTAGGTATCAGGCATTCCGGGAAGTCTGTACCTCTCAAGTACCTCAGACAATGGGGAAAGAGAGAGGGACATGCGGCCGGAAAATTAGGATAAAAAGGAGGCTGCGCCCTCCAAAAATTTGAGACCCCAGGGGAATGCCCCATGGCCTCTCCCTTTATTCAAATAAAGTAAAAGTACTCCTCTGTCTCCTTTTTGGACACAAACCTCTGGTGTTTGTGGATTAATTTTCCTGACAGCCTTGCACAGTGGAGCTGCTTTTTTAATCCAGCATCAGGGTTTCAGCTGGAGCCTCATGGCACGGCCATGATGCTTCAAGGCTGAGATCCTGGGAGAGCCTCGAGGAGTGGGAGATGTCCAAGACAGCAGTGAGGGTCTGGTAAGATAGGGCAAGACAGCAGGAGGGCAAAAGAGAAGGTTGTATATGTGAGGGACAACGGACCTGCGCCGGCCAGGGGAGCACAGGCGGAGGGGTCACGTGGAAGGTCGGGGTGCACCTCAAGGCCACCATTGTGGCGGCCCCTCGAGAAATTGTTCTCCCCCTGCGTTCTTCCTGCTTCCGGGGGCCGCCGCGGGGAGCATTTGCCGCAGATGACATCAGCTATGCATGCTGGAGAAGTGGCGGTGCGGGGACGCGCCGGATCCCTCTCCACACCCCCCTCCCCCCGCCCCTTTTCCTTCTCCCCCTCTTCTCCAGATCCCTGCCCTGCACCGTCTCCATATAAAAGCGCCGCCGCCTCCCCTTACACCCTCACTCCCTGCTTCCTGCGGAGCAGCTGTGGAGCGGCCTTTCTTCCCCCAGCACCCCGGAGCCGCGAAGCGGAGGAGTGAGGCGCCCGCGATAGCCACCGTGGTGGTGGTGGAAATGGATTCAGAAGCCTCCTGTAGCATCCCAAACCCCACGTCCCTCTCGCCCAGCCTTTCGCATCGCTTCCTGGACAGTAAATTTTACCTCCTGGTGGTTATTGGCGAGCTGGTGACCGAAGAGCATCTGCAGCGGGCTATCGCCAATATTGAGCGAGGTGAGACGGCGGGGAGCGGGACCGACGCAGGCAGCCCCGGAGCCCCCACCCCCCAGACGTCTTCCCCTCAGAGGGCAGGCAGTAGCTCCCCGTTTTCTTCCCCTTCCACGCGAGGCAAACGGGGGCGCTGACCGGGTTCGGCCGGCGGGGTGGGGGGGAACTGGCCGCTCCTTGCTTATGTTCGGGGCGACACACGCACGGCACAGACACATAAGCTGCCGAGTCTAGATCTCTGGTTTCTTTTTATTGCACGAGGGACTCTTCATCCCATCTGCGCGCACGGCCCTCCCGTCCTACCGGACTCGGAGCCCCTCCGTTGGGTGCGAGCGGTCAGCGACTGCGGGCCGGGCCCCCTGAGGCGTCCGGAGGCGGCAGCGGCTCCCCGCTCCCGCCCGCACAGAGATCCGCAGTCTACTCGACGTGTACCGTGCCCCACTGTCCATCCCCAGGAGCGTCTAGCGGGCAAAGGGGGAAAGACCACTGTTGGGGTGGAGGGGCTGCGGCAGTGATCTAGCGCCGCTGAGACCTTCTGCCCGGAGACAGTGGCGGGTGGGCGTGGCGCAGACCGCACTGCGGTCCCTATGGCAGCCCGAAGCTGACAAAGGGCGTCCGCGCCTTCAAAAAAATCGGGGCTGGGACTGGGGTGGTCGGGCTGCGGGGTGACCGTTTGGCGTTTCCTTTGCTTCCTCAGCAAACCCTTGTTGCCCACCGCGAAAACAAATCAACGGGATTCAGGGCGTTTTCCTTCTCAGTGGCAGAGATCCCTGAGCAAAAATACAGCTGTTTCTATTGTGTCTAACTTTAGGCTACGAGACTTTTTCTCTTGGCTGGAGAATTTTTCAAGACCTAGGCTCTATATGCACATAGATATTTCAAAACCGAAAAAGGTATGGGTAATAAGGCTAATACCTGACTGATCAGCCTCATTATTGTCCAGCTACAGGATGCTATGGCTCACTGTTTATTTGTCCTTAAAACAGCAATACAGGAAGGTATTGCTAGTGAAATGACAATATTATAACTTCTGGATGTGGTTTCTGATACAATAAATCACAGTGTACATGGAGAGGGGAACAAAGCCCTGTTGCCATAATAGTGGCATGAAGCACAAAGAAAATTATTGCTGGACTCTATACTTTGTTAAATTCAATTGATACATGATCTTGTAACATATTTTTCTTCTCAGCTGGTGAAAACAGAAATATCAGAAACCTGCCATTGGTAGGAGAGACCTTGGAAAGGGGAAGTGGTAGCAGCCTTGTCTTATAGGTGTGGTTCAGCAGTCCAGCTAGGACTTCTTTTGTCTCTATTGTTTTCTCAACTATTGTTGCTTTAGTTGGTAATTTCTCTTGATTCCTTTTTCATAACTGTTTGTGGTAAAAGGCTCTCTCATCACTGTTAACCAGCTTCACTGTGACCTGTGTATTGCCACCATTTTCTCCTAGGGACTACTACTGAGTCATGCTTTGTCATTCAGAGCCTCTTCAGCACTGCACTTTGCTAATGCTATCTTAAGTTTTGGTTGTGCCAGAAGTAAATTTGCTGCATTTATTTACATTTTTATCCACTTGCTCTATACATTTTAATACTTATTCCCTCAAAACATTTGATGTCATCCTTCTCTGAAAAAATGCTCTTCAGTTTCTTCATGACACTCTTCTATTAGTCTCTTCTATTGTACAGTTGCCGCTACATAGCTTTGTTGCCTCTTGCCTCTGTTACCTCTGTCTACCTCTTAACCGCCTGCAGTTTTAGATCTTCAGAGGGAGTGCTTTTGCCTTTTTATTCATTTTGGGTTAGAAGTCACCTCACTGTTCCTGGTGTCAGACAATCTGATTGGAATTTTGCCTGCCAGGAAAATCCTTGATCAAATTTTCAGGTGCATTGTTCTGGATGAGTATACTAGGAGTCTGAAGCTTTATGTGAGGCAAATATGGTCTTAGCTAATCTCTTTCTTATGGAAAAATATGCTGTAGCCTGGAAAAAATGTCTTCTTTCAACCTTTATTCTCAACATAGCCTTAGGGTTCTTGATATCTCTGCCTCACTGTCTTCTCTGGTACATATCCTAATGTGAAAAATGAGGTTCACTCTCCTGGTAAAATTTAAAAGGTTTAATAAAGACAATAAGAGACACAGAACATAAAGCAAAGAGTAACGGCCGGGTGCCTTGGTGCTCTGCCAAGAGCACACCCGGTGTCTTGGGAACACCCTTTAGATACCATTTCTACTGCATGGATTTCATGCATATTCAAACTTTTCCAGGAACTCTTTTGCATGGGTCCGCCTTTTTAGAGCATACACATTTCTTGGCATTGCAGTTTTGATTAATTTCTTATCATCTTTTGATTTGAGCTTTGGCTCCTTCTTCCACAGGCAGTGAGAGTTGATAGTAGCCCGGGCCCCATCATCTGTTCACTGGAGGTTATCCTGCCCGTTCAGGCAGTTAGAGCACACTATATCCACCTACGCCTAAATTCTTGCTAATAGCAGGAGAAAAAGAAAAAAACTACATTCACACAGCAAAAGCCATTCTAACATTATACATATAACATTAATCTTAATACTTGCAAAAAGCCAACATCACAATACACATTTATAACACTAAGTACCATCACTAAAAAGTGTGTATTCATGCACTGGACTGCAGCACGTGTCAAAGAAAACATCTGTTGATAACACATCAATGGTGTGATGCCACGCAACCTGGCGGAATGCAGTTATTTCTCAATATATCATGAAGAGGGAATGGTATGGTGACTGCATTTCCAGTAATTACACTTAGGATGTCACTTTGCTAAACGGGCAGTCCTCCAACCCATTGTCCACCCACCAAAAAAAGGAGGGAGAAAAGACAAAACTTCAATATTTTTCCACTCATTGGCAGGTGCCACTGGGTGTGCCCTGTCTGTTGTCTGATAAGTTCTCTGTCTAGTGGCATTACACTCCTAAGCATGTAGAAATAGCTCCAGTTCAGTCATACTTACAGTAGTTGCTTCTATGCTTTTAATGATATACATAATTGGATTGATCTTGGATTTTAGTTCCAGAATTGCCTCTGTTCTACCCAAACCTGATTTGGTATATAATACATTATACTACATTATAATGTATGTACAGATTTTTTTGCATCCAGAATGCTGAATCATACAGCTGCAGATCTGGGATATCCTATTCAAATCCCAACTTCAGCTTCTAGGACTATTGTGTGCATGGTATATCTAGGCTTTTTCTTTTTGGACATTTTGGAAATTATCTGGCTCATCAGTCTATGTCTAATCATAATCTTATCCCTACTGCAAATTAGGATTAATGACAAAAGCATCTTGGGATGAATAGTAGACAGGTCCTATAATTAGTAGCATGTGGTGGTTTGACCTTATCTGGACACTAAGTGTCCATCTAAGCCACTCTATCACTCTCCTCCTCAATAGGACAGGGAAGTAAAAATATAATGAAAGGCTCCTGGGTTGAGATAAGGACAGGGAGAAATCACTCACCCGTTGCCATCACAGACAAAACAGACCTGACTTGGGAAAATCAACTGAATTTATTACTAATCAAATCAGAGTAGGATAATGAGAAGTAAATCCAATTCTTAAAAAAAACACCTTCCCCCCACCCCTCCCTTCTTCCTGGGCTTTAACTTTATGCCAAATTTTCTACCTCCTTCTCCCTGGTGGCAGAAGGGGATGGGGAATGGTTGTTTCTGCTGCTCCCTCCTCAGGGGGAGGACTACTTCCCCTGCTCCAGCATGGGCATCTCTCCACAGGTGCACAGGTTCTACCAGGAGTCTGCTCTAGCACTGTCTTCCTGTGGAGTCACAGACTCCTTCAGGGCACATCCACTGGCATGGGATCGTCCAAGAGCTGCATGTAGATATCTGCTCCACTCTTAACCTCCATAGGCTACAGGGGGACAGCTGCTTCACCACAGTCTACACCACAAGCTGCAGGGGAATCTCTGCTCTGGCAGCTAGACCACCTCCTTCACTAACCTTAGTGTCTGCATAATTGTTTCTCTCACATATTTTCACTCTTTTCTGGCTGCAATTTGCTTCCGCACAACAACTTTTTTCCCTCTTCTTATATATGCAATCACAGAAGTGTTATCACTATCATTGATTTGCTCAGACTTGGTTCATCTTGGAGCCAGCTGGTGTTTGCTTCACTGGACATAGGAAAGGCTTTGGCAGTTTCTTGGAGAAGCCACCCCATAGCTCCTCCAGTACCAAAACCTTGACACGCAAACCCATGTTATGAACCAGTTTAACATGGAAGACCAAAGGAAACTAAGCCTCTGTGAATAAAATGGATCAGACCCAGAAAGGTTTGAAATATACACAAAAAATGTGATTAAAACCAAACGAGGTTAGATATTGGTGCCAGAAAATTGATATGTTATTTAACAGTAAAAGAAGCGAAAAGAAGAGATAAAGAGAGAAAGAAAAAGAAGTGGGGGAGGGGAGGTAGGGGGACAGGGGTTAGGTAGAAACATATCACCCATCCAAGGGTCCCAATGACGTCTCATGGCTTCCCTCCATCTGGTCTTCTTGGTGGTGAGGGTCCCCTGCCGCCGCACCATGCCAAAAAGTATAGAATCCAGGGGATTAATAAATGTTTGGGCCAGGTGAGAATGCCCAGGTCCCTCCATTGCAGGGGGCCAGTTTGACACTGTCCCTTGCAACACTGTGGATCTGTTGCATCATGTTGCAGCGCTCTGGTGCAGGGTCTGGGGTCCCCTTTTGTGTTGCAGAGTAAGGACTTTACAATTAAAACTGTAAAGAAATATGTTTTACTTCTAGCTGGAGAAGATGCATGGGGGATTTTCCACCATAAATGCATGCCTGGTTGAGATAGGTTTCAGGTTTAAATAAAGATTGATCCCACAAGCTTACACCTCTTTGCCTGCGCATTCCCCACCCACTCTCTGCCTTCTTGTGCTTGATATTATAATTAGTCTTCTGTGGTGCCATGGCTCCTGGTGGTTGTGGACAGGGTCTTCTGATGAAGTAAGATGTCTTCATCAGGTGTTTGCTGTTTGACCCCCATTTCTGGGCAGGCGCAGTGGAGGTGTGGCTAACTCCTAGGTCAGTTTGTCCTGGCCAAAACCTGCTGGTTTCTCAAGCCATAGGTTCTGCTTTATTGGGTTTTCACAATACCTAAGTCCTGCTTTACTAAGTTTTCACAATATACATCTTATCTTTATGGCCTTTACCTAGCAACTAAATTCCTATGTGTTCTGTTACAAGTTGTTTCTACCTAACAAGTTACATTCTTAAGTGATCTGTTAGAAGTTGTTTTTCTACTTTTACAAAATTGCTAAATAAACTATATATTTCTGTTTCCCCTTCACCTGCTTCAGCATATTATATGCTTCTAAAATTTTGAATTTTCATAAGCATACATGTTTCCTATATGTCTTGGGTTCCAATGCAAGATATAACCAAAAGAGTATGTATTCTCTTACTATCTGTTGAAACCAGCTGGGGCAGTTTTCTTTATCTCTTTCATGACCCATCTCTCTTAACTGTGGGATATCTTCTGTTAATGGGCCAGCTGTTAAAACCAGGTGTGGCAGTGTTCTTTATCTCTTCCACAACCCATCCTCCCTCCAGAGGGATATCTGCTGTTAATGGGCCATTGAGTCTCATTACATGACTGATAAAATTACATCACCCCATTGTGAGATGCTCCTCCCAGGGGGAGGAGCCAAGCCTCTAAACCTGTATATTTTTGGAGACTGGGAACACTACAGCCGTCTTTCTCCCCTGAATTTCTGGAGAGACACTGGACCTTTCTACATCACCAGACCCTATGCCCTTCTATAGGATCATTACTTCAACAGAACTGTGTCTGTCTTTCCAGGAGGACTGCAGCCATCATTTAATTGGGCTGCTACCAACCCCCTGACTAACAGGGTGTCAAGTTGTATTCTGACTCTGTCAGTGGGTTGTTTTTTTTTTTGTTAGTTTTCTCTTTTGTACTACTGCATTTTTATTATAATTTTCCTTGTAAAGAACTGTTATTCCCATATCTTTGCCCAAGAGACCCTTGGTTTCAAGTTATAATAATGTGTTTGTGTGGGGGGATGGTTTACATTTTTCTATTTCAAGGGAGGTTTCTGCCTTCCTTAGCAGACACCTGTCTTTTCAAACCAAGACACCATATCCCTTTGGGGGGGGGGGAAGAGGGAAGGAAGGCTTTGATGGGCCATGACGCCCCTTTGCTGTGGATAAGCTTTTCCCAGAGTGTAGGTGCCCCTACAGCTGGGCTCCTCTGCACAGCAGAGGATGGGTGTTCCCTGCCTCTGAGAGAGGCTTTTTTTACCACAAACCCAAAGCCTGTCTTCCCCCCACCACCCTTTGGTGTGAGGGTCTGTTCAAGCCTGGTAGCTGATAGCCCTGGGGCTATGGTCTCCACCCTGAAGGTGCTAAGCTTGATCCCTCTGTGAATGTATTCTCTCCTCAGACCTAAATTTATCTTATCTCTGTCATTAAGCACTCCAGGGCCTCTGTCAGAAGGCCTATTCAGGGTGTGGTAGTATTCTATGCAGCTTTTGTACAGTTTTGTTATAATAGGCAAAGGTCCTTCCTGGAGATGTTTAAGCCGTAGATTATAACATTCAGTCTCCCAATAACACAATACATAGCATTGCTGAATCATAGTCCCTATTGCTTAATTGATCTCTAGAAAGCTTTGTAGTCTCCCCACACAAGCCTGCTGTCAGAGGCCAGTGAGCTATTTATTTTCTAGTTTCTTCAAGTTTAGCACCTTGTTAGGAGGAAAGGATTAAAAGTGGAAGAATGGTGAGGAGGTGGTAGAGTCTCTCAAGTCACCTTGCAGCTGGGAACGTCAAGGTCTGGAGAGTAAGTGTGCAAACCCCAAATATTATTCCTACTACTGTTTATCATCTGTAATAATAACATAGGTATTTGGAGAGACTTGGAGGCACTCTCATGGACATTCTTGAGCTCCCTGTTTTAGGAGAGAGATCAAAGCTCAGAGATCATAAAAAGCATGTACATGGGCCCTTGATAAATTGGTGCAAACAGCCAGCTTGCCACCTGTCAGAATGGACTGAGCCTAATGGTGCCTGTGTTCCCACTTTTGTGTCTCTACCTGGGTGTTGCTTCAGGATCCTCTAGTTAGCCAGGTAATGAAATAAATTTACTCTTTGCATTTCAGCCATGGTTTTGTGGTTGTTCTGGCCACCTGCTTGTGTCAATTCACACAAACTTCTTTTCAGTGTACTTCAGCTTTGTGATCAATGTCAGCTTACTAGTCATAGTTTTCATATGCACGTTACGTGTGTGGTATTATATCAACATTACTTTCTTGCTCTCAGAAATTTCCAAGACCTGGAAAAAGTTAAAGCCTGCTGAGCTGTATTTGTCTGACAAGACTACACTCCAAAAATGCATCATATGTCCAAGAGATTTTTGAGAAATGAAGATAGGGAGACTTACAGAAGACTCTCACTGCTTGTGCCTGTGAACAATGATGCATAAATTCAGGAAGTGGAGGTGGATGGTTATAATTCAGTTATTTTTCTTTTGAGTGGTTATGAAACACACAGGTGATACTTTATTTCCAAAATTAGTTTCAAATGGCAGCTACTCAATAGCTGGTAGCATGTCACAGTAAGAAGCATGGTCCTACCTTGACTGGGATGCTAACAAAGAAAAGCCCTGGATGAATTACCCCTGAAGAGGCTTCAAGCTCTTGAAATGCAAAGGTTCATCTATGCTGAGCTGCAATGGGAAACTACCAGCACAGATCTGGTTTCTCTGCTCTTCCCCCTTTCTCCTTCAGCCCTACAATATGGTTTCTGGCAGTGCAAGATTTGACATTTCTGCTGCCTTGAAAGAGAATAAAGCATGAGGGGCAGTGTTAACAATAAGGTTTGCAGCCTGAAATCCTGACAAGAGTTATGAGAAGAAATATTATTGCTAGTCTCATGGTAAAGGGTTGACCACACAGCTCTTGAAGCATTTCTGTACCTGAAAGGTACCAAAACCCAAAGTGACTTAACTAAAAAATTTAATGCAAAAACATGCTCAGCAATGTGAGGAGGGGCCACTAGACAATTCCTCACATGCAATCCCTTATGCATTTGCCAGCTAATTTGTGTATGTTTAATGACATTACTTTAGGGAAAAAAGAAAAAAAATCACTATAATGTTGGTGTTCAAAATCACTGCAGTGTTTGGATTTACCAGTAGTGAAACTGTTTGCTCATTATTTTCAAAACAAAGGAAGAAAACTAGAAAAAAAAAATCATAGAATCATAGAATGGTTTGAGTTGGAAGGGACCTTAAAGATCATGTAGTTCCAACCCCCCTGCCATGGGCAGGGACACCTTTCACTAGACCAGGTTGTTCCGATCCATCCAAACTGGCTTCTCTTGTAGCCAGATCTTCCCAGAACCTTTTCCAGGCTGATCAACTCTCTCTGTCTTTTCTCATAGGAGAGGTGCTCCAGCCCTCTGATCATCTCTGTGGCCCTCCTCTGGACCTGGTCCAACAGGACCTTCTTATGTTGGGGGCCCCAGAGCAGGACACAGTATACCAGGTGGAGGTCTCATAAGAGCTGAGCAGATGGGAAGAATCACCTCTCTCAACCTGTTGGTCATACTTCTTTTGATGCAGCCCAGGATGCAGTTGGTTTTCTGGGCTGCAAGTGCACATTATTTGTTCATGTCAAGCTTAGAATCCTATCAAGGATCTTTCACACAGGAGACCAGGGTAAAGGAATCTAGAGGGTAGTGGTCAATGGCTCAGTGCTGTGCCTCAGGGTTCCATATTGGGACCAGTGTTGTCCTGATGGGACATTTGTGGTTGGGTTCTTTTCCCCCTTGGACTGAGATTGATGAGAGTCAGTTTTCTCTTGTTCGGACTTGGTTGTTTATTCTTCTTTTATCTGCATTACATGCATACAAGGAGCTACATGCACTAAGATAGAAAGGTTCAAAAATGGCTAACAAAGATCTTCTTCAAGGTTTTTTATATGTTCATTTACCCAACTAACAAATGCCAAGTAAGTTACTTTTCTTAGTGACCCAATGACCCAACACCTGTGTGCTGCACTGTGGCATTCTTTATCCAATCACCTACTACTACCCAAAATCCTCTAGAAGAAGGACAAGAGACAATGCCTTAATTCCTCCATCTTGCCTCTTATTTCTGAAACTAGCTTAAACTCCAAACTTTAACTTTTTCACCCAGTGACTTAAGAAAACTCTCTAATTTACACACTTGCACTCCTAGTTTTTCTATTTAACTTTAACAGTTGTTTTAAGGATGTTATATGAAATTCAGTGTTTTCTTGGATGTCAGAGCCAGGTATCAGAGATAAGGGCACACACTCTGTGCCTCTGACTCCAGCACAGTTTTATTTAATATTTTCATTAATGACATAGACAAAGGCATCAAGCATACCCTCAGCAAATTTGCTGATGACATCAAGCTGAGTGGTGGAGTTGACACACCTCTAGGACAAGATGTCATCCAGAGGGACTTGGACAAGCATGATAAGTAGGCTCATGGGAATCTCATGAGGTTTAACAAGACCAAGTGCAAGGTGCTGTACCCAGGTCAGAGTAGCCCCTGCTATTAATACAGGCTGGGGGATGAACAGATTGAGAGCAGTCCTGGTGAGAAGGACTTGGGAGGTGCTGGTGGATGAGAGGCTGGACATGAGCCAGCAGTGTGTGCTCACAGCCCAGAAAGCAAATTGTATCCTGGGCTGCATCCAAAGCAGCGTGGCCAGCAGGTTAAGGGACTTGATTCTGCCCCTCTGCTCTCATGAGACACCACCTGGAGTACTGCATCCAGCTCTGGGGTCCCCAGTACAGGAAGGGCATTGACCTGTTGGAGTGAGTCCTGAGGACAGGCACCAAGATGATAAGAGGTATGGAGCACTTTTCCTACAAGGAAAGGTTGAGAGAATTGGGACTGTTTGGCCTGGAAAAGAGGAGGCTTTGGGGTGACCTAATTGTGGCCTTACAATACCTGATGGGAGCCTACAAGAAAGATGGAGAGAGACTATTTACAAGAGCATGGAGTGACAGGACAAGGGGGAATGGCTTCAGACTTAAAGAAGGTAGGTTTAGATTAGATATTAGGAAGAAATTCTTTACTGTGAGGGTGGTGAGGCACTGGAACAGGTTGCTCAAAGACATTGTGGATGCCACATCCCTGGAGGCCAAGCTGGATGGAGTTCTGGTCAACCTGGTCTAGCAGAAGGTGTCCCTGTCCATTGCAGAGGGCTTGGAACTAGATTATCTTTAAGGTCCCTTCCAACCCAAACCATTCTGTGATTCTGTGAATCTTGGAAGAAAGACTCTTGGGTCAAGGGGGATTAGATTAGAGAATACCTATGCAAGCTTGTCATCCACCACTCCATGGGCCCTGACAGGATGCATCTACAAGTGCTGAGAGAGCTGGTGGATGCTATAGCTAGGACATTCACAATCATCTTTGAAAGGTCATGATGATCAGGAGAGGTGCCTGAGGACTGGAAGAAAGCAAATGTCACCCCATTCTTCAAAAAGGGCAAGAAAGAGTACCCATGGAACTACCAGCCAGACAGCCTCACATCAATCCCTGGAAAGATGTTGGAGCACCTCATTTTGGAGGCCATCTCTAAGCACATGGATGACAAGAATTGCAGAATCACAGAATAAGCTGAATTGGAAGTGACCTACAGGGATCATGAAGTCCAACTCCCAACCCTACACAGCACCATCACCAAGAGTTACACCATGTGCCCAAGACTGTTGTCCAAACTCTGTCATGCTTGGTGCTGTGACCACTGCCCTGGAGTGCCTGTTCCAGTTCCCAATTACCCTCTGGGTGAAAAACTTTTTTCTAATATCCAACCTAAACCTCCCCTGACACAACTTCAGGCCATTCCCTCAGGTCCTGTCACTGGTCACCACAGAGAAGAGATCAGTGTCTGGCCCTTCTCTTTTTCCCACAAGGAAATTGTAGACTGCAATGAGGTCTCCCCCTCAGTCTCCTCCAGGCTGAACAGACCAAGTTACCTGAGCCGCTCCTCATACGGCTTCTCCTCAAGGCCCTACACCATTTTTGTTGCCCTGGTTTGGATGCTCTCTAATAGTTTATTCTTTCTTATATTGCAGTCACCAGAGCTGCACACAAAATTCAAGGTAAGGCCACACCAATGCAGAGTAGAGTGGGACCATCACCTCCCTTGACCGTCTGGCGATGCTCTGCTTTATATATCCCAGAATATGGTTGGCCCTCTTGGCTGTCAGGGCACACTGTTGAATCATATTCAACTCGCCATCGACCAGGACCCCCGATCCCTTTCTGCAGGGCTGTTCACCAGACTCTCATTCCCCAGTCTGTACGTACATCCAGGGTTGTCCCATCCCAGATGCAGAATTTGGCACTCATCTTTGTTAAATGTTGGGGATTGCCCAGCCCTCTAATTTGTTACGGTTCCTCTGCAGGGCTTCTCTGCCTTCGAGTGAGTCAGCAGCTCCTCCCAATTCAGTGTCATTGGCAAACTTAGTATTTATGAAGACAATTAAGAGCACTGGCCGAAGATGGAGCCCTGCAAAACACCACTAATGACTAGACTAATTCATGGGTTTTTTGGTCCTGGCTGGGTGGCCCATAGTAGACTCCCACAATGACATCCATTATATATGTTTGTCCCTTAATCCTTACCCAGAGGCTTTCAACCACATGCCATCACCAACTGCATGCTCTGTTGTATGAGTTGACATGGGCAGGCAGACAGAACAACCACAAACTCATGGCTAGAACACAAAGAATCAATTTATTTCTGTTATCTCACTAACTGGGTGAACCCCAAAGTAAAACCCAGGCAGAAGCATTCAAGTGGAGACACAGGCACCATTAAACTCAGTCCATGCTAGAGAGGATCACTGGCCTGCTTTTCACACAGGCTTATCTAGAGAAATTCACAGCTGCAAGGTCACTTGATCTATTTGCAATCTGCCTCACCAGTCTTTTGCTTTTAACCCATTCTTCCCAATGTCCATACATTCCAGCCCCTCCATTACATATGATGCCCCTTCCCCACCTTGCCTGCTCTGCCTATCCCTCCTAATGATCCTGTAATCATCCATCATGGCACACCAGTCACAAGACCCATCCCACCAAATTATGCTTATGCCAATGGTGTCATATCTCTAGGACTGGGCCAAGGCTTCAGGCTCCTCTTGCTTGTTCCTCATGCTGTTCATGGCGGTGTAGAAACATTTCAAGTGCAGTTCAGTGTAGCCAACAACTCATGGAGCAGAATGAAGGATCTCATTAGTACTCAGTCCCTCAAATTTTGACATGTTCCATTGCTTATCACTGGCAGTCCTGGTTTTGTCTCTTTCCCCCCTTCCAATCTACTTTAAAGCTCTATCAATCAGCCCTGCTAAGTCCTGAGCTTCTCATTAACCAACACCCCCAAGTCTTTCTCCTCAGGGCTGCTCTCAACCCATTATCTGCCCAGCCTGTATTTCTGCTTGGAATTGCCCTGACCCACATGCAGGACCTTGCACTTTGCCTTCTTGAATTTCATGAGCTTTGCACAGGCCCACATCTCAACCCTGTTAAGGTCCCTCTGGATGGCATCCCATCCCTCCAGCGTGTCAACTGTACCACACAGCTTCATGTTATTGACAGACTTGCTGAGGTTGCATTCCGTCCCACTGTCCATGTCACTGACAAAGATGTTAAACAACTCTGGTCCCAATACCAACTCCTGGGGAATGCCACTTGTCACTGGTCTCTACTGCACATTGAGCCAATGACCATGTCCTAGTTTAGGGCAAATTTGGGAGAAAAACTCCAAATGGGGGTTTCCCCAGGGAAGGAAAAAAAAATTCAAATGACCCCTCCCTCCTCAACTGGTCCGGGAAAGGAAAAAAAATAAATTCCTTGGAGAGAAGTGGAAAAAGCTGTTTATTTAACAGAAATTGAATAATATTAAATAATAAAACCTCTCGCTGTTTGATGGGATGGAAAATCTAGGAAGAAAAGTCCTTTTCATGTGGTGTAGCTCGACTTACTCAGGTTCTTATCAGTCCTTTCGGCGCTGGAAAGTGTCGAGGCCCAGGCCCCGGTGGGCCACAGGAATGAGCTCTCGGGGTTTGACTGGGTGTTCAGTCCAGAGCAGGTTTGCACAGATCCAGGAAAAAAGGGAAAAAACAAAGGTCCAGGGAACTCCTCTGCTTCAGCTAGCTAAAACTAACTAAAAGCCAGATAGAAGCTCTGTCCCGCTGTCTGTCCATGCTGCAGATACCACAGTCCGGGAGCAGGATGTGGGGGAGTGATGTTTTCCTTCAACACAAACTGCGCGCTTCTTCTTCCCCCCGCTCTTGCTCTCAGAGCCAGTCTGTAACCCCATGGCAGAAGGCCACCAAATTTGTCAGGCACTATTTGCTTTTAGTGAAGCCGTTTTGGCTGTCACCAGTCACCTTCTTATTTTCCATTTGCATGAGCATAGTTTCCAGCAGGATCTTCTCCATGATCTTGCTGGGCACTGAGAAGAGACTGACTGGCCTGTAGTTCCTCAGGTCTTCCTTATTTCCCTTTTTAAAATTGGGGGTTATGTTTCCCCTTTATTCAGTCAATGGGAACTTCACTGGACTTCTCAAATATGATGGGTTGTGGCTTAGAAACTTTATCCATGAGTTCCCTCAGGATCCATGAAAGCATCTCATCATCAGGTTCCATGGACTTGTGCACCTTTAGGTTCCTTAGATGGTCCTGAACTTGATAATCTCCTACAGCGGTTGGTTCTTCATTCTCCCAGTCCCTGCCTTTGCCTTTTGTGAGTCAGGCAATGTGGCTGAAGCATGTGCCAGTGAAGACTTGAGATAAAACCATCATTCAGTACCTCAGCCTTTTCCATATGTTGGGTTACCAGGTCTCCTCTTTCCTTACAGAGAGGGTCCGCCCTTTCCCTAGTCCTCCTTTTATCATCAATGTACCTATAGAAGCTTTCCTTGTTGCCCTTTACATCCCTGGCCAGGTTTAATTTTCTCAGGGCTTTAGCTTTCTTAACCATCATGTCTGCTCAGACAATCTCTCTGTATTCCTCCCAGGCTATTTGTCCCTGCTTCCATCCTCTGTTGTCTTCTTTTTTGTGTCTGAGTTTTTCCAGGAGCTCTTTGTTCATCCACACAGGGCTCCTGTCATTTTTGCTTGACTTCCTCTTCTCTGGAATGCATTACTTCTGAGCTCAGGTGATATTCAAGGTGATCCTTGAATATCAACCAACTTTCTTGGGCCCCTTTTCCCTCCAGGGCCTTATCCCATGGTACTCTAACAAGCAGATCCCTGAAGAGACTGAAGTCTGCTTGCCTGAAGTCTGAGAGACTTTATTTTTTTTTTAAAGAAAAATCTTAAAACATGTTCTGTTACTTTGTTGTAGGTTTTGGTGGTTTTTTTTTTTTATTGCTTTTTGTTTTTTTTTTTAATTAGTCATCATAATGTTATGGTAGGAAACTATAAATTTGCATTTTGGTTACAGTGATTTTTATTTTTTTTCTGGTCAAATTTCAGTCCTTAAAAATACATTTCAGAGAAATGCATTTTATGATCATATATGTGCCAAGTGTTTCACTTTCTAAGTAGCTGAGGGAAAAGTGGTAGTGAATAATGAGATTTATTATTTATAGAAAAAAGATCAAGCATAGCATTTTAAAGTCTTAAAACTAGGATTTTGATATTACATTAATAACAGATCACTTAAATTTTAATTTAAATATGGAATGCTTCAAAACTTTTGAATGAAGAAGTCAGAAATTTAATATTTTGTATTTAAAAATTAATTTGCAACATGCTCCATGTTGTCTTTTTTTTTCTCATACAATTGTCTTGCAGTAGGGCTAACATATCCCCTGAGTTAGTCTTTTCAGTTTTAGAAAACAGTGTATTGCTATTTTAAAGTAAATTCCAGGACATCTCATAGTGGGGCTATTAAGAAGTTGGAACCAGCAGTCATAAATCAGGGGCCTTGAATGATTGTTACCTTTTGGAAAGGCAGATTTCCTCTTGCTTGTGACTGATTCCTATCCAGAGTGCTTTTTGTGAGTGCTCAGCACTTTGCAAAGGATAAGCTGCATGGCTTAAAAGGAGTAGAGGTTGGTTTTGGAATTTAGAAATATGCAAATGTCATTAGTGTAAATGGAGAAATAATCAATTAAAACAGTGCTCATATATCAGGGTAGACATGTTTTGCATTTTAAATTTTAGGAATCCGATCATGGGATACAAGTTTGATTGAATGCAACTTGGATCAAGAACTAAAACTTTTTGTGTCTCGCCATTCAGCTCGATTCTCTCCTGAAATTCAAGGTGAGTTTTTGGAAATGTTGGTCAAAGTTTTATATGTTTTCTTAATGAGCAGAATTGACAAATACACTCAGATATTGTATGGTCTTCTTTAATTTGTGATTCTCTACAATGAATACTTTTTCCTTTGTTTTAAAATAAAGCATGAAAATTATAGTTAGTTTTTACTTTCTGACAACAGGAAATGTCTGAAACATTTAAATTATAAGCCTTTTAGGTTAGTGTTGTGATCTGCTAGCACAAGCGGGAGTTGTGAGAGGTTCATTTGATCTCAGTGCAAAAAGGACACCAAGGGATTTCAGTTTAAATCACAACAGCAATAATGCATCTTTATTTTAGTGCCAGCATCATGGGTTATGTGATAGATGAGATGGAGAGAAAGAGAGAGAGAGGGATAAAGAGGTAAAGAGAGAAAAAAAAGGAGGGGTTATAGCTACCTGTTGCTGCTGGCGATGAATAGATCACACGGACACAGCTCGAGGTGTGGTGAAAGTAAGAGAAAGTTTATTTTTCCTCCCAGGATTTATAGGTTTCTGACCATGGCCAGGGACTGGATGGTCAGGATAACAGTTTCCCACTCCACTGGCCATGAGAGATGCTCATCACAAGATGTGTAACAGAAGGAATGTATACCTATCTCTATGTTTATAGTTACTGTCCTGGGAAAGTCTTAGAAAACTGTCAGCAAGCTCAGAAGCTGAGTTTTCAGGGCGACATCTCACCCTTTTTGGCTTAAACAAAAAGAAAAAGAAAAAGAAAAATGAACAAAGAAACTAGCAACATTAGAAACAATCGAAAGGAAAAATAATAAGAAAATACAATACTCCATACAATCAGAAGGCTGTAATTTCAGGGTGATATCTCACCCTTTCGTTACTAAAAAAAAAACAAACAAAAAACCAACAAAAAAAACCCCAAAAAAATAAATGAAACAAATGTCCAGCATCAACACCTGCTTGTGGATGGCTCCCAGTTTGGTCACGGAGGCAGAATCCATGGCCAAATTGAAAGGTGCCTGGGAAAACTTCTGAAATGCTATGACAGCAGCCTGTAATTCCATCAATTGGGCTGATCCAGCCTCATGACTCTCTAAAACCTGCCTCTCAGATCCATCCTTCCAGGTAGCAATGGCTTTTCCAGTGTTTTCATTGGCCAATGATACCTGTGGAATGCAAATCTGGAGTGGCAATGAAAAAAACCAGCGACATCAATGGAAAGATTAATGTAATAAACTTAACAAGCAGAAACTGCTCGCAGAACCTCCTCCAACATCTACTGTGCCTGTGGGGTCAGTGTCAGAGGTGACTTTAAATCAGAGTCCCCCTTTAATAGACCAAATAAGGGAGACAGTTGTGTCGTGGTCAGTCCCATATAAGGACACAACCATGTAAAAGTCCAATAATATCTGGACACCATTCATGCAGTGTCTGCACTGAATGCAAAAAAATAATTGCACCTCCTGATGTGGGACTGTTTGGCCCAAAAATTATTTTGACCCTCAAATAATTTCAAGGAGGTTGCTTCTGGAGTCACTTGCAGCCCCATATCATCGGCAAATGCCGGCAAATTTTCACATGCCTTACGGCAAAATCTCCATTGATATCTCTGTGTGGGTTCAGCATTAATGATAGCTGGCACCAGAAAGGCAAATTTCGGTCTGTCATCGGGATGCAAAGGAATTGTAAAGAAACAATCCTTCAGATCCACAATGAGGACTAGCCAATCAGCAGGAAGCATGGCAGGTGAAGGCATGCTAGCCTGCAACATCCCCATGCTTTCCATTATAGCATTAACTTTCTGGAGGTATTGTAGCAACCTCCATTTCCCAGACTTCGTCTTGATTCAGAAAACAGGAATGTCCCAGGGACTGGTTGAAGCTCCAGATCACCGTGATCCAACTGTTCCTGCATCAAGTCACAGATGGTGACTAGTCTATTATGAGAAAGGACAACAGAATCTGCTGAACAAAGAGTCAGTCTCAAGTTCTTCTTTGCATAGAATGTGTCAGCATCGGGTGGGTCCAAGGGTCATTCTGGGGGCCCGTCAGCAAACCTGACAATTGTGATGTCCATGCCAGTGTCAAAAAACCCGCGGAGACTAATCTCTGACATCATCTCACCAAGGATGGACAGGGTGCAGACCCGTTCAGGATGATCCCTGGCTGTCAGAACAGCAGTCCAGTGACCCAGGGAGGTCCAGGGAACCCGAAGCCACCATCTCCCCGCAGCTGGGTCTCAGCTCTGCGAACATAAAACTCAAAAGGCACAAAGTGAGCAAATCCAGGTCCCGCAGGGATAGAAACAGGAGGCAGGAGTGTGGAACCCATGGCAGAAATGCACCCCAGGAATTCCGAATCAACGTTCCCTAGGTGAACAATGATGCCCTGATCAATGGTATTCAACCACGCCACCAGAAGAGCACTCATGCCCTCACCCACCAGACCAAAGCATTCGGAAGCACATGGAATGCCTGATACACTCAGCTGCACCGTCATCTGACAGGAGGACAAAGTCCACAGGCCAGCCGAAGAGGCTCCAGCAGCCTGGGACCCTTTGCCTGTGGAGGCCACCGGCTTCGCCCCCGAGGCAGCACCACCGGAGCCAATGGTAAACAGTGCAGGACCTTGGTCTGCTGCGGCCGCAGGAGGCGATGGGGGAGGGCCGCCTCCAGCCGCAGGCTCGGGCGATGCCCGGGAACCCGAGGTGGGGTGGGTTGGAGCCAGCTCTGCACGGCCCGCCTCCAGTGCCAGGGAGGAGGACTGAGGCGCTGGTCGAGTCACAGCCCGCGGAGCCACAGCACCGTTCCGCTACGCTGCCAGGGGACAACCCGGGCTCGCAGGAGGGGAAACCTGCAGCATGGGGCCGGCAGAATCCGGCCTGGCATCCGCACCACTCGCAGCACCTGTCCCCACGCCCCACGAATCCGGCGCGGGGGGATCAGCGCTTGGAATCGCTCCTAACAGCGGTTCTTCAGGGGCAAAAGGTCCAAAAAGCGGCGCCGGCCGCTCCTCCACTGGAACAGCGTGTGTGGCTGCCGGCGAGGAGCCTGGGCCCGTCCCGTCCCCCACTGTGGGGCAGGGCATAGCCCAGCTGCAGCAGGGACATCGGACTGACCCTGAGGCATTCTGCAGGGCTGGCGCCGCCCCCCGTTCAGGCAGCCCCTCATCGATCTGCGCCGGGAGGGCACACGGAGGAGGTGACCCCGCCCTGGGCTTCCACCGCTGGGGCGCTGGCCAAGGCGGCATTACGCCCCCTGGTTCCGCGGTGTCCCCAACGGCCTGCTGGCAAGGATCCAACCCCGCCTCAGGCCTACTCCTCCGGGGTGCCGGCCGAGGCGGGGTCACGCCCACCGGTCCCGCGGTGCCCCCGTTCAACCCGCTGGGGCCCCCAGCGATCCCGGGGGAGCCGACCTCAAGACCCAAGACACAGCCGCCCCCCGGCTCTGTGCCACCAGGGGAGAGGGAGAGCCCCGCCTCGCTCCCACAGCCGGAGCCAGAGCCAGACTTCTCACCCAGGGCAGAGGAAGCAGCTCTCGATCTGGCAGAAGAGGATGAGAGACTACCCAGAATGTGGACGCGCCATTGCCAGATCCCCAGCAGCCGGACCAGCTGGGGCTCATAATTGACCAGCAGAGCCTCGAGCAGGGAATCACCTAAAGCGTCCCAAGCCGAATGCGAAAAAATCGCTTCAACCACAGGGAAAAACCCCTCAATTCTCCCATACTCACACAATCGCTGAAAGTCAGCATCCGAAACATCAATCCCTTTCTGATCAAACACCGCACGCCATAGTTCCATAACCAGGCCCTCCGTAGGAGAGAGCCCAAAAACAGCCATAGCCACAGGCTAGATAGAACCCTGTAACTGCCACCTGCAACACACATCGGGGTTCACCAGATGTTGCCGCTGGCGATGAATAGATCACACGGACACAGCTCGAGGTGTGGTGAAAGTAAGAGAAAGTTTATTTTTCCTCCCAGGATTTATAGGCTTCTCACCACGGCCAGGGATTGGATGGTCAGGATAACAGTTTCCCACTCCACTGGCCATGAGAGATGTCCATCACAAGATGTGTAACAGAAGGAATGTATACCTATCTCTATGTTTATAGTTACTGTCCTGGGAAAGTCTTAGAAAACTATGTCAGCAAGCTCAGAAGCTGAGTTTTCAGGGCGACAGCTACCAACAGACAAGACAGGGTCGCTGGTGTCTTCTTCCATGGGGAGATCTCTCTCAGAAAGTAACTTGGAAAAGTCACTTTTATAGTCTGTTTCAAGGTGAGGGGCAGTTAGCCAAAAGGAGAGGAGATTTATCAGCTATTGTGGTGTGACCCGTTGCTCTGAGAAGCAGGTGTAAGGTACAGAGCAGGCCGCTCTTTACAAGTCCCTGCTCACCAGCAGGAATTAAGGCAATGTACTGTGGCAGCACAGCAAACACACCTGCAAACAATCACTATTGTGGTGAGACCCCTTGCTCTGGGAAGCAGGTGTCAGGTCAAGCACACCTTCAAACAATCACTTAGCAAGCACCCACCACAACCAGGCCAGAACCCCTGCACAAAGTCTCCTGGGGTCTTCAGGGACTCTGTCTCTGTTCTTGTGACAGTCGTGAGGCAGATCAGGGAAACTTTGGACCGTCTCTTACAGTTAGCTTCATGTATCCCACCATGATTATTTTGGCAGTAGATGTTAGTTTTAGGCCACTTTTAAAATTAAGTGAAACTCACTTTTTGACTGAACAGTTTGTTTGTGTAGCACCAATCTATTAGTCCTGGAGTCTGAAGCTGTTCCTCACTGTACTAGGTAGAGAACATACAGAAAATAACCTGAAAGTTTAGCTCACCAGTTTGATAGAGCCAGAAATGGCATCATGGGTGTTGTACAAGCATGGCTTAAACCCCATGTTTGTCCCTAAAGGGCTTAGAGACATTTTCTTGGTATGAAAAGGCTGAGGGATAGAGGGTCTAACTTGACTCACAGGAACTTTCTTTGGCTTGTATGAAGAAACTAGAATTTTAAAGGCTACATCTTCTGCTGCATTTTCTTCAAGACTGTCCTTCCTTTAGAGGATTCATAAAATAAAAACCCAACCATTTTGTGAACTGTAAAATTTAATTTTATTCTCAGTGCATGGAAATCAAGTATTTGGTAAGTTTTCTAACATCTCATTATTTTAACGCAAATGTTTAGTGAGTATATGAGAGATTAATCTTGGTTTTTGTATTAAAATATATAACTTTCTCCAAGAAGTATAGGTTGCTTTTATTGGTGTGATTATTGTATGTTGGGAAGGTAGAATTAGAAAGAAATTATAAATATGACTCTTTAGCCAGAAAGGCTAAGGAAGAAATGCAAATGAAAGCACGGTTTGAATAATTCAAAGAAACCGGGCTGGTATGCCAGAACACATTCTTTCCCGCAATAAAACTAAGCTGAGACCCCTCTTCTCAGCCTTATAAGGAAAGGTCTAAAGGACCCTGAGATAACTAAAAATATGCAAAAACAGTGATTTCTATAGGTTGCACACAAATATTACTGTATTAGTATACTTAGAAAGATTGGTTAGTGAAAGAATAGAATATTCAAATGTATAGATTGTATAAGTAATTGTAAAAGAGAGTTCTCTCTCTTGGTTCTCTTGGTCTCTCTTGCTACTCTCTTACTACGCTCTCTAAGCTCCCTCTTGCTACTCTCTTGCTATGCTCTCTTAGCCCTCTTGGTCTCTCTTGTTTCTCTTAGTTCTCTTAGCCCTCTTGCTACGCTCTCTTGACTCTCTCTTTTTCCCCAGCTCTCTCACTTCTGTTCTGTTACTCTCTTTCTTAGCAATCTTAAGTCTTGAGCTCATGTATTCATATTTTACCCCCTTTTGTATTGTTCTCTCTGAGCCCGCTTTGAGCTCTATTTGCTGGCTCATAGCAGGCTCTCTCTCGCTCTCTCTCTCTCTCCCACGCCCTGAAATAAACTTCTAACACCTAACTCGATTATAGAGGTCTCTGCCATGTCTCAGACCGTCCATCCCCCGAAGTATCTCCTACAATTGTAGGCATGTGCACATTGACTAGTACAACCTAGTGTTGATGAATGTTATAAATTCTGACTTCAGAAACATCTTTTAAGTATGGTGATGTCATGGTTTAACCCCAAGGAGCAACAAAGTACTACACAGCAACTCTCTAACTTACCCCCCCATCCTGGTGGGTTCATGAGGAGAATCAGGAACAAAAAAGTAAAACCTGTAGGTTGACATAAGAACAGTTTAATAATTGAAACAAAGTATAATAATAATAATGGTAATAAAAATGAGAGGGAGACAGATAAAACCCAAGGAAAACAAGTGATGCACAATACAATTGCTCACCACCTGATGACTGATGCCAAACCAATCCGTGTACTGTTATTGGCACCTGTTCTGGGTAGCTCCCACAGTTTATATACTGCGTATGACATTCTATGACGTGAAATATTTCTTTGGCCAGTTTGGGTTAGCTGTCCTGGCTATGCTCCCTCCCAGCTTTTTTGTGCACCTCTTCACTAGCAGAGCGTGAGACGCTGGAAAGTCCTTGACGTCAGGTAAGCACTACTTAACAACAACCAAAACATTAGTGTGTTATCAACATTATTCTCATACCAAATCCTAAACACAGCACTGTAGCAGCTAGTAAGAAAAAAAGAAAAATAAACTCTATCTTGCCAAAATCAAGACAGGTGAAAAGGGGTATAAAATGTTGTATCATACTACTGCATCAAATTCCTAAAGTCAGTTGCTATACACTGTTGACAAAGAGGTCTTGGTGTCTTGCTAGAATGACATCATTGACCTGATGTTCTTGAATAATGTACCAAATGTCTTGTTATTAATTTTTCCTCTTGCAGCATAGATTATGGCAGTTTTTCCATATCTATAGAGAGTAAAACATTCTTTTTCAGCACTGTTCAGTCTTTAAGCAACAAGCTTCCAAAATCTGTGTTGAAGGAGCTTTAAGGGAGCCTGAAACTGGGAAAGAGGGAACATTCAGGAATAAATTTAGCCCTCTTGACCAATTTAATTTCTCAGATTTTGTGGAGAAGCCCATTGACACCTTCAGAATTCCACTGTACATATTAGAGGACAATATTTTAGTTTGTCTATTCTTTCTGTGGTTCTCTGATGTCGAACCTTTATGAGGCTCCTATATGTCTTCTCTACTGTTTAATAGGAAGGAGGGCTTTCTTTCTTGCCATTTGTCAGTAAAATTTTAGAATTTTTGATTTCTGTTCAACAGATGTTGAATTTTGAGTGTTTAATCAGGGAAACTGGCAACATTTATAATAAAAAGATTGGAAACATGTATTCTCTTAAACTCAGAAATTCTCTAGAATTTGTCTTGGTTTTAAAAGACAGGTGTCTGCTAGGGAGGGCAGGAGCCTCCCTTGGGATGAAAGAATGTAGACCCCCTCCCTCCGAATTATTATAATTCTGAGATCAAGGGGCTTTCAGGCAGAGATCTGGGGATACGAATAACAGTTCTTTACTAGTATAGCCAGGCAAACAAACAACAATAACTACAGCATTAGCAAGAAAACAGAAACAGGGACCCCATGACAGCCTTCTCGGCTGAGACGGGATGGAGGAGAGGCTTTGTTTCACAAACCCCCTCGGGCAGTCAGTCCCAGTGCTCCTGCAGGGCTCTGCGGAACACTCAGCTGGAACAGCAGGGATGAGCAGAGATCCTGGGCTGGTGGCTGAGGTGTATCAGCAGCTCCGCGGCGGTGGCTGGCACTGCCACATGTCCTGGCAGGACAGGGGGTGCAAGGCGCACCAACGAAGAGGGAAGAAAGAGAAGCAGCAGCAGCTCCATCTGGGTGATGGTCAAATTCCCTTCTCCCCACCACAACAGCTCTGCACCCAAAGTGTTCTTCTCCGAAGCTGAAGAAGCCCACCAAACTGTCCCCACCCTCCCCTTTTCCTGCCCCCTTCCCTTCCGGGCACGGCCGAACTCTTTGTCTTTTCTCAAGCACCCACCAAGTACCCACAGTTAGGTTTTCCCTGCGACTAATGGGTAAAAATTCCACAGGCAAGCCCGAACTAAAAAAAAAGACACCTAACCCCCAACATTATCCACCCCAAATTTTTTCCCATACCAAAATGTTACATCAAATATTAAACTTTTAAATTATACACAAACACACACTACTTTAACTATATACATATGTGCATGCAGACACAGATACAAGCACAGTGTCATGGGTAGTTCACCCTAAAACAAGGTCCCCTTGAGGTATGCACCGGGTCTCTCCATCTTTTTGCATCACCCACCAAGTGCAACCTGGTCCCTGAGCAAAGACAACCCCATGGATTGGATTGTCTTTGCTGGAGGCAAAATTAACCCAAACAGTTTTTCCCAGCATACCTCTCATATGTACCACTGGAACCTTATCTCCATCTGTCGTTCTAAAGGGCTCAGATTGGGCAGGGCCTGCTTGGTTAGTGGAACCTCTGGTGTTCACTAACCATGTGGCTTTTGCTAAGTTAATCTCCCAGTTCTTGAAAGTCCCCCCACCCAGTGCCTTCAAGCTAATTTTAAGCAGGCCATTGCACCATTCAACTTTTCCAGCAGCAGGTGCTTGATAAGAGATATAGTACACCCACTCAATGCCATGTTCCCTAGCCCAGGTGTTTATAAGGCTGTTCTTGAAATGAGTCCCATTGTCTGACTCAATCCTTTCAGGGGTGCCATGCCTCCAAAGGACCTGCTTTTCAAGTCCCAGGATGGTGTTCCGGGCAGTGGCATGAGGCACAGGGTAAGTTTCCAACCATCCAGTGGTGGCTTCTACCATTGTGAGCACGTACCGCTTGCCTTGGCGGGTTTGGGGCAGTGTGATGTAGTCAATCTGCCAGGCTTCCCCATACCATAGCGGCTTCAATGCTTGGCCTGTTTGATCGTGGCACACATCTCACAGTCATGAATAACCTGAGAAATACTGTCCATGGATAGGTCCACCCTTCGGTCTCGTTCCCACTTATAGGTGGCATCTCTACCCTGATGACCTGAGGCATCATGGGCCCATCGAGCTAGGAAAAATTCTCCCTTGTGTTGCCAATCTAAGTCTGTCTTTGACACCTCTATCTTTGCAGCCTGCTCCACCTGCTCATTGTTTTGGTGTTCTTCATTAGCCCTACTCTTGGGGACATGGGCATCTACACGACTGACCTTCATGGACAGTTTCTCTACCCTGGTAGCGATGTCTTTCCATTCATCAGCAGCCCAGATTGGCTTTCGTCTGTGCTGCCAATTGGCCCTTTTCTACCTTTCCAGCCATCCCCACAGATCATTGGTTACCATCCATGAATCAGTGTAGAGGTAGAGCTTTGGCCACTTTTCTCTTTCAGCAATGTCCAGAGCCAGTTGAACAACTTTGAGTTCAGCAAGTTGGCTTGATTCACCTTCTCCTTCAGTAGCTTCTGTGACCTCTCATGTGAGGCTCCATACAGCTGCTTTCCACTTCCGGTTCATCCCTACTATGTGACAGGAACCATCAGTGAACAGAGCATAGCATGTTTCTTCTGCTGGCAGTTGGTTGTACGGTGGAGCTTCTTCCGTCTGTGTCACTTGTTCCTGCTCCTCTTCATCAGCAAGACCAAAGTTTTCACCTTCCGGCCAGTTTGTAATTATCTCCAAAATCCCAGGGCGATTTGGGTTTCCAATACGGGCGTATTGAGAGACCGCCAGCTTTTTCACCACTCTTCACAGAAGTAAAAGTGAACACCGTTTATTTTTATCTTTAGCACACCCTTTATAGGGTTCTACAGGGTCCACGGGCTAAGCAAGTTACTATTGGCTAATGTATATAGGTTTACATTTTTCTCCTGTACACAAGGATATTGTTTTGCTTTACTCTGTCTTCTGCAGGAAGGTTTCAAGGACTTTAGCCTTTAATATCATGACTTTTTTCAAAGACTGGTTTGTGCAGACAGGCCTTTACTAATATATAAAATATAGCAACATGGGCGTGCTGTGTGATGAGGGTGATCCACTTGCTCCATGTAGCACCGGTGGCATGGTGGGTAGCAGGAACCTTTCCTTTGAACATCCACCCCAGCACCGGTAGTTGGGGTGCCAGGAGGAGTTATGCTTCTGTGCCAATCACCTCTGAGGCAGCTTGAACTCCTTCATAGGCAGCTAAGATTTCCTTCTCTGTGGGAGTGTAGTTGGCTTCAGACATTCTGTAGCTTCGGCTTTAGAATCCCAGTGGTCGGCCTAGGGTCTCCCCAGGCACTTTCTGCCAAAGGCTCCAGGACAAGCCATTGTTCTCAGCTGCAGAGTAGAGCACGTTCTTCACATCTGGTCCTGTCCTGACTGCGCCAAGGGCTACTGCATAAGCGATCTCCTGCTTGATTTGGGCAAAGGCTTGCTGTTCTTCAGGGCCCCAGTGGAAATCATTCTTTTTTCGGGTAACCAGGTAGAGAGGGCTCACGATCTGGCTGTACTCAGGAATGTGCATCCTCCAAAAACCTATGGCGCCTAGGAAAGCTTGCGTTTCCTTCTTGCTGGTCGGTGGAGACATTGCAATGACCTTATCGATGACCTCAGTGGGAATCTGATGCCGTCCATCTTGGCACTTTACCCCCAGGAACTGGATCTCTCGAGCAGGTCCTTTGAATTTGTTCTTCTTGATGGCAAAGCCGGCTTCTAGCAGAATCTAGATGATCTTTTCTCCTTTCTCAAATACTTCCACTGCTGTGTTCCCCCACACAATGATGTCATCAATGTACTGCAGATGTTCTGGAGCCTCACCCTTTTCCAGGGCAGCCTGGATCAGTCCATGGCAGATGGTGGGTGGGGCTGTGCTTCCACCCCTGGGGCAGTCGGTTCCAGGTGTACTGCACTCCCCTCCATGTGAAAGCAAACTGACGCCTGCATTCTGCTGCCAGGGGAATGGAGAAAAATGCATTGGCAATGCCAATAGTGGCGTACCACTTTGCTGCCTTGGACTCCAGCTCATACTGGAGCTCCAGCATGTCCGGCACAGGAGCGCTCAGAGGTGGAGTCACTTCATTCAATGCACGATAGTCCACAGTCAATCTCCATTCTCTGTCAGACTTGTGCGCAGGCCAGATGGGGCTGTTGAAGGGTGAGTGGGTTTTGCTGACCAGTCCTTGACTGTCTAGTTCTTGGATCATCTTGTGGATGGGGATCACAGCATATTGATTTGTCCTATACTGCTGGCGGTGCACCGTCGAGGTGGCAATTGGTACTCGTTGTTCTTCCACTTTCAGGAGTCCTACTGCAGATGGGTTCTCTGATAGTCCAGGCAAGGTGTTCAATTGCTTAATGTCCTCTGCCTTCACAGCAGCTATTCCAAAAGCCCACCTGAGTCCCTTTCGGTCTTTGTAATAGCCATTCCGAAGGAAGTCTATGCCCAGAATACACGGGGCTTCTGGGCTAGTCACAATGGGATGTTTCTGCCACTCTTTCCCAGTCAGGCTCACCTCGGCTTCCAACAGAATAAATTGCTGCGATCCCCCCGTCACCCCAGCAATGGAAAGAGGTTCTGCCCCCACATGTCCTGATGGCATTAGGGTACACTGTGCACCAGTATCAACTAAAGCTTCGTATTTTTGTGGCTTTGATGTGCCAGGCCATCGGATCCACACCATCCAAAAGACCTGGCTTTCCCGTTCTTCTTCCTGGCTAGAGGCAGGGTCCCTCTAGCACTGGTCATCCTCTCCTCCCTGGGCATACATGCTAGAGGTTCCTTCAAGGGGATCATCCTCTTTTCTGTAATGTCTGGCAGTTTGGTCACGGGAGGTTGAGGCTACCTTCACTTTAGTGGAACCTTTCTGGTTAATGGTTCCCTCCCTGAGTTGATGCACTCGTGCTGCCAGGGCAGAAGTGGGTTTCCCATCCCACTTTCCCATGTCTTCCCCATGGTTACGTAGAAAGAACCACAGCTCAGTTTGTGAGGTGTACCCTCTCTCTCTAGCTGGGGGATGTGGGGCTTGGAGTTTTGGGCTTGTGACCCGCACTGGTGCCATATGGGAACTGCTCTTCCTCATCTCTTCCCTCATTTCCCTCATCTCCTCTTTGAGTTCCTTAATCACAGCAGAAATCTTAGCCTGCTGCGGGCCATGGACCATACTGTCAAAATGTCTAAGCCTGGTGGCGACAGAACCCACTGTCTCTCGGCTGTTATCGGCATTAATCATCGCAAGGAAAGTGGTGTATTCACGTGGCCCTAGATTTGCCAGACTCCACAACATCTGCCCAGTGCACCTGACTTTGTCGGGGTCATTATCATGCTGTCCACCCCTCCCAAGAAGGACCTCTAATGCCGCCACTTCTCTCAGCTGTTGGATCCATTCCTCAATGGTTTTCCAGCCCCTTCTATGATAGTGCTCTTCCATTCTCTCTCTGTGGACAAACCTCTCACACTTATCAAAAGCCGCTCCCAGAGGGAAAGGGGCCCTGGCTCCCTGACGAATACCTGATTCACACCTGAGTCCTGGGTCAAGGGTCTCACATTCCTTGCCTCACCACCATCCAGTTGCACACCTGTGCCACGGCGACAGAAAGCCCGGAGCACCGCGACATCTCTAGAGACACAGCCCTGAGAAGGGCTGGGCCGAAGCGCGTGAGCAGCTTCGAGCAGTCGAGTGACTCCAGCTCAGCTCAGCGGCATTCGAGTGATTTCAGCTCAGCTCAGCGGCGGCGGCAGGCAGGCAACACAGGAAGCAGGGACGAGAAAGCTGGTCCAGCGTTCCACCAAGGCACAAACCTTTATTTAGGCAGAGCTTTGGCGAAGGGTGCCGGCAACAGCGAATCTCCCGAACCGGGGAAAACCCGGGGTATTTATGGGGAAGGAGAGGGGCCGGGGGAAGCCCAAGATACATGTATCGGGGTGGGATGGCAGGGGGGAACACCAGTGGGGCACAACAGTTTAACTTATTTAACTCAAAGACCCCTGGGAGCGATACATTGTCTCTCTCTGAGTGAAAGATGTCTTGCCTCCAGGAGAGAGCCAGGATCTCGGGCTCGGCAGGCTCCTCCGCACCCACACACCTGTACCCATAAGGTCCCAGACCCGAAGTAACCAGGTTGTATAAGCCTCACGCCCCTGCCTCACAATGTCTTTTTGCAAATTATGGAGACAGTCATATGTCAGGGACTGTAATGATTTCAACTTCTGGCTCCCCTGCGGGTTGTGAGGGCTCTCCTTTCTTATCCTTATCAACAGGGTGCTGTGATTTCATCTTAGACTTCCTCATTTCCACAGGGGTGACTGCTGCTGGCTGTGACTGCCCTTGTGGTTCAGCTGGAACCTGGACGGTTGTAACGTCTGTGGGTTCCACTGCTGCACCATCAGACTCTCCCTCTTCTAGGCAGGGGGAGGGTGTTGGAAAGGTAGAATCAGAATGGAATTATAGATATGACTCCTTAGCCAGAGAGGCTATGGAAGGAATACAAATGAAAGCATGGTTTGAATAATTCAAAGAAACCGGTCTGGCAAACCAGAATACATTCTTCCCCTCAATAAAGCTAAAGTGGGACCCTTCTACCCAGCCTTATAAGGAAAGGTCCGAAGTACCCTGAGATAGTTAAAAATATGCAAAAGTGGCGATTTCTATAGGTCACACACAGATGTTACTGTATTAGTATACTTATAAAGATTGCTTGGTGAAGGAATAGAATATTTAATGTATAGATGTCGTGGTTTTAAACCAATAACTAAGAAAATTACTTATTTCTTGCTGTGAGATATGGATTAGAACAAGAGCAAAACAGGCATAAAACTTAAAAGGGAAAAAGAAAGAAAGTTTATTGACAAACTACAATAAGAACACCAGAATAAACTTCCAGAAAAACCTTTTCATCCCCTGTCTACCCACTATTCCCTTGTTCACATGACAAAAGAGACAAAACCTTTGGAACTTTGATGGTTAAAACAGTCCCAATTCTTGCTACAGTCTTTTCACCAGTCTTTATAGAGAAACAGAAGTTTCTTCCTGTTAATTTATGGAGTTTCTCACAAGAAAAACTATTTTTCTTATAGTTTTCCATTGCTCTAATGTTAGCTGCCCAGAGCTGCTGTTATTAGAGCCCACTCCTCCCATTTTCACATCCCAAGTGTGTATGGGCCATGAGTCTAGGGATGGGATTTTTAAGGATAAGTTATTCAAAGGCAAAAAGTCTTCTTCATCTGTTTCCGTGAGCTTCACCAGAAAACAGTTTTCTCATTGCCTCTCAAGGCTTCAAATCTTCCAGCACTTCACTGTACCATAATTACTCTACTTTTTACTCAAAATTTACACTTTGAACACTCTATTCCTCCCTATTTACTGTCATGAATTAAAGGAGCATTTTCAAGACCTTATTGTCCATTTCCATAGTTTTAACAGAAAGATATTTCAGCTTAATTAAAGCATCTTCTTAATTCTCTACCTTTTTTTTCTTTCCTGTCACTAGTAGTTTATAAAGTCTCTTTTCATGTTGATCACTCTCTTTTCTCTGTCTGGATAAAAAGATTGATCCGCAAGTCTCATCTGGGAAATGAAAGAGTTAAAATCTTGCCCAGGCTGTTGTAGGTAGTTCTGTGGCCTCGGCCGGTGCAGGAGCTGGAGCCGTCTGCGATGGAAAGCTCCTCATGGCTGCTCTGAAGAGTGTAGGCGCCGCGCCCAGCCCGCTGCAGGCCCAGAGCCCTCTCTCCTTCTTCACTCAGCAGTTTCTAGTGAATTTAGTTACAGCAAAAAACCTGCAGCCGAGCCAGAGATCGGCTCGGCCCGGCCCAGCCAGAGCCCAGAGAAAACTTTTTCCGCAGGGCCCGCATCCCCCGGCCGGGAGACGCTGGGCCCAGCCCAGTCCCCGCCCGGCCGCATGGCCTGGGCAGGGAACGGGAGGCCTGGGGCTCTGCCGCCCTTCCCAGCCAGGAAACAAAGAGAGCCAAGAGAGCTCTGGTTTTACACTTTAAGGTAGGGTTCACAAGTTGATCTCACTTTTCAATGGCCTAAACTGCTGTCAATTCTCAGCAATGACCGATAATTGGTCAGGAGAAAAGACGCCAGGCAGATCCCAGCAACTTAAACTTTCTTAAAGGTAAAGTAACTCCATGACAATAGATTATATAAACAATTGTAAAGGAGAGCTCGCTCTCTTTTTCCAGCTCTCTTACTTCTGTTACTCTCTTTCTTAGCTATCTTAAGTCCCGAACTCACGTATTCATGTTCTACCCCTTTTTCTGTTGTTCCATCTGAGCCTGCTTTGAGCTTCATCTGTTGGCTCTTTGCAGGGCTCCCTCACCCATGCCCTGAAATAAACTACTAACATCTAATTCGACTATAGAGAGGTCTCTGCCCTGTCCTAGATCGTCCGCACCCCGAAGAATCTCTTACAGGAGGGTTTCCCAGCAGCTGAGGAAATGCACTCTAGCTTCTGGCCCATCTCACGTATCTCTCTCACCAGAACCCCCACCCACTCTGGGTGGTTCATTTCTGAGGTGGGCTCTGGGGCAGCACCCCCTGTCTCTGGGGCTGTGTCAGGCTCTGGGGCAGCATCCCCAGTCTCTGGGTTAGGTGTCAGGCTCTGGGGCAGCATCCCCAGTCTCTGGGTTAGGTGTCAGGGTGCTTATCCCAGTCAATTTCCCTTTGTCTCTGAATGCTAGGTAGAACAGGCACATCAGCAACACCAGCCACTATATGATGTCATTAGCATTCAGAGAAGATTTTAACCCTTTGAAAACTGGTGGGGTAGGCTCAAGGAACTGGGTGAAAGGTTGGGAGAAAATTTCCCCAGCTGTCATTTTCTCCCAGTAGGTACCATTATTAAAGCAACCCGAAAACCATCCAGTTAGTGTGTGATAGCTCTGAATCCATGAGCCTGCCTTCCAGAGGAAGTTAAACATCCATGAATTCCTCACCTTATCAACCCACAAAACAAACTGGATAATAGCCACAGTAGCCTTCGTTATAGGACCCATATTTAGGTAAGGTGCAGCAAATGGGAGAAATATAGCCGTGACCACATGCCACCCAAACCTGGGTAAGCTAAACAACATGGTTCTACCTTACAAGGTTTCTAAATCTAGCACACAAAAGTTAGGTTATTTAAGAGCTGTTATTCCCTTTTTGCTCTTTTTCTCTCAGTGCCCTCAGGCCCCACCGTTGGGCACCAAAATCTGTCTCAGTTTTGGAAGACAGGTGTCTGCTAAGGAGGGCAGGAGCCTCTCTTGGAATGAGAATGTAGACCCCCTCCCTCCCAATTATTATAATTTTGAAATCAAGGGGCTCTCAGGCAGACATCTGGGTATAGGAATAACAGTTCTTTACTAGTATTTATAACAAGGCAAACAAATAACAATAACTACAACATTAGCAAGAAAACAGAACCAGGGACCCCGTGACAGCCTTCTCGGCTGAGACGGGAAGGGATGGAGGAGAGGCTTTGCTTCACAAACCCCCTCGGGAGGGCAGTCCCAGTGCTCCTGCAGGGCTCTGAGAAACACTCAGCTGGAACAGCAGAAATGAGCAGAGATCCAGGGGCCGGTAGCTGAGGTGTATCAGCAGCTCTGAGGTGGTTGCTGGCACTGCCACACGTCCCGGCAGGACAGGGGGTGCGAGGCCCACCAACAAAGAGGGAAGAAGGAGAAAAAGCAGCAGCTCCATCTGGGTGATGGTCAAATTCGCTCCTCTCCACCGCAACAGCTCTGCACCCAAAGTGTCCTTTGAATCTGAAGAAGCTTGCCAAACTGTCCCCGCCCTCCCCTTTTTTTGCCCCCTTCCCCCCCTGGGCCTGGCCGAACTCTGTGTTCTTCAAGTATCCACCAAGCACCCGCAGTTAGGTTTTCCCCGGAACTAATGGGTAAAAATTCCACAGGTAACTAATAGAAGGACACCTAACCCCCAACACCCAGATAATACAAAAGCAAAGTACTACACAGTTAACGGCTCTCATTTTAAGATATGCGAATCAGAAGGGGAAACTAGATGTCAAATCCCCACTGTAAGAACTAAAAAGAGGTGGTCAAGCTTCTCTCCAAAAAAAGAACAAAGCCAGGTACATGTGAGACAACAACGAGATACTAAGTAAGCATCAAAAGTCCCGATCTGTCAACTTTGTATCGTATTTCCAAGTAACAGTTTATGCTATTGAAAGAAATTGACCAGGAGACAGACTCCTGTTTTATGCCTTTATTTGGATTCAGGTCTTGGGGTGGGGGGCCCGAGGAGTTGCTTGCACCAGGGCCGTTCCCACACTGGCAGCTCCAAGAGGGAGGCACGATTCAGCTTTGCAGCACACACTGCAGAGCTGGGGCTTCCATCCTCGTGAGAGTAGACAGGAGGTCTGTTGTTCTGTCTCGTTGTCTAGGGGTGTCAGTCCTTTCCAGTCCTCTTTAGGTCATGGTGATGCAGGAAGATGGTTTCTAAGCAGGCTTAAGTGATGCTGGGAGATGATCTTTCATCATAGCTTGCTAGAATATGTTTCCTTGTCCTTTTATTCCTCTGTTAGCTCGTTGTTTTGGTGTCTTGCATGCCTTAATTTGCATATTATTTGGTTGCACAGCTTCCTGGGAGTTGCTTTGTTCTATGGCATACCTTTTTAATGGGTAGCTTTTGTTAGTGTGGTCCAGCCCCCATGGGAGCAGCTTTGTTACATAGTAGCAGGGAAGTAAGGGAAAGGGATAGAGGAATGTCTCATAAGAACCTTTAAAACACTTCAGAAACTGGTAAGTAATTAACATTACTAATAACCATCGGAGTAAACAAGGGGTACAAAAAACAAGGTTTATAAATGGGATAAGAACATTAACTGTACATAACTAAACACAGTATTTTAACCAGGGTGGATTTCTTGAGAGATTTTATTCATGACACTATGATAAAAATAGACTAGATATGTGTGTAATGAATGGAAAGACTTACTGAGTGAGAAAAAATTTGAAACTAGACAAATTACTTTCAAAAAATGATCCTATAGTATTAAATTTGCTGAGAGATGAAGATGAAAAGATATGTTTAAAGTTCGAGGAAACTTTCTGTTTTTCAAAATATAGTGAAAGGATAGATCTGGAAAAGAAGATACAGCAGGTTGCAATGGAACTAAAACGGCAAGAATCGGAAGCTAGAAAGAAAAGGGTAGAACAAGAAAGACTGCAAACTCTAAGTGAACAATATGAACAGTTAGAGAAACAGTATAAAGAGTGGGGCTTACCAGCATCTGATAAAAATTTGTTCATAGATCTCATGCAGGAAATTGCCATAGAATTGAGACTGACAAACTGTTAGATATGCAGTGGATTAAAATCTGCAAAGAAATAAACATGGAAAAGTGAAAGATTGACTCCAGAACAACTCCTAAAATGGGATGATATCCATTTTCTGAAAACTGTTGAGACCTGAAGGATGGTTTTAGAAGAAAGAATCATTAGAACTCTCTGCATAAGCAGAGAAGGAAAGGAGTTTACTGTAGTAGTGGGATACACCCCATGTATATCCAAGCTAACAGTAAACTCTAATAAAAAAAACTAAAGTCTGGCAGCCAGAAGCTCCTGCTGGTTATTGGAGTCATGAAAATGAGACAAACTGTGAATGGATTAAGTCAGTAGGATTATGTTAGCACAAGGAGGCTGGGGCCAATCCTTACCATTCTCTAAAGAGCCTAAGGAGGTATTGGGACAAAGCCGAGAACATTGATATAAAATGGAATGCCCCAGGTGGTATGTATTAGATTTGTCAGAAAAACGCCTACAGCGAATTACCAAATAGATGGAGAGGCTCGTGCACCCTAAGAATAAGACCCTCCTTCTTCATCTTGCCGAAAACCGAGAGCAATCTGTTAGAGGCACCTTTGTATGAGTCATTGAACAGAGAAAAAAGGAAAACCAGGAAAATACCCCCAATTTCAGAAAGAAATCAGAAGTGAGCAAATAAAGAGTGGCCTGCAGAGAGAATAATAAAATATTATGGTCCTGCAACGTGAGCCCAGGATGGGAGTTGGGGATACCGAACCCCAATATACCTCCTAAATAGACTCATAAAGTTACAAGCAGTAGTAAAAATAGTGTCCAACCACACCTCAGATGCCCTTGAATTACTGGCAAAACAACACTCACAGATGAGGGCATTTGTCTACCAGAACAGGATAGCTCTCGATAATCTACTTGCTGAAGAAGGGGGAGTCTGTGGGAAATCCAATAAATCTGAATGTTGTGTTGAAATTGATGATTTTAGAAATACTATAAAAAATGTAGCGGCCGAAATTAAAAAGGCAGCCCATGTACCAGTGCAAAAATGGAATTCAATTTTACAAGCTTCTTGGTAAGACCTTTTATTCGATGGTGCATGGTGGAAAAAACTAATGTTCTTTTTAGCTTGTTCAATTGCTGGGATTGTATTCTTGCCTTGCTTGATACCTTGTTTGATTCGACTAATCCACTCTGTGGTACAAGCTATGCAGATCACAGCCTTACCTACCAACTCTGAAATGGCCACAGGAAGATTAGAAAAAGCCTCAAATATAACAAAAATTTTAGAATTAAGAGAAAGAGAAAAACAGAGAAAGGCAGCAGCAATACTGGCAAAATTTGAAGCCCAAGTAAAGAAAGATGAAACAAAATTAAAAAAGCATACAGTGATGAAAAGAAAAATTGTTAAGTAAGATAATTTTTTTGGCTAATTATAATAGTAATATTAGAAGGGGAAGGATTGTAATATGTATTTTTTGTGATATAATTCACGTGTATAGTGCACAAAAGCTAACTTGAGCACAATGCAAAAAACTTGAGCAACCGAAAGATTGCCACAAGGACGACAGAGAGCTCAGGACTGTTGTCAAAAAGACAAAGGAAGCGCCAAGAGAGAGACAGATCCACTCAGAGGAGATGAGCCACTAATAATTCAGTGATCAGCACGTGATATCGATTTGGTTGACCGCTCATCCTAATGTCGGTCTCCCAAAAGAAAAAAAACCAGAAACAACTCAGACTCCATCCCTTTCTGGGAAAATCTCAGAAAAATTCTACATTTCAAGGACTGCTTCCCAAAAATTCACTCAGACCTAATCCCCTTCCCAGAAAACCTCATCAGCAGTTCAACATCTAAATTCTAAATATGTAACAACACATCATAGAGAAAAAAACTGAGACTGCATGGCCTCAGGCCGAAAAAAATATATAAAAACCCAGCACCCCAACAGACAGAGGTGAACTTGGGGGAATCAGTGCGGCAGAGACTGGTTCAGGGTTCACCCAGCGCCGATCCCGAGCTCAGCGTTGCCTTTAATTGTAGCTGTCCCAAAACTTATTTTTTCCAAATTTATTAATAAAAATTATTATTAATAAAATTTGATTAATTTATTTATAACATTTGTTATCTTCTGTAGGTTCCTTGCAGATAGGATGACAAAGACAGCATGATTTTAATTTGAATGAGGCTTTCTACTCAATGTGACAAACTTAGCTCCCCCAGCCAGTAGTGTGCCCCATGTATCACTGGAGCTGTAGTGTTCACATCTAGGAGCTGTAAGGCGAAACCACCAATCTTCAGGCTAGCATGTCACAGACTTGATGCTTAGAAGTTACAAAGTTACAACTTAACACTATAAACAATTCAACTCAAAACCATTTCAATTTAAACCACACACATTTCTACCACTGATGTCTTCCAAATATTTGAGTCTTAGAGTTTGAGTAGGGTGATGGGCAGATTGTCCTACCATTGTCAATCTTCTATTTTTGATAAGCTGTTGTCTTGCTAGGTTATGTTGTGAATTGACTGAAAAATATGAGGAAAACATGAGAACATGAGAGCATTCAAGACTTTTGAGGGGGGGTGCACATCCACCCCACACTTCTCCTTTTCCTTGTTTTAACAACTATAACAGGAGCAAAACATGGACCTTTGAACAAAATTAATAAGGTGAAATTTATGACTGCCTATATGCTTTACTATCACTCAGGGTCTGATATCTTTCCTTGCCAGTCAAGGCCATAGTTTGGCCAGAACTAAGACCTAGACTGGGAGGGCTTGATGGCATATCTCTCCCACCAGTCAAAGCCACAGCTTGGCCAGAGCTGAGACCCAGACTGGGTGGGCTTCCCTATTGTTATAAATGCAATGGCAAAATAGGGTTAATACAAAAAGCGATTTATTATAAAACAATTTTAATCACAAACAACGAGAGAAAAAAAACCACAATAAATCAGCGCAGCGCTGGGTGGACAGGGAGATGTCTATACCCAGAGGTACAGATTTACCCAAATCCACGAAGGAGGGTAGACTGTCCAGGGTTTTTATAGGGATTTTGTGTCCTGAGGCCAAAACTCTGAGCAGTTACTGTTCAACAAAGAGTTTAGATGGCTGGTTGAATGAGTTTCCTGGAACCGTGGAACTGAATCAATAGACGACTGGGCAGAGTCCGCTCACATGTGAAAGGTTCTGAGTGCTTCTTGATTGTATCTTCGGTTGGACTCTCAGGGTGAAGTGTCCAGGTCCGGTGTGGAGTCGATGGGCATCTCGGCCTGGCTCCTTTCTTTGTTTAGCTTAATTGTTCGTGTCCTGCTCTTTCTTTCAGGCTGATGAACGTCGCCTAGGGTCGTTACCACCTGAATGGGTAGTTACTGCTGGATTTGGGGAAATTCTTAGGCCACACTATATTTTATATAATTTTTACATTGTTACAAATCCAGTTATATACTTGTTTATTCTTTCACGAATTTTTATCCAAGGTTACATTTATCACAGTCCCCCGCCTAATAATTTATCACATTAAAATTCGTGTTATTTCATTCATTTCTAGTGAGGGAGAACTGTGTAGTTTTAACTATATTTGTCTTCTTCCCAGTCTGTAAGTGAATTCTCACAGTATTCTTGAGAAGGGTTGTTTTTATTTTCAAATTTCTTTAAGGCTTCAACTGCCTTCTGGTTCTCTCTTTTCTCCTCTAACTTCATTAGTTTAGAGAAAAGAGTGGGTTTCCCTGGTGCCTTTTCTGGGTCAATTGGAAGAGTGGCAATTTGCATTCCTTGCACAACAGAATGAATTAACCTGATGAAGCAAGGAATCAAACACGGGAGAAAGATGATTCCGGCAATTGAACAAGATATAAAGAACACTAACTTTTTCCACCAAGCCCCCTGTCCAAATATCTGGTCCCACCAGGAGGCTTGCAGAATTGAGTTCCATTTTTGAACTGGCACATGTGCTACCTTTTTTATTTCGGCAGCTAGTCCTTTTATTGTCTCTCCATAATCATCTATTTCCATGCAACACTCGGATTCATTGTATTTACCGCATACTCCTCCTTCCTCGGCTAACAAATAATCGAGAGCTAGTCTGTTTTGGTACACAAAAGCTCTCATTTGTGAATGTTGCTTCGCTAGGAGTTCTAGGGCCTCTGAGGTGTGGTTGGAAACCACTTCTACTACCGCTTGTAACCTGATAAGTCTGTTGAGAAGGTAAATGGGAGTCCTGTAACCCCAACTGCCATCGTTTGCCCAAGTGGCAGGCCCATAATACTTAATGACCCTTTCGGCAGGCCATTCTTCTTCTTTCCATTTCTGACTGCCTCCTGCCATGGGTAGTTCCCGTTTTAATTCCCTCTTTGTCTATTTAATGTTTCAAAGAGGGGAGCTCCCAGCAATTTACTTTCTGTTCTGGGTAGAGTAAAGAAAAAGGGTCTAATTATTCCGAGAGTGCAAGACCCCTTCCATTTCTTAGGTAGCTCACTATATGCTTTTTTGCCACATAACCAGTAAATGCCATCGGGAGCTTCCCAGCCTTTGTTTGTTCTTGCCGGATCATCCCAATATTCCTTCAGGCCTTCTAGTGCTTGGAAGGGATTGGCCCCAGAGCTTTTGTACCAACATAGTTCAATTATTTCAACCCATTCGCAGTGTTTACCCCGGGTGCGACTCCAATAGCCCGCGGGTGGTTCAGGTTGCCAAGTTTTTGATTTACTGTCAGAATTCACTGTGAGTGTGCTTACACACGGGGTATAACCTACTAAATCAGTGAATTCTTTTCCTTCTCTGCTAATGCAGACGGTACCAATTATCCTTTGGTCTATAACCCATCCCTCTGGTCTTCGTTTTGTTTTTGACATTTTTGAGCCTTCCCATTTTAGGAGTTGCTCTGGGGTGAGTCCCTCTCCCTTCCAAGGCCACCTTTCAGCCCACTTTAAACCGCCACAGATCCAACAGTTAGATAGACCTAATTCTGTGGCTATTTCTTGCATTAGGTCTATGAAAAGATTCTGGTTGGGGTCTGGCAATCCCCAATTGCTGTATTGTCTCTCTAATTGCTCATAGTGCTCACTAAGAGAGTTAAGCCTCTCTTGTTCTAGTCTCTTTTTCCGAATTTCCACTTCTCGCCTCTTTAATTCTGGGGTTAGTTGTTTTATTTTGTTTTCAGGGTCCATCCCTTCCTCATCTCTGGAGAAGCAGAACACTTGGTCGAATTGCAAACATACTCGGTCATCATCACTTTTTAACAAATCAAGAATTATCGGTTCATTACTAAAGGAGGCTTTCTCTTCATGTTTTAAATTTTTACCTTCCCAATACACTTTCCCCCCTATGGTACACATTTTTAAGTTTGCTTTATTGTAACATAAAGGGTTGACTTTATAATATGCTAAAAAGGTGGATTGTCTTTTTCCTCCTATCCAGACAGTTTTGTTACATTGGCTACAGATTGGAATTGGAGGGAGCATTCCCACTTCTCTCCTATATCTGAAGTGGGTAGCTTTGGTTTTTCTTCTCATAGGAGTTTTAGACTGCCCGTCCTTAAAACTTGCCCTTGAGTGATAACACCAGACCTCCCCCTTTAGTTCACAGAGATTATACTGAGTGCCGTTGGATAAACAAAACCCCTTTTGTTGTTCTGGAGGACAGTCAATTATTCGTCCGGCATCTGTGGCAGTCTGACACTGCTCACACTTCCCCAGGGGACGCTCCCCCAGAGGTACCTCGGGACTCATTCCCTCGGTCAAGCACACGGCTAGATTCAGGACTATCAGGATTCCCCACCGGTGTATCCCTCTGCCTTGCCCTTCGCCCATATAAAAATATACGGCGGGGATTACCATCTTCTCGGCAGCAAGGATATTCTTCAGGGGCCCTTGTAGTCCTAATGGCGTACCTTTTCTTGAAAGTAGCCCACCGAGACGACTTAATCTTGTCTGTCCTGCACGGTACCTTTACTGTCTTTCGGCACTCGATTTCCAAAGCTTCTGCCTTGTAGTCTAGTTTCCCCCTTATCCCTTTTTGAAAAAGTAGGAACCACTCAGGAGAGTCAAGTTCTGACAACCCCGCCCTGGTGGCAAGTATTAAGAGACGGCTAGTCAAATCCTGTTCTTTTTCTAGACACTTTGTACACAATCCCTTAGGCTTGTACCCTCCCCAACAGTGGGTTACCCAAATCTGGTTACAATAAGCGCACTTAAAATGTATAAACGGAAAACAATCACATTCAGGGTTGATACAACTTATCTGGTCGTCACTGGTCATTTGTGGTGACGCTGAAGCCTAATTTTCAGTTCTCCCGGAGGGGTGGTGACTTTCCACTTGGAGGTGTCGTAATCTTTTACTTTTTTTACTCGAGATGAGTGTGTCCAGCCTCTTTCTGCGGTCCTGACAGCTGTGTCTGTGGTCAGGAGAACCAGGAAAGGTCCTTCCCAATGGGGGGTGAGGGGAAGCTCCTTCCAAGCTTTGACGAGGACTTTATCCCCAGGCTGTATCTGGTGTATTGCGAATCCCAGAGTGGCGCTTTGGGGGATCAGTCCTCGTTTTCGCAAGTCCTGTAAATTTTTGTTTATAGCAATGAGATATGGTTGTATTTGCACATCCTCCACTTGAGGGTGTCCCACCGGCATTCCATGTTTGTATGGCATCCCATACAACATTTCAAAAGGGGACAGACCCGTTTCAGAATGGGGCATCATTCTAATATTTAGCAAAGCAAGGGGGAGACACTTAATCCACGACATTTTCGTCTCTATCATGAGTTTAGACAATTGGGATTTAAGTGTTTGGTTCATTCTTTCCACCTGCCCTGAACTCTGAGGATGCCAGGGGGTGTGGTATTGCCACCTAATACCCAGAGCCTCTGAAATTTGTTTTATAATTTTTGAAGTGAAATGAGTTCCTTGATCCGAATGAATACAATCTACTATCCCATACCTAGGGATGATTTCTTCTAATAGAATTTTTGATACTGTTTGGGCTGTAGCCCTTGCTCTGGGAAAGGCTTCCACCCAGTGCGTCAGTTTGTCAACTATTACTAATAAAAATTTATATCTACTGATTTTTGGTAATTCGGTGAAGTCCACCTGGATCCTCTCAAATGGTCTGTATGAGAGAGGACGCCCTCCCCAAACAGTTTGTTTGGACCTGGATCTATTCACTTTTTGGCAAACCACACACCCCTGTACCTCTTGCTTGGCAATTTCGAAAATCCCCTTGCACCCGAAAAATTTCAGGAACTGATCGGCTAGTGCCCGAGTTCCCCAATGGGTCTGTTTGTGTAGTCTTTGTAATACTCTCCTTGCCGCTCCCTTCGGGATTAGTTCCCTCCCATCAGGTAACCACCATTTTCCCTGTTTCATGACTCCCCCTATTTTCTTGAATTCTTCAATCTCCCTCTCTGAAGGGAGCACGGGGATTTCAGGCGATTCCTCCGGAGTCACCTCGGGAATACTTACGGTGAGCAGAGCTGCTCGTTTTGCCTCTTTATCGGCTAGGTTGTTACCTCGGGTTTGAAACTGCAACCCCGTCTGGTGTCCTTTTACATGGACAACTGATATTTCTTCCGGTTCTCAGACAGCCTCTAGAATCTGTCGGATTATTTCCCCATGAATTAGGTCTTTTCCCTTAGTATTTATCAATCCTCTTTCTTCCCAAATCTTCCCAAAAGTGTGTACCACACCGAAAGCAAACCGTGAATCTGTGTATATGATCCCTCTCCTTCCTTTCAGCCTCCGGAGGGCTCTCAGGAGAGCATAGAGCTCGCAAGCTTGTGCAGACCAGCTTGCTTTCAAAGGACCCGATTCCACAACCTCCCCTGATGCACCATCTATTATCGCATATCCTGACTTTCTTTTTCCCTCAATAACTTTCGAAGATCCATCTACAAACCACTTCTCTCCCCCTTCTAACTCCTGATCCTCTAAGTATGGTCTTATTCTGGTCTGCAGCTCCACGATCTCAGAACAACCATGTACTAATTTCTCTGGAGGTTCACCGAATAGAAACTGAGCAGGATTTTGTGCAGAAGTGGTTTTCAATTCCAAACCGGGTGAGCTGATTAAGATGGCTTCATATTTTAGAAGCCTGGAATCAGTCAGCCACTTCTCTGCTTTTTGCTGCAATATGTTTCTCACATCGTGGGGAGTGTAAACTACCAGGGGAGCCCCAAAAGTTATTTTCTTCGCTTCTCCCACCAACAGAGCCACTGCTACAATTGCCTGTAAACACGTAGGCCAACCCCGACTAACAGGATCTAAGATTTTTGAAAGAAACCCTATAGGCTTCCTTTTGCCTGCCCATTCCTGAGTCAGGACTCCCTGTGCTGTTTGTCCACTCACATCCACAAACAACTGGAATTCTTTATTCGTATCTGGTAGAGTTAGTACGGGGGCAGTCATAAGAACAGTTTTCAGTTTCTGGAAATTAGACTCATCCTGTTCAGTCCACTTCAGCCCTGTCAGTGTTTAATCTTTCATACAAAAACTTCACTTTTTCACTGAAACCCTCAATCCACTGCCTGCAATATCCCAAGAGCCCTAAAATTTGTCTAATTTGCCTTTTTGTTCTTGGTGCAGGTAATGCAAGGATGCCTGCTACCCTCTCCGGGTCCAATTTTTTTTTCCCTTGAGATATCCAATGTCCGAGGTATTTTATTTCGGGCTCTGTGAATTGCAGCTTGGATTTTGAGACTTTCAAACCCTTCTTTCCTAGAAAGTTCAACAAGGCAATAGTGCTTTTCCTCACGCTCTCCTCAGTCGGTCTAGCTATTAGCAAGTCATCTACATACTGCAAAAGCTTTGTCCTGTCCTCAAGAACAAATTGGGTTAACAGTTGTTCTAAAGCTTGCCCGAAAAGGTTCGGAGACTCCACGAACCCCTGGGGGAGGACCGTCCACCTTAGCTGTTGCTTACGGTTTGTATCTGGGTCCTCCCACTGAAATGCAAAATAATCTCTACTCCTTTCATCCAGAGGGCAAGTCCAAAAAGCATCTTTCAAATCAATCACACTGTACCACACATCTTCTGGTGAGAGTCTATTTAGCAAGGTATAGGGGTTGGCCACCACCGGGAATCTAGTCTGGGTCCTAGCGTTTACTGCTCTTAGGTCCTGGACCAATCGGAAGCTGCCATCCGTCTTCCTTACAGCCAGGATGGGGGTGTTATGTTGAGACATGAAAGGCTCTAAAGTACCTCCTTTTAAGAGGTCATCAATTACTTGTTTCAACCCCCTTCTCCCCTCCATCGGGATGGGATATTGTTTAACCCTTATGGGGTCCTAAGAGTTCTCGATTTCTATTTTGATAGGTTTGATATCTAGCTTTCCTACCTCTCCTTTTGAATGCCATACTTCAGGGTTTATTTTCTCCTCATCTTTAGGAGTCAACTTAAATATTTTCACCACCAATTCAGAGTTTTTAATCATGATATTAATTCTTAAAGCGACAATCATGTCCCTTCCCAACAAATTGTAATCTGCTTCTTCTTCTAATAGTAAATTCCCTAAGCAAATTTTATTTTCAGATTCTATTTCCACATCTTTTATTACAGGCACTTCAAAGGGGTCTCCCTTTGCACCGATTACAAAAACCTTTTCTCTGCTAGCCACACATCCGTATGGCAATTTCTGCAGGGTACTTCTCTCTGCCCCAGTATCCACAAGAAAACTTACCTCCTGTCGTTGGGGGCCCACTTTTAATTTTATCAAGGGCTCCTTGGATGTTCCAGTCCCCAAATTAAAGAGCTCCTGACACCCCTAATCTTCCTGAAAAATTTTCTCGTCTTTTATTCTTTGTCTACAATTCCGCTGAACGTGTCCTACGTTTTTACAGTAGTAGCATTCAGGGGGTTCTCTCCGTGGGGCCGGGGCTGCCCGGTGAGAACCTCGACCTTTTCTTGGTAGTGTTTTAAACTTACCCTGTATCTGCTCTTGTTTCTGGACCTCTTTCACTGCAGCTACTAGAACCTTAGCTTGCAATTTCTGCTTCTCATCTTCTCTCCTCATGTATACCTTTTGAGCTTCCCTTAGGAGCTCCTGGAGGCTTTTATCTTGCCACCCCTCGATCTTTTCTAATTTTCTCCTAATGTCTTCCCAAGATTTAGCAACGAATTGTGTTTTTAACAGAACCTCCCCCACAGGAGAGTTCGGGTCAGTCCCATAGTAAATCTGTAAACTTCGCCATAATCTCTCGATCCATTCAGTGGGTGGTTCCTCTTTCCCTTGACACTCTTTAAAAACTTTGCTAATATTCTGGCCCCTAGGGACCGCTTCTCTTATACCTTGGAGAATTATGCTCCTTAAATCGTTCATGTTCCGTCTGCCTTCCTCCGTCTGTGCATTCCAGCTCGGGCTTACGCTAGGCCATTTCTGGTTACCTGGCGTCCCCTGTGGATTGCGTCTGTCCCAGTCTCTGATACCGGCTTGTTTAATCATCTCTCTTTCCTCCTGATTAAACAATGATCTTAGGATTGCCATCAGATCGTCAAAGGTATAAATACTACTCCCTAAAAATTCGTCTAACCTCTCAGCCACACCAAAAGGATCATCCAACAACCGCCCCATCTCTTTCTTAAATGCTCTTACATCTCCAGAGTTAAGGGGTACATTCACAAAACCGATCACTCCCGGGGCCGTCGGTACTTCCCTAAGAGGGAACAACCGGTGCCCCTCTTCACTCTCTCCCCACTCATCACCCATCATTCTCGCTCTCAAACGGGTTCTACTTGAGGGAGGGGAGTTGGTGATTGTGGGTTGCCTCCCCGTTATCAATTGTGGGAACTCCACCGCCAGCCGGTTGACGGGAGGGATCCCCTCCGTTATATGGGAGGGTCCCGGTTGTGGCGGCTGGAGCGGCAAGGACGGATAGGGTGATCCCCAGCCTTGTGCAGGAGAAACCTCTGAAGAGGCTACTGTGGCTACGGTGTTTGCAGGCGGGGAAAGGGGAAGGGCTGCCGACATCGCTGCCGGCACCGAGTCTCCCACTTGAGACACATGCATCTCAGTGGGTTGGTCTCAGGGGCCCAAGGGTGCTGAAGGCACCACTTGATCTGCAGAGGAAGGTCCAGCCGGTCCATGATATGGGGGTGGTAAGTGGTCGAGGGGTTCCCAGGATTCAGCTCTCAACTCACGTTTTTCTTTTTGTTTCATTGGGAATAGCCCTACTCTGACATTTAACCAGAGCTTAGCATATTCCTTCTCCTCAAGATCTGAGGGGACCTTGTTTTCCACATAGGAGAATAACTTATTACACGTCCATTTTTCAAATGTGCCTAACACTGGCCAAGTGAGGTGACTTCTCAACTCCTGTCCTCCCCAAACCTCCATACAATAATGTATCAATTTTGCCTTTGATTTCCCCTTCCTCTGGGGACAATCTTCCCAGTGTTTTAGCATCCACCCCAAGGGACTTTCCAGCGGGATGTCTGGTGATTCCTCCCCCTGATCGGAGGGATTTTTCCCTGGGCTTTTTCTTTGAAGCTTACTCTTTTTCTGCCCCATACTTCGCAAATATATATAGTTTCTTACCTGTCTTCGACTTCTCCGTGAGTCGGTATCAGTTTCTGCGTTGTGTAATTACTCTAGGAATCAAAATTTTGCCGATACTCACCCTTCAGCGAGCTGAGCTCCGGTCTCTTGTAATCGGTACTTCTTGATCCTCTTCCGGACCTATACCTTGATCCGTTAACTAAAAGGGTTTACCAGTTCCCGAGCTCAACAGGACGTATCCTTCCCCTTTTAGTCCCTTGTGATCAGTCCCCCGAGACGCCCTTTGGTCTCAGGTTTTTACAAGCGTGTTGAGAAAAAGCTTTCACTCTGGATCGCTTCCTTCGCGGCCGGCCAATTCCCTCGCGGGAGGATGGAAATGCGGCCTTGAAGTCCACACTCGCCCCGTGATCAGATCACGTCTCACACACTCGCCCGATCAACCACTCAACCAGCAGTACTTACAGCTATTTTCCTGCGTGGATGTCTTTGTGCACAACAGACGTTTTACGAGCAAAACAAGCCGTGGCTTCCTGAAGGCTCCGTGCCTTCCCGAGCTCTCTGCTCCAGATCCGTTTCCTTTTTATTGTGGTTTTATCTCAGCCTAAATTTAGTTCGGACGTCGGAACGAGCTACGGGGGTTCTCAACTCACCAGGCCGCCAAAATCAGCGGGGGTACCTGTCCTGGGCAGTGAGATTCCCTGCAGTTTCTCCGATCCGAGTTCACGGCACCAATCTGTTATAAACGCAATGGCAAAATAAGGTTAATACAAAAAGCGATTTATTATAAAACAATTTCAATCACAAACAACGAGAGAAAAAACCACAATAAAATAAATCAGCGCAGCGCTGGGTGGACAGGGAGACGTCTATACCCAGAGGTACAGATTTACCCAAATCCATGAAGGAGGGTAGACTGTCCGGGGTTTTTATAGGGATTTTGTGTCCTGAGGCCAAAACTCCGAGCAGTTACTGTTCAACAAAGAGTTTAGATGGTTGGTTGAATGAATTTCCTGGAACCGTGGAACTGAATCAATAGATGACTGGGCAGAGTCCGCTCGCATGTGAAAGGTTCTGAGTGCCTCCTGATTGTATCCTCGGTTGGACTCTCAGGGTGAAGTGTCCAGGTCCGGTGCGGAGCCGATGGGTATCTCGGCTGGGCTCCTCTCATTGTTTGGCCTGATTGCATCTTCAGTCGGGGCTTGCAGGGTGGAGTGTCCAGGTGTGGTGTGGAGCCGATGGGCATCTCGGCCTGGCTCCTCTCATTGTTTAGCCTGATTGTCCGTGTCCTGCTCTTTCTTTCAGGCTGATGAACGTCGCCTAGGGTCGTTACCACCTGAATGGGTAGTTACTGCTGGGTTTGGGGGAAATCCTTAGGCCACACTATATTTTATATAATTTTTACATTGTTACAAATCCAGTTATATACTTATTTATTCTTTCACGAATTTTTATCCAAGGTTACATTTATCACAAAAGGATAGCTTACAATTTAAAATTCTATTCATGAAAAGCAATTAAAGCAATGTAGGGGGTCACAAGGTGGTATGGTAAGAGGGTTTGGAGTAGTGGTAACACAGGCATAATAACAAATATGGACTCTTTAAATTGTGTAGCAATTGCTATTTGAATAATGTAAACAGAAAACTTCTACAGACTAGCTGTAAAAGCGACAAGTTTAGCTCACAGCTGTAAACACTCCTGACAGCATTTGACAATTTAAATTTAAAACAGTAGGGTTTATTTTTCAGGTTGATGGAGCAAGCATGATGCCTGCAGAGTGTACAAAAGCAAAATCAGTAAACATTGTATTATAAATTTCAGGACATATTCGGCAAACTGTTGTCCATATTTGTAACGCTGGTGTGACACCTTCATAGTAACTGCAAAAGAATTAGCTAACAAAGATATGTTATATGAATCAATTTCAACTTCAGCACATGCAAATGTTACAGTGTTCTCTCTTGAGGAAGGGGCTATTGAACTTGCCCGGTCTTTTCTTCTGTTTAGTATCAGCTTAACAGAGTGCATGGCATAAGAACCTTGCTTGGCAGAGTCAAAGCAGTGGCGGGCAGGGTGGCTGTGTTCACTCATCTGCGCTATTGTCCCTTCCCCCAGGATGGTGTGTTGTGGAGAGCTGTGGCAGGCTGCAGGCGGGCCCCTCTCCTCAGTCTCAGTGTGGGGGGGCTGCCCTGGGACAGCCTGCAGGGCTCTGCCAGCATGCAATATGGCGGCCATGCCTTCCTGGGCAAAGCCTGCCACATGTGATTGGGGGGCAGGGAATGTGCCACTGCCCCTGCCAGGGCTGTTTGGCTCCCTGGGTCGCTTCTTCACTGCCCACATGCAGAAAGCTGTGGGTGTCTAGCTAGCTCTGCTGAGAAAGTGGCCCACCACTCACCACTGTTCCATGGCACAGCCTTGTGGTTGGCGCTATTTTTTTGGGACGGCCTGATTGCTACTGCCCCCATCTTCTGGTTCTCCTCCCACAGCCCCAGTAAGCTTACAGTTGTTGGCTGGAGACACAGAAAGGCTCAGAGGGTGTTGGGGCAGCTGACATTGGCAGTGGCAGCTTGACAGTTGCCACACGGATGCATCTGGTACTCACAGTTATTGCTAGGTAACGCAGCTGTTGGTGGCGGCAGGCAGCCCCACTTTGCCCTGCTGGAGTCTGGGGCCATTCTCATCTGGCATGATGTGATGTCCTGTGGTCTTGGGTGCTGCTTGTGCCGGCTGGGTCTCCCAGTCCCTCAGGTTCTGACTGCGGCACTGGCTGCCTCGGTGTTTCCCAGGTTTCTCAAGTTTCGACTGTAGATGTGGTGGTATGCAGCAGTCTACAGCCCCGGGTGCCAGTGGTGGGGCTACCGGCTTCTTTTCCAGTTTCTGGCACGTGCTATCTGCCATCTTGGGTAAGTGACTCTGGCACCATGTGCTCTCCGCCATTTTGAGTGAACAGCACTTGCATCTTAGCAGCCACTTTTGCTTTTTTCTTGGCTTCTAACCACTCCAGACAGTCCGTCACAAGTCTCCGTGATTTTATAATGTCCATAGTGGCTTTTAGAGCTTGTTCTATAAGCCTCCATGGCTTTATAACGTCTAGTCTATGGTTCTTAGACCACGCTAGCAAAGCTAACAATGATAGATATATATGTTATACACCCCATTTAGGTACCTTGACAATGGGGTTTTCTTCCAGTGAGATGCATACTTCCATATTTTTGGCACTGTTTTTCTTCTGTTTACAAGGGGTATGCACAAAGGAGAATCTGGATTTTTGTAGCTTTCCACTGCAAAACAGCTCTGCATGCTGTATATTTTGGACGGCTCTGCTGGCACGTCTCTTAATTATTTACAGCTTTTTGCTGGTTTGCAGCTCTTCACGCATGCTTTTTCTGTCTCACCCCCATTCTACTCACAGGATGGCTCCTGTTATCATGTTGAGGTCACCAGATATTGCGTTATGGGTTGTTGGTTGGAGACAGAGATGACACAAACTCACTGAGCGTCCTCAACAGTGTGTTTTATTGTTTGGACTTTCTTACATAGTGGGTTCAAAACTCCCAGGTCTAGACAATTGCTTGGTTGAGGTTTTAGCATTGCCCATCTCTTTGACGAGTGATATGTCTGCTTTCTGGATTGAACATGATTGGCTGAGGTCCCTGCTTGAGTTTGAATCCAACCTATCCCTGCCTTATCTGGGGACTTGTTTTACTTTAGGCTGGTTGGGTTTGGGGGTCTGATATGGCCAAATTTTTTTGGCATCTATAGGCTAGCTGCAACCATGACATTACCTCAGCATTTTACTGAGGATCCTTATTGGTGCACCACTTTGCCAAGGTTGAATGTGTTGCAATGCACCCACATGATAGATCGCCTATATAATTTATAGACCTTACAAATTAGCATATCTAACAAGGATGCCCCAATGGGAGGCCTGGATGAATGGCGTGATATTCCCTCATTCAAGGAATTCCCCCCTGGATGGGCCAAATCTCTAGTTTACAGGATATCTTTTAGAGAGGACCTTGGTTTTTCAAGATAGTGCAGGGTTTTCCAGCCTCGTACTAAGTGGCCTTTAGGATGTTTGGTCTCCTGGCCTAACAAAATACTAGAGCTGTTGTGAGGTGCCTTAGGGAGGCAAAGATTTAGTTTCAGATAAGCATTGTTAAAGGAGAGGCATGGCTGTAATCCTGGCTAGTGTGAATTTTGACCTCCTCCTTTGGGGGATGGGCAGTGTGAGCCCTGGATGAAGTTGCCCCACCCCAGACCCCTTGTGAGGGGCGACCCAGGAGTTCTGATTGGGTTTGAGCCCCTGGGGTTTCTCCCTTGCTGTGTTTCTAGTGGTCCCTGACCCTGAATTCAACCCTAGTTCTGTCCATCAATACCCCTCACCCTGCCTTTGTTCGGGGCTCTCTGTCTCTGAATCTGAGTTTGTTCCCATGCTGAATAAATGATTTCATGAACAGAAGCCCATCTTGTTATTATCCCATGCTGGTTTCTAGTAACTATAGCTTCTTTGGACTTGATCCTGTGGTTGCAGAACGCAACATAGGGCTATGCTAAGTTATCAGACTTAAGGAATTACAGTATGCATGCTAAGAATACTGAGGATACATATAAGTTATATAAAAGGCATATAAAAGAAAAGGCAAAAAATCATCTTGGAATGATTTCCTCCCTTTTAGAGACTAACAAGACTCTACTTTGTCTAGTCTCTACTCTGCATTACCTGCATCACCAGTTTACACAACCAGCTAACCCACAGGCTATTACACAAATGATAACTAAAATTACAGCTATTAAAAATGTTTTTTTTTATCCAGGCCCAGTTTGGTAACCATGAGGTGAGGGTGTGGAAGATATGGTCACATTTCAAGGTGCCATTTCTGGAAGCTACTTCATGTAAAATTTGAGTCCCCTTCCAAATTTCATCCACATGCTTCTTAACTCTCCCACTTTGGTCCACATAAGAACAAACGGTATTGACAATAGCACATACACCTCCCTGTGCGGCAAGTATGAAATTGAGAGATATCCTGTTCTGCATAACTGCATGGGACAGACTGTCACCTTACTCCTGTAAGGCTGAAATAGCATCTGCTCAATACGTTCAATGATGGCTGAGATGTTTACAATTGCTCTCTCCAGTTCAACCACTCCGTAAGAGGAAAAGTGTGGGACACTCACTGAGGGGATTAAAAGATCTTTTCTTCCTCACATTTGGTTTTTCAAGATGATCAAATGTTGTTATATTCGGGACCACAGGCCCAAGGGCACAAGCCTGATCTTTATTCACAGGCAGGACTTTCCAGGCCTTATCATCACATATCCAATACAACCCTGTCCCAAATGGTAGAACCAGTCTCCACCCTGTCAATTTCATCTTTGCTACAACTTTTGGGCGTATTATTTCCCTGAAGTTGGTCTTATGACAATATGAAGGAAGAATGGCCTTTCCTGTGGCATTTACAACTGCACAGGGAACTGTATAGTTACCACGTTCTATCAGGCCACTCAGGGGTATAGAGGGCAGAAGGGTACTATTAATTGGTTCCCACCTTTCAGTATGGTTCTCTTCCATTAAAATGCCAATCAATGGCCAGTGACCACCCCCATCTACAGGTGGCAACTGGGTACAGATCCATCAATTGTTTGTATTAAGAACTTTGGACACATTTTGGACTATAGTCCTATGCAAATCATGGGGTGAACCCTGAATCATGGTTACCAGTTGGGCAGACAACAGACATGTAAAGAACAGTTTAAACCACATCCTCCTGATTTGTATCAGTCTGTTTTCTTAATGGTTTTGGGAGCAGAAGCTTTCTTCCCTCTAGAGTAGTGGATCCATGGTCCCTTGACAGCAACCTTGATCACAGTGAGGGTGGTCAGCAGAACTTGGAACAGTCCCTTCAACTTGGCTTGCAAGGGGTCACCGTCCCACCACTTGATATAGACCCAGTCTCCAGGCTGGAATGGATGAGCAGGTGTGTCCAATCCTATTGGCTTGGATAACATGATGAATCTCTGGAGCTTCTACAAAGGGGAACTCAAAGCCATTAAGTACTTCTGCAAATCAGTTTTACCTTTCATATGAATTTTCCCCGGGATATGTGGAAACTGATATGGCCTGCCATATAATATTTCATAGGGACTGATGTGCTCCCTCCTCATTGGCTGTATGCAGACTCTCAGCAAGGCTATAGGCAAGGCTTGAAACCATGTCATGGATGTCTCTTGACAAATTTTACAAATTTGGGTTTTGAGGGTTCCATTGATACGTTCAACTTTACCACTTGCCTGGGGACTGTATGGTGTGTGCAGGTCCCAGGTAAGTCCCAGAATTCTGTTAAGTTCCTCAACCATCGTTGCAACAAAATGTGTCCCCCTATCTGATGACATTCCCAAAGGAATCCCAAACCTTGGAATTATATGATTGAGCAAAGCTTTCACTACTTCCCTTGCTGTGTTGGTGCGACAGGAGTAAGCTTCAGGCCATCCACTGAACATATCAACCAGTACCAGTATATACCTACATCCCTACTTGCATGACATCTCACCAAAATCTACTTGCCAATAATCTCTCAGGAGATCTATTGTCTTTGTCACCCCTAACACAACTCTCTTGCTTGTGTCAGGGTTGTTTATACAACAGGTTTCACACTTGCTTGTTATAGATTGAGCGATATCAGCCATCCCTCTCCCTATCACTACCTTCCTCAGATGTTTTAAAAGATTTTCTGTTCCCCAATGGGTACTCTCATGCTCTTGCTGGGATATTTCTCAAAGGAGCAGGGGTGGAACTACAACCTGTCCTACCGGGGTAACAGCCCACCAACCTTTGATTTCAGCCTTAAGAAACTTAATTAATTTGTGATCCCTCTGATCATATTTTGGGGTAAACTCTGACAAATCTATTTCTTTCTGTGGTACCACTGATAGAATACCCTTTTCTGCAACCCCTCTTGTTGTTTCATCAGCAAAATGATTTCCCAGTTCGGGGGCTGTTTTCCCTTTTTCATGACCTCTGCAATGCATGATAGCTACTTCTGTAGGCTTCCAAATACTCTGCAGGAGTGCAAGAATCTGTTCAGCATGCTTAATTTCATTACCTCGAGCAGTTAGCAGGCCACGTTCCTTCCAAATAGCTCCTTGGGCATGAACAACACTGAAAGCATATTTGGAATCAGTCCATATGTTCACCTTCTTTCCCTCACTCAGTTCTAAAGCCCTCATTAGTGCAATGAGTTCAGCTTTCTGTGATGATACATCTGAAGGCAAGGCTTTTGCCTCAGTGACTTTATCTGTGGTGCTTACAGCATAACCTTTCATTCTCTTAACATTTCTCATGAAGCTGCTTCCATCGGATTACAATTCCCAATCTGGGCTCTCCAAAGGAATGTCTTTCAGGTCTGGTCTGCTAGACTAAGTCTCCTCTGTTGTCTGTAAACAATCATGTTCAGGCATGCTGTCAAGTAATGTGGATGATAAAAACATTGCAGGGTTTACCACAGAAGTTGTTTTTAGAGTAACATCATCCTGCTCCAACAACACAGACTGATATTTTAGCATTCTGCTAGGGGATAGCCAGTGTCCTCCTTTTTGTTCCAGCCCAGTTATTATGGCATGGGGTACATACATGACAGTGTGTTGCCCAAGGGTGAATTTATGGGCCTCCTGTATTAGGAGGACAGTTACTGTCACAGCCTTCAGGCATCCAGGCCACCCTTGACTAACACTGTCTAGCTGTTTTGAAAAGTAGGCCACAGCTCTCCACTGGTCCCCAAGATGCTGTGCCAGTACCCCCAGAGTAACATTCAGCTGCTCATATGTAAAGAGTTCAAAAGGCTTAGTCAAGTTGGGCAGACCCAGATCTGGGGCTGACATCAAGGAATGTTTCAGCTGTTTAAATGCAGCCCTTGCACTTTCTGTCCACATGATTATTCCCTTTTCAGATGCTTTAAGGACCTCATACAGAGGTTTTACCAGTTGTCCATAGTTTGATATCCATATGAGACACCAACCTACCATTCCCAGAAAGGCCTGCATCTCTCTCATGCTGTGGGGCTCTGAGAGGCGACAGATGGCTTCTTTCTGTTCTCTGCTGAGTTGTCAATGTCCACAGAAAATTTCCAGCCCCAGGTAAACTACTGTTTCCCTGGCAACCTGTGCCTTCCCTTTTGAGACTCGATACCCACTTTGGCCCAAAAAGTTCAACAGACTTACAGTTAGCTGGATGTAGACATCTCGTGTTTTGGCCGCTATTAGGATGTCAGCCACATACTGAAGAATAACTCTTCCTGGTTCCTGTCTCCTCCAGTCCTCCAGTTCCTTTGCCAGCTGGTTTCCGAATATTGTTGGGCTGTTCTTTAATCCCTGTGGTAGAACTGTCCAGGTGAGCTGGATCTTCCTCCCTGTCTCAGGATTGTCCCATTCAAAAGCAGAGATTTCTTGGCTATTCCTGTGCACAAGAATGCAGAAAAAGGCGTCCTTGAGATCTAAAACAGTGAACCACCCTAATTCAATTGTCGGTGTGGTCAAAAGAGTGTAGGGATTTGCTACAACTGGGTTTATGTCCTCTGTTATTTTGTTAATTTCCCTTAAATCCTGCAGTAATCAATAACTTTTACCATCTTCTTTCTTCACTGGCAAGATTGATGTGTTGGTACCTGGATTCACATTCCACTAACAACCCGAATTTAAGAAACTTTTCAATCACAGCTGCTCATCCCTTACGGCCCTCTAATTTCAGAGGACATTGTTTCTACCTTACTGGTGTAGCCCCTACTTTGAGTGTAATACAGGTTCAACTCTTCTGGATCTCCCAGGAATATAATTGGCCCACACTATAGAACTGACAGCATCTTCAACTTCTTTGGGAATTTTCCCATAGCATTCCTGTATGAGAATAGGAGGTGCTTTGACAAAACTAGATTCAGGAATCATGACTTTCACTCCCTCTTCCTTGGAAAACTTAATTTCTGCCTCCAATTTCTCTAATAAATCTTTGCCCAATAGTGGCATTGGGGAATTTGGCATATACAGGAATTGGTGAATCACACAGTGTTTTCCCAATTTGAATTTTAAAGGTTGGAAGAAAGGCCTTGTTTCACTTACCCTGGTGGCTCCGACCACATCCACAGTCTCCTGGCTCAGTTTACCTTTTAAAAGCATTTAACACAGAATATGTTACCCCCGTATCAACCAGAAATTCAACAGCATCATTCCCCAGCTTAACTACAACTAAAGACTCCATTGGGGGAGATGCCTTCGGTCCCCGTCAGTCCTTATTTACAGTTCGCTGCGGAACTGGGGGTGTCTCTTTTGTCCATGTTGGACATTCATTTTTTCCAGTGCCCCTTTTGCTTGCAGAAGGCCCACTGATTGCTGGCTAGAGGAAAAGGGAGCCCCTTTTTTGGTGTGATAGATGACTTTCCCTTATTGTGCATTTTCTTGTGGTGGGGCTTATCATGTTTGTCCTTATCTGCTGAATCTCTAATCTGGTATACCTTCCAGGCTACATTCAACAATTTACTTATGTCACATGCCCCATCCATCTTTTGCAGCTTTTTCCTTATGTCATTTGCAGATTAGCCTGTAAACAGGTAGGCCAGGTAGAACTGCTGCTCAGGTGAGTCAAGGTCCAGATTAGTGTACTTCCATGCAGTCCTTTTGAGCCTATTCAGGAACTTTGTAGGGGTCTCATTTGCGTTTTGTCTGACCTCGTATAATTTAGCAAAATTCATTGCTTTAGGAATGGTACATTTCAACCCAAACACCACCCATTTCTGGTACTGCTTCAATTTTTTCCATTTGTTCTGGGTTGTTGGGGTCCCACCTGGGGTCAGATAAGGGATACATATCATGAACTGTCCCTTGGAGAGTCCCAGCTGCAATTTGGGCCTCTATAACATACATAGCAGCCTTATTAACCATCTCCTTTTCCATGCTATCTAATAATTCATCTAGCATAACATTCAGATCACCCCAATCTGGGTTTTGGGCTCTGATGGTCCTTTCTACCCCCATAGCTACTCTCTCTGGGTTGTCTCTGTACCTCCCAACTGAGTTTTTCCACAGCGGTAGCTCTCTGAGGGAGAACAGTGTCTTTATATAAATCACTCCCTGGTTTCCCACAGCCTGTCTCAGAGGCAACTCCAATGCAGGCCCTTCTCTCCCCCTTTCATTTTCTTCAATCACATGTGTCTGCCTGCTCCTATGGCTTCTTGGGCTACTTTTCCCTTTCTCCTACCACCTTCCTCGCAGGAACCATCTGTATCAGAATCATCCCATTTGCTTTTAATTGAGACTGCTTCATGGGTATTAGAGGTTGTCTCAGACCAGGGCCAGTCATGGACTGCTTTGCTCTTAATCGTAGCACTGGAAGCACGGTGTAGTGGGAATAATGGTGGACCCCCTCCGACCCCAGCTCTGTCTCTATTGGCTATTCGTGATTAGGTTCTTTTTCCCCTTGAACTGAAATTGATGAGAGTGAGGCAGTTTTTTCTCTTGTTCGGACTTGGTTGTTTATTCTTCTCTTATCTGCATTACATGTATACAAGGTACAAGAAGCTATGTGCACTAAGATAGGCACAAAATGGCTAACAAAGATCTTCTTCAAGGTCTTTTATATGTCTTTTTACCCAATTAACAGATGCCAAGTAAATTATTTTTCTTAATGACCCAATGACCCAACACCTGTGTGCTGCACTGTGGCACTTTTTATCCAATCATTTATTACTACCCAAAAACCTCTACAAGAAGTAGATGAAGAAGAAAGGACAAGACACAACACCCTAAATCCTCCATCTTGTCTTCTGTTCTCTAAACTAGTTTAAACTCCAAACTTTAACTTTTTCACCCAGTGACTTAAGTAAACTTTCTAATCTACACACACTCCTAGCTTTTCTATTTAACTTTAACAGTTGTTTTCAGGATGTTATATGAAATTCAGTGCTTTCTTGGGTGTCAGAGCCAGGTATCAGAGATAAGGGCACACTCTCTGTGCCTCTGACTCCAACACAGCTCCAGAAGAGCCATCTCGGTGGGAGTCATCCCGCTCACCTCTGGTCGGGGTGACGTCGCCCCTAACCCTGGCGCTGGCAACACGATGGAGCGGGGGCCGTGATTAACCCCCCCCCCAGTCCCCAGCTCCGGAGGAGCCGTGGGCGGTGGTGAGCCCACCTCCATCTCCGCCCCGCCTCCGCCTTCAGGGCGGTCAGGGGGCGGTAGCAAGCCCGCCCCCACTGTCGTCGGGGTCAGTGAGGGACCTGCCTCCATGCCTGGAGGGGGAGGGAGCAGCGGCAGCGGCGGTAGCGGCTGCGCGCGGCTATCCCCCACCCCAACTGCACGGGCAGTGGTGGAGGCGACACGGGGGGGGGGATGACTCCCCCCCCTCGCGCGCAGAAAGCCGGTGCCACCATATCCACGTCCATCATGTCCATTTCCCCAATCCTGACCGAATCAGCCAGGGGCTGTTTTGCTCTGTATCTCTTTTTTTTCTTCCCTCATAAAACTGTCAGGAAAATTAATCCACAAACATCAGAGGTTTATGTCCAAAAAGGAGACAGAGGAGTCATTTTACTTTATTAGAATAAAGGGAGAGGCCATGAGGCATTTCCCTGGGGTGCCTCAAATTTTTGGAGGGTGCAGCCTCCTTTTTATCCTAATTTCCCGGCCGCATGTCCCTTCTCTCTTTCCCCATTGGCTGAGGTACTTGAGAGGTACAGACTTCCCGGAATGCCTAATACCTAAGATTTCCCCCCTAATGTATAACCCCCCCCTCTTAATTCTTAACTCTTGTGGAATTTTATGGTATTTCTCCAGTGTCCCTTTCATCCTTCAGTGGAATCCATCCCATTATTTCTGTTATCTCTCAGTGATAGTTTCATTTTATCAGCAGACCCACAGATTGTTTGTAAAGACAAACCTGTCATTCCTCTCGTTATAAATGCAATGGCAAAATAGGGTTAATATAAAAAACTATTTATTATAAAACAATTTCAATCACAAGCAACGAGAGAAAAACCACAATAAAATAAATCAGCGCAGCGCCGGGTGGACAGGGGTCTGCACCCAGAGGTACAGATTTTCCCAAATCCAGGAGGAAGGGACTGCGGTCCGGGGTTTTTATAGGGATTTTGTATCCTGAGGCAAAACCCCGGGATGGGCACAGCCCAACTAAGAGTCTAGATGTGTGGGTGAATAGACTTCCCGGATCCGAGCTGAGTCAATGGTCGACGGGGCAGAGTCCTTTCACATGCGAATGGCTCTGAGTGTCTTCTGATTGCATTTCCCGGGGTGGAGTGGCCAGTTTGGGTGCGGAGGAGATGGATATCTCGACCGGGCTACTCTTATTGTCCGGTTTGATTGCCTGTGTCCTGCTCTTTATTTCGTGCTGATAAGCGTCGCCATCGATCGTTACTGCCCGACTCGGGAAGGAAGCTCTGGATTATTTTACATTTTGTATCCTTACAGTATTATAAATACAACATATAATTCTTTATTCTTTTTCACGAATTTTTATCCAATACTATATTTATCACACTCTCAAAACCATTTCCAAACAGTCTTTTTCCACCTCGTATGCCTCTTCTGTATTTAGAAATATAGTAAAGAGTTTCACGTATTTCAACTCATCAAATCTGCGCAGGGATGGGAGTTCCACTAATAACTCTGTGATTAATTCACTTTCTAAACTACCATAACGAGGCCATCTTCCCTGCTCTCCTAATTTTAAAATCGTCCAGACCCGTGTCGAGAGTCTGATTATCTCTTGCGTGCCAGGGGGGGGTTCTTTTCCCCGTTAGATACCGCCAGTGTTTTAATATAAAATCTAACAGAATCGCGGGCTATCTGTACATTCTCAGCGAAGGACACGCAACCCAGGTTTACTCATAAACAGGAAAAACCCGCCGGAAAAGAGTTATTAGCTGTGGAATTCAGCCTGGGGTCTGACACTCCAGGAATTCCCATCCCCCAGTCGAAATACCCGTCTTACAAACTACAGCACCGAGTCAGAGCTATCAGCATAAGTAGACTATAGAAAGTGATAGTCCGGGAGTGTGAAAAACACTCCCTCGCCGGGAAGCAAACCCGTAGCCTCCCAACTATTCAACCAGCGCCTTAAGCCTCTGAGCCACAACGCAGCTGCATACTAACAGCTGCCAAGCTCCATGATTTCAACAGAGGGCGTTTTCCCCCCTCCACCAAAATTTTGGGGGAAACTGGGGTCAAATTCCCACCCCCGCCATGATTTTGTGGGAAACTGGGGTCAAATTCCCCCCCTTTTGTGGGCCGTCCTGGCCACACACCCACCTGTTATAAATGCAAAGGCAAATTTGGGTTAAATAAAAAGCAATTTATTATAAAACAATTTTTATAATAAAAATAAACAATGAGGAAAAACCACAATAAAATAAACAGCGCAGCGCTGGGTGGACAGGGGTCTATACCCAAAGGTATAGGTGTTCCCAAATCCACGAAGGAGGGTAGACTGTCCGGGGTTTTTATAGGGATTTTGTGCCTTGAGGCCAAATTCCAGGCAGGCACCATTCACCAAGGGTCCTTGATTGTTGGATGAATTGATTTCCTGGCGTTGGAGAATAGAGTCAAATAGACGTCCGGACAGAGTCTCCTCATATGTAAAGAAGTTCTGGGTGTTCCTTGATTTCATTTTGGTTCAGGCCATCTGGATGGGATGGTTGGATCCGGGTTGGAGCTGATGGATATCTCGGCTGGACTTTTTCCCTTTGTCTGCCTGATTGCTTCCCCAACGGTGGCCTGCAAGGCGGGGTGTTCAGGTCCGGTGATGAGTATCTCGTCGGAGCCTTTCCCTGTCAGCCTGATGGTTCATGTCCTGTTCATTCTTTTCCGTTGATGGGCGCCGAGCCTGTCCCTGTCAGCCTGATGGTCCATGTCCTGTTCATTCTTTTCCGTTGATGGGCGCCGGCTAGGGTCGTTATCTCTTGGGTGGGAATTCGCGACTAGATCTGGGAAGGACTTGTGGGCCCCACTGTACTTTATATTTTATATTATTATTGCTACAAATATATTTATTTAGATTTCTACGAATTTTTACAAGTTCATTTATCACAGTCCCCCGCCTAATAATCCATCACATTAAAAATTCGTGTTATTTTATCCAGTTCTACGGGGGAAGGACTATAATTTTCACTCACATTCATTTTCTTCCCAGTCCGTTAACGAATTCCCACCATATGCTTGTGTCAGGTTATGTTTATTTTCAAAATTCTTTAAGGCCTTCATCGCGTTTTTGTTTTCCTTTTCCTCCTCTAATTTCATTAGTTTAGAGAGGGAAGTAGGTTTCCCTTGTGCCTTCTCAGGATCGATTGGAAGGGTGGCAATCTGCATTCCTTGCACAACAGAGTGAATTAGTCTGATGAAGCAAGGAATTAAGCAGGGAAGGAAAATGATTCCGGCAATTGAACAAGTTATGAAGAATACTAGCTTCTTCCACCAAGCCCCTTGCCCGAATATCTGGTCCCACCAGGAGGCTTGTAGGATTGAATTCCATTTTTGGACTGGTACATGCGCTACTTTCTTTATTTCAGCAGCCAATCCTTTTATTGTTTCTCCGTAATCGTCTATTTCCATACAACACTCGGATTCGTTGTATCTGCCACACACTCCTCCCTCCTCGGCTAGCAGATAATCGAGAGCTAGTCTGTTTTGATACACAAAAGCTCTCATTTGTGAATGTTGTTTGGCTAGGAGTTCTAGTGCTTCTGAAGTGTGGTTGGAAACTATCTCTACCACCGCTTGCAACCTGATAAGTCTGTTGAGGAGATAAATGGGGGTTCTGTAACCCCAGCTGCCATCATTTGCCCAAGTAGCGGGCCCGTAATATTGAATGATTCTTTCGGCAGGCCATTCTTCCTCGTTCCACTTCTGGTTGCCTCCCGCTATTGGTAGTTCCCGTTTTAATTCCCTCCTTTGTCTGTTTAATGTCTCAAAGAGAGGGGCTCCCAATGATTTACTCTCTGTTTTAGGTAGAGTAAAGAAAAAGGGCCGAATTATTCCAAGTGTGCAGGATCCTTTCCACTTTCTAGGTAGCTCGCTGTATGCCTTTTTTCCACATATCCAATATATGCCATCAGGAGCTTCCCAACCCTTGTTCAACTTTGCCGGATCATCCCAATATTCTTTCAGGCCTATTAGCTCATGGAAGGGATTGGCCCCAGAGTTTTTGTACCAGCAAAGTCCAATTATTTCCATCCATTCACAGTTATTTCCCCGGGAGCGACTCCAATAGCCCGCGGGTGGTTCAGGTTGCCAGATTTTTGTTTTGCTGTCCGAATTCACCGTGAGTGTGCTTACACACGGGGTATAGCCTACTAAATCAGTGAATTCTTTTCCTTCTCTGCTAATGCAGACGGTACCGATTATTCTTTGGTCTATAACCCATCCCTCTGGTCTTTGTTTTGTTTTTGATATTTTAGAGCCTTCCCATTTTAGAAGTTGCTCTGGGGTTAGTCCCTCTCCCTTCCAAGGCCACCTTTCAGCCGATTTTAAACCGCCACAGATCCAACAGTTAGATAGACCTAATTCTGTGGCTATTTCTTGCATTAGATCTATGAAAAGGTTCTGGTTGGGGGCTGGCAATCCCCAATTGCTGTATTGTCTCTCTAATTGCTCATAGTGCTCACTAAGAGAGTTAAGCCTCTCTTGTTCTAGCCTCTTTTTCCGAGTTTCCACTTCTCGCCTCTTTAACTCTAGGGTTAGTTGTTTTATTTTGTTTTCAGGGTCCATCCCTTCCTCATCCCTGGAGAAGCAGAACACTTGGTCGAATTGCAAACATACTCGGTCATCATCACTTTTTAACAAATCAAGAATTATCGGTTCATTATTAAAAAAAGCTTTCTCTTCATGTTTTAAATTTCTACCTTCCCAATACACTTTCCCTCCCATGGTACACATTTTTAAGTTTGCTTTATTGTAACATAAAGGGTTAACTTTATAATATGCCAAAAAGGTGGATTGTCTTTTTCCTCCTATCCAGACAGTTTTGTTACATTGGCTGCAGATTGGAATTGGAGGGAGCATTCCCACTTCTCTCCTATACCTGAAGTGGGAAGCTTCAGTTTTTCTTCTCATAGGAGTTTTAGACTGCCCGTCCTTAAAACTTGCCTTTGAGTGATAACACCAGACCTCCCCCTGTAGTTCACAGAGATTATACTGAGTGCCGTTGGATAAACAAAACCCCTTTTGTTGTTCTGGAGGACAGTCAATTATTCGTCCGGCATCTGTGGCAGTCTGACACTGCTCACACTTCCCTAGCGGATGATTCCCCAGAGGCACCTCGGGGCTCATTCCCTTGGTCAAGCACATGGCTAGATTCAGGACTATCAGGATTCCCCACCGGTGTATCCCTCTGCCTTGCCCTTCGCCCGTATAAAAATATACGGCGGGGATTACCATCTTCCCGGCAGCAAGGATATTCTTCAGGGGCCCTTGTAGTCCTTATGGCGTACCTGCTTTTGAAAGCAGCCCACCGAGACGACTTAATCGTGTCTGTCCTGCACGGTACCTTTACTGTCTTTCGGCACTCGATTTCCAAAGCTTCTGCCTTGGAGTCTAGCTTCCCCCTTATCCCTTTTTGAAAAAGTAGGAACCACTCAGGAGAGTCGAGTTCTAACAACCCCGCCCTGGTGGCAAGTATTAAGAGACGGCTAGTCAAATCCTGTTCCTTTTCTAGACACTTTGTACACAATCCCTTAGGTTTGTACCCTCCCCAACAGTGGGTTACCCAAATCTGGTTACAATAGGCGCACTTAAAATGTATAAACGGAAAACAATCACACTCAGGGTTGATACAACTTATCTGGTCGTCACTGGTCATTTGTGGTGACGCTGAAGTCTAATTTTCAGTTCTCCCGGAGGGGTGGTGACTTTCCACTTGGAGGTGTCGTATTCCTTTACTTTTTTTACTCGAGATGAGTGCGTCCAACCTCTTTCTGCGGTCCGGACAGCTGTGTCTGTGGTCAGGAGAACCAGGAAAGTTCCTTCCCAATGGGGGGTGAGGGGAAGCTCCTTCCAAGCTTTGACGAGGACTTTATCCCCAGGCTGTATCTGGTGTATTGCGAATCCCAGAGTGGCGCTTTGGGGGATCAGTCCTTGTTTTCGCAGTTCCTGTAAATTTTTGTTGATAGCAATGAGATATGGTTGTATTTGCACATCCTCCACTTGAGGGTGTCCTACTGGCATTCCATGTTTGTATGGCATCCCGTACAACATTTCAAAAGGGGACAGACCCGTTTCAGAATGGGGCATTGTTCTAATATTTAGTAAAGCAAGGGGGAGACACTTAATCCATGACATTTTCGTCTCTATCATGAGTTTAGACAATTGGGATTTAAGTGTCTGGTTCATTCTTTCCACCTGCCCGGAACTCTGAGGATGCCAGGGAGTGTGGTATTGCCACCTAATACCCAGAGCTTCTGAAATTTGTTTTATAATTTTTGAAGTGAAATGAGTTCCTTGATCCGAATCAATACAGTCCACTATCCCATACCTAGGGATGATTTCTTCCAATAGAATTTCTGAGACTGTTTGGGCTGTAGCCCTTGCTCTGGGAAAGGCTTCCACCCAGTGCGTTAGTTTGTCAACTATTACTAATAAGAATTTATATCTACCGATTTTTGGTAATTCGGTGAAGTCCACCTGGATCCTCTCAAATGGTCTGTATGAGAGAGGCCGCCCTCCCCAAACAGTTTGTTTGGAGTTGGATTTATTCACTTTTTGGCAAACCACACACCCCTGTACCTCTTGTTTGGCAATTTCAAAAATCCCCTTGCATCCGAAAAATTTCAGGAACTGATCAGCCAGCGCCCGAGTTCCCCAATGGGTCTGTTTGTGTAGTCTTTGTAATACTCTCCTTGCCACTCCCCTCGGGATCAGTTCCCTCCCATCAGGTAACCACCATTTTCCTTGTTTCATGACTCCCCCTATTTTCTTGAATTCTTCAATCTCTTTCTCTGAAGGGAGCATGGGGATTTCAGGTGATTCCTCCGGAGTCACCTCGGGAATACTTACGGTGAGCAGAGCTGCTCGTTTTGCCTCTTTATCGGCTAGGTTGTTACCTCGGGTTTGAAACTGCAACCCTGTCTGGTGTCCTTTTACATGGACAACTGATATTTCTCTCGGCTCCCGGACTGCCTCTAGAATCTGTCGGATTATTTCCCCATTAATTAGGTCTTTTCCTTTGGTATTTATCAGACCCCTCTCTTCCCAAATTTTTCCAAAAGTGTGTACCACACCGAAAGCATACCGTGAATCTGTGTATATGGTCCCTCTCCTTCCTTTCAACCTCCGGAGGGCTCTTAGGAGAGCATAGAGCTCGCAAGCTTGTGCAGACCAACTTGCTTTCAAAGGACCAGATTCTACAACTTCCCCAGATGCACCATTTATTATCGCATACCCCGATTTTCTTTTTCCCTCAATAATTTTCGAGGATCCATCTACAAACCACTTTTCTCCCCCTTCTAACTCCTGATCCTCTAAGTCCGGTCTTATTCTGGTCTGCAGCTCCATGATCTCAGAACAGTTATGCACTAACTTCTCTAGAGGTTCACCGAATAAAAACTGAGCAGGATTTTGTGCAGAAGTAGTTTTCAATTCTAAACCGGGTGAGCTGATTAAGATGGCTTCATATTTCAGGAGCCTGGAATCAGTTAGCCACTTCTCTGCTTTTTGTTGCAATATGTTTCTCACATCGTGGGGAGTGTAAACTACCAGGGGAGCCCCAAAAGTTATTTTCTTCGCTTCTCCCACTAACAGAGCCACTGCTACAATTTCTTGTAAACACGTAGGCCAACCCCGACTGACTGGATCTAAGATCTTTGAAAGAAACCCTATAGGCTTCTTTTTGTCTGCCCATTCCTGAGTCAGGACTCCCTGTGCTGTTTGTCCACTCACATCCACAAACAACTGGAATTCTTTATTCGTATCTGGTAGAGTTAGTACGGGGGCAGTCATAAGAACAGTTTTTAATTTCTGGAAATTAGACTCATCCTGTTCAGTCCACTTCAGCCTGTCAGTGTTTAATCTTTCATATAAAAACTTCACTTTTTCACTGAAACCCTCAATCCACTGCCTGCAATATCCCAAGAGCCCTAAAATTTGTCTAATTTGCCTTTTTGTTTTTGGTGCAGGCAATGCAAGGATGCCTGCTACCCTCTCCGGGTCCAATTTTTTTTTTCCCTTGAGATATCCAATGTCCGAGATATTTTATTTCAGGCTCTGTGAATTGCAGCTTGGATTTTGATACTTTCAAACCTTTCCTTCCTAGAAAGTTTAACAAGGCAATCGTGCTTTTCCTCACGCTCTCTTCAGTCGGTCCAGCTATTAGCAAGTCATCTACATATTGCAAAAGCTTTGTCCTGTCCTCAAGAGCAAATTGGGTTAACATTTGTTCTAAAGCTTGTCCGAAAAGGTTCGGAGACTCCACAAACCCCTGGGGGAGGACCGTCCACCTTAGCTGTTGCTTACGGTTTGTATCTGGGTCCTCCCACTGAAATGCAAAATAATCTCTACTCCTTTCATCCAGAGGGCAAGTCCAAAAAGCATCTTTCAAATCAATCACACTGTACCACACATCTTCTGGTGTGAGTCTATTTAGTAAAGTATAGGGGTTGGCCACCACCGGGAATCTAGTCCGGGTCCTAGCGTTTACCGCTCGTAGGTCCTGGACCAATCGGAAGCTGCCATCCGTCTTTTTTACAGCCAGGATGGGGGTGTTGTGTTGAGACATGCAAGGTTCTAAAGTACCCCCTTTTAGGAGGTCATCAATTATTTGTTTCAACCCCCTTCTCCCTTCCATCGGGATGGGATATTGTTTAACCCTTATGGGGTCCTCAGAGTTCTCGATTTCTATTTTGATAGGTTTGATATCTAGCTTTCCTACATCTCCTTTTGAATGCCATACTTCAGGGTTTATTTTCTCCTCATCTTTAGGAGTCAACTTAAATATTTTCACCACCAATTCAGAGTTTTTAATCATGATATTAATTCTTAAAGCGACAATCATGTCCCTTCCCAACAAATTGTAATCTGCTTCTTCTACTAATAGTAAATTCCCTAAGCAAATTTTATTTTCAGATTCTATTTCCACATCTTTTATTACAGGTACTTCAAAGGGGTCTCCCTTTGCACCGATTACAAAAACTTTTTCTCTGCTAGCCACACATCCGTATGGCAATTTCTGCAGGGTACTTCTCTCTGCCCCAGTATCCACAAGAAAACTTACCTCCTGTCGTTGGGGTCCCACTTTTAACTTTATCAAGGGCTCCTTGGATGTTCCGGTCCCCAAATTAAAGAGCCCCTGACACCCCTAATCTTCCTGAAAAATTTTCTCATCTTATATTCTTTGTTTACAATTCCGCTGAACGTGTCCTACCTGTTTACAGTAGTAGCATTCAGGGGGCTCTCTCCGTGGGGCCGGGGCTGCCCGGTGAGAACCTCGACCTTTCCCGGGTACTGTTTTAAACTTACCCTGCATCTGTTCTTGTTTCTGGACCTCTTTTACCGCAGTTACTAAAATTTTAGCTTGCAATTTCTGCTTCTCATCTTCTCTCCTCATGTATACTTTTTGAGCTTCCCTTAGGAGCTCCTGGAGGCTTTTATCTTGCCACCCCTCGATCTTTTCTAATTTTCTCCTAATGTCTTCCCAAGATTTAGCAACGAATTGTGTTTTTAACAGAACCTCCCCCACAGGAGAGTTCGGGTCAGTCCCAGAGTAAATCTGTAAACTTCGCCGTAATCTCTCGATCTATTCAGTGGGTGGTTCCTCTTTTCCTTGACACTCTCTAAAAACTTTGCTAATATTCTGGCCCCTAGGGACCGCTTCTCTTATACCTTGTACAATCATGCTCCTTAAATCCATCATGTTCCGTCTGCCTTCCTCCGTCTGTGCATTGCAGCTCGGGCTTACGCTAGGCCATTTCTGGTTACCTGGCGTCCCCTGTGGATTGCGTCTGTCCCAGTCTCTGATACCGGCTTGTTTAATCATCTCTCTTTCCTCCTGATTAAACAATGATCTCAGGATTGCCATAAGATCGTCAAAGGTATAAATACTACTCCCTAAAAATTCATCTAACCTCTCAGCCACACCAAAAGGGTCATCCAACAACCGCCCCATCTCTTTTTTAAATGCCCTTACATCTCCAGAGTTAAGGGGTACATTCACAAAACCGATCACTCCCGGGGCCGTCGGTACTTCCCTAAGAGGGAACAACCGGTGCCCCTCTTCACTCTCTCCCCATTCATTATCCGTCATTCTCGCTCTCAAACGGGTTCTACTTGCGGGAGGGGAATTGGTGATTGTGGGTTGCCTCCCTGTTATCAATTGTGGGAATTCTGCCGCCACCCGGCTGAAGGGAGGAATCCCCTCCGTTGTATGGGAGGGTCCCGGTTGTGGCGGCTGGACCGGCAAGGACGGATAGGGTGATCCCCAGCCTTGTGCAGGAAAAACCTCCGAGGAGGTTGCTGTGGTTACGGTGTTTACAGGCGGGGAAAGGGGAAGGGCTGCCGGCATCGCTGCTGGCCCCGAGTCTCCCGCTTGAGACACACATATCTCAGTGGGTTGGTCTCGGGGGCCCAAGGGTGCTGAAGGCACCACTTGATCTGCAGAGGAAGGTCCCGCCGGTCCACGATATGGGGGTGGTAAGTGATCAAGGGGTTCCCAGGACTCAGCTCTCGACTCACGTTTTTCTTTTTGTTTTATTGGAAATAGCCCTACTCTGACATTTACCCAGAGCTTAGCATATTCCCTCTCCTCAGGATCTGAGGGGACCTTGTTCTCCACATAGGAGAATAACTTATTACATGTCCATTTTTCAAATGTGCCTAACACTGGCCAAGTGAGGTGACTTCTCAACTCCTGTCCTCCCCAAACCTCCATACAATAATGTATTAATTTCTCCTTTGATTTCCCCTTCCTCTGGGGACAATCTTCCCAGTGTTTTAGCATCCACCCCAAGGGACTTTCCAGTGGGATGTCTGGTGATTCCTCCCCCTGATCGGAGGAATCTTTCCCTGTGCTTCTTCTTTGAAGCTTACTCTTTTTCTGCCCCATACTTCGCAAATATATTTTCTTACCTTTCTTCGACTTCTCCGGGAGTCGATATCAGTTTCTGCGTTGTGTACTTACTCTAGGAATCAAAATTTGCCGATACTCACCTTTCAGCGAGCTGAGCTGAGGTCTCTTGTAATCGGTACTTTTGATCCTCTCCTGGACCTCTACTGGGGTCCGTTAACTAAAAGGGTTTACCAGTTCCCGAGCTCGACAAGACGTATCCTTCCCCTTTTAGTTCCTTGCGATCAGTCCCCGAGACACCCTTTGGCCTCAGGTTTTACGAGTGTGTGTCGAGAGAAAAAAAACTTTCACTCTGTATCGCTTCCTTCGCAGCCGGCCAATTCCCTCGCGGGAGGATGGAAACGTGGCCTTGAAGTCCACACTCGCCTCGTGATCAGATCACGTCTCACACACTCGCCCGATCGCCCACTCAACCAGCAGTACTTACAGCTATTTTCCTGCGTGGGTGTCTTTGTGCACAATAGACGTTTTACGAGCAAAGCAAGCCGCGGCTTCCCGAAGGCTCCGTGCCTTCCCGAGCTCTCCGATCCGGATCCTTTTCCTTTTTATTGTGGTTTTTATCTCAGCCTAAATTTGGTTCGGATATCGGAATGAACTACGGGGGCTCTCAACTCACCAGGCCGCCAAAATCAGCGGGGGTACCCGTCCTGGGCAGCGAGATTCCCCGCAGTTTCTCCGATCCGAGTCACGGCACCAATCTGTTATAAATGCAAAGGCAAATTTGGGTTAAATAAAAAGCAATTTATTATAAAACAATTTTTATAATAAAAATAAACAATGAGGGAAAACCACAATAAAATAAACAGCGCAGCGCTGGGTGGACAGGGGTCTATACCCAAAGGTATAGGTGTTCCCAAATCCACGAAGGAGGGTAGACTGTCCGGGGTTTTTATAGGGATTTTGTGCCTTGAGGCCAAATTCCAGGCAGGCACCATTCACCAAGGGTCCTTGATTGTTGGATGAATTGATTTCCTGGCGTTGGAGAATAGAGTCAAATAGACGTCCGGACAGAGTCTCCTCATATGTAAAGAAGTTCTGGGTGTTCCTTGATTTCATTTTGGTTCAGGCCATCTGGATGGGATGGTTGGATCCGGGTTGGAGCTGATGGATATCTCGGCTGGACTTTTTCCCTTTGTCTGCCTGATTGCTTCCCCAACGGTGGCCTGCAAGGCGGGGTGTTCAGGTCCGGTGATGAGTATCTCGTCGGAGCCTTTCCCTGTCAGCCTGATGGTTCATGTCCTGTTCATTCTTTTCCGTTGATGGGCGCCGAGCCTGTCCCTGTCAGCCTGATGGTCCATGTCCTGTTCATTCTTTTCCGTTGATGGGCGCCGGCTAGGGTCGTTATCTCTTGGGTGGGAATTCGCGACTAGATCTGGGAAGGACTTGTGGGCCCCACTGTACTTTATATTTTATATTATTATTGCTACAAATATATTTATTTAGATTTCTACGAATTTTTACAAGTTCATTTATCACACACCCAACCTTACAACCTTCCCAGAGATCTCCCCTATTTGATGCTAGCACAATGCTGACCCTTTTTAACTCACCTCCCTTCCGTGCTTCCATGTTGGGTCCTGGAGCCCCGGTCGGGGGCCTCCACTCGGACTGGCCTCCTCAGCCCCTGTTGATATGCGGAAAGAAAACTCTATAACCCACAGAGTAAGTTATAAGAGTATGTTATAAATGAAAATGCTAGGCTTGCCAATATGTCAAGCAGTATAGCCAATTTATTAATTTGTTTGATAAAAGGTGTGAAAAACAAGGTTCACATATTTTTTTATATAAAATTTAAAAAGTTTAATAGACAATTAGGAGATAGAAATAAAGTAAAATGTACAAATATGTCTGGGTGCCTCAGCATTCAGCCAAGAGAGCACACCTTACTAACAAAGGATTGTCCCTTAAAAACAGAACCCTATTACATATTCATAAATTCTTATACATGATTCAAACATTCTTCTTAAGTTTTAGATGTTCCTTTGTTTAGCTTTAACTTGCCCCCGTCCCCAATAGATCAATCTTATTTGCTTCGCTAAATCTCACACTCCCTGAGAACAGAGGTTCAATAAATTCCTCCCTTGGAGCACTGGTCACCTCTGTCTTCATCTGGATAAAATAATCTAATAATGCAGGGGGGTTTCTGACTATTTTTTTTTTCAGTCTCTGGGTTAAAGTAGCTTTTATTTTAATACCATGCTACAGCTTAACATATATATATTATACCACTTTACCGTTCAGGATCACTTAATCACAGAATGATTATATGAAGGTGCTTTATTAAGAGCTCTGGGTGTCAGGGGTATACATACCCAAATCTGACCTGACTTGGTTTTGAGCTGAACATGTTTTTATACTCTATCATTATATAACTTACATATTAATTATTAAACTTACATTGTTCTATTGTATACATTGATTTTACCCAAGCATGGATTTCTCATGATCCCACCTCAAACCCCTAACATAGTTTCTCATGATTCTTTAAACAATAATTATATCTAATCACATCTAACAATTATATCATGCATCATATACTGACTACACAGGTGCAGTTTCACATGATCTTAGCAAGCACAAAGCCTAACATTTCCCAGGGCCTGCTTTTAACGCTTTTCCCAGGGCTTGCCAAGACTAACTTTCTTTCCAACTCCCCAAATTTTCTATGATTTTAAAATCTTTTACTATCACCACTATTTCTAAGTTTCATCAATAACAGAAATACAAGAAACTATATTAATACAGCAAAGTTTTCTAACCTTATACATATAACATTAATTTTAATATTTATGAAAAGCCAATAATATAATATGTATCTATAACAAAGGTAAGCAAGTTTTTACAGCACACTGGGTGCATTGAGGGCCTCTACCCTAAGCAACGCACAAATTGAGGTCTCAGAGGTTAGCATCTTATGCCATTCTAGGCACTTCCTCAAATCTTCAGTTATTTTCTACTTGCTTTTTCTTCATAATCAGCAGTTGTGGTTCTTGGACATCTGTTGAGGAGGTGGTCCGAGATGGTCTGATGTCTCCTTAGTCTGTCATCTTTCTCTTAAAATATCTTTTGCTATTAGCAGTTTGTTTAACTAAGCATATATTTTGTTAGTCAGCATATATTTTGCAAGCTTTCTTTCAATCATTTCACAACTTAAAGCTAACCTGTCTAAAAATACCTTCATAGGCTCTTTCCTCAGTTATTACAAAACTCAAAGTTAGCATGTTTCAAAATGCTTTTGTAGAGCTTTTTAGCTTCTGTTGGTCTTCCCTTTAAGTGATTACAAATTTTTCTTAAAACTAGTTTATTCAAAGGAAACAAGGTAGTTTAAAGTTTAAAATTTTGTTGTTGGAACAAGCTGTTATCTAAAAGCTTATTGTTATATAATTATTTTGTTAAACTTTATTTCCATGCTTTATTTTAGCTAATTTTCAAAACTTTTCTTTGTAATAATCCCATGGTCTCTGAGTTGCTCGCAGACACACATACAGGGGTGAGTGTCATTTGATTGACACAAATCACCACTTAATTTCTTACAGGTATTAATTTATTCAGCACTGAGGTGCATGGGGAGATAGCTCCTCCAAAAATATGCACACCCTGGAGACTTGCCCTTCTTTTTATTCTCTACAAACTAGGGTTACACAATACACCAAATACATATTCATTTCCTAACCCCGCCTGTCCCCACTTCATATTAAAATTAGCTCCACGCCTCTTTGCGGCTGTGCACTGCTCCTTGTTGGTCACTGGTGGTCGTCTGGGAGTCTTTGGGATGAAATCAGCAATTTTCCTCTCAGTTGAACTTTTCACCTTTTCTCCTTGCGCATGCTCCTTTTAGTCCTTTGACCATCTTTCGGACTTTGATACCATTTCTCTCGGCTTAGGGGTCCAAAGGATCCCCTTATACTGTGGTGCCTTTGTCCTTGCATCCTGTTTGCACATTCTAGCTCTTTATCTTATCTTGTAGCCTTGCTCTCTTCCTGCTCTTGTGGGAGCAGTAAGCATTTCATATGGTTTTGGCAGCCCTCTTCTTCTAGTCAAAGCATTTCTTTATGCTTGATTCCTAATTCTTAATTTCTCTGTTTCACCATAATATGCCGGCAAAGGAGGCAAAGTGAGTATGTTTCTCAGTCCAAGAACTGCAAGTTTCAGGGTCTCTCTCATCCCAGTGGAGTTGCCAACAACTCATGCCTTTTCCTGGTCTTAAAAAATTGGGAGCCAGACACGGTTAAGGGATAAGGGGTTTTTGCCTCAGCATTTTAATAAGGATCCTTATTGGTCCTCCACTTCACAAGGTGGAATGCATCGTGATGCACCAACGATAGATCGCATATACAATTTATAGACGTTACAAATCAGCATATCTAACAAGGATGCCCAAATGGGAGGCCTGGATGAATGGCGTGATATTCCCCCATTCGAGGAATTCCCCACTGGATGGGCCAAATCTCTAGTTTACAGGATATCTTCTAGAGAGGACCTTGGTTTCCCAAGATAGTGCAGGGTTTTCTGGTCGCCTACTATGAGGCCTTTAGGATGCTTGGTCTCCTGGCCTAACAAAATACTAGGGCTATGCTAAGTTATCAGGCTTAAGGAATTACAAGTATGCATGCTAAGAGTACTGGGGATGCATAAAAGTTATATAAAAGGCATATAAAAGAAAAGGCAAAAAATCATCTTGGCATCAGTTCTAGTCCTGGAATTTTGACTGTCTAAGTGTTTGAAGAAACTAGGAGGCCATGGCAAATCAATTGAAAAATTATAGCATGATCCTTTTCTTATCAATGTAATTTTTTCTTGTTTCACAATTTTTAATTTTAATTTGATCTATTGTCCTGAATTATCTATGGCAAAGGTATGTTACATTGCCAGTATGCAAGTACTGAAGCAGTGTAATTAGCAAAGCAGATGGAGCAATGCTACTATAAAGGACAAAAAGGCAAAAATAGGAATATTTAACTAAAGGAAATGAAGGCTAAATACTACAGAATAATTCTCAACTTTTTTATTTTTTTAGATTGTCCTGACCCAAAGAATTAAGTGGTAGGTCATTCATGTGAGTGGTTTCAGAATATGCTGGGTATTACACCATATCAAAAATATGGTTTTCTGAGAGATTTGTCTAGATGAGGTCAGGAAATTTTTGTCTATCTATTAAACAGCCACTACTGGAAAATTTTGGCTCTGAAAACCTATGCTTATAATGCCACAGTGCTAAAGTGTACTTGAGTTTGTCACATTTTGTTTTACAAAACACAGAGCTGGTGTTAGGAAATAATTTCATCTCAACACTTTATAACTTCTCTGGTCTATAGAAACATAAATAACTGGTTCACATGACACTTCAGTTGTTTCAGGGGGCATTATGTTATGTCAGGATCAAAAGCATCAGCAAGTATATTTAATTTGTGAATTATTGCTTTTCTTTCTATTCAACAGAATTCAACAGAATGACTAGGTTGGAAGAGACCTCCAAGATCATTTAGTCCAACCTATGTCCTAACAGCACAACTAGACTATGGCACCGAGTGCCACATCCAATATGTATTAGATTGAGCTACTTGTCTGTGTTCAACAAGAAAGCTATAAATACTAGTTCAATTTTAAATAGTTGCAAAGATTTATAGATCCCAGTAAGATAAATAATATCTGAAAGTTTCCTTATAAATGGTGCTACAGGTTAATGGTAGTGATAGAACCTTTGAAAATTATATCAGTGCTATCTCATTAAAAAAAAGCCCATAACTTTTTGACTACTTTAGTGGTTCCAGAAAATATATACTTTGACTTTAAATATTCAGAGGAAAATGAGTTCTTAAATACATGCTGGTTTACATCCTGCAGATTCAGATGTCTACGTTAAAATGGCTCTGTGACTCTCCACGCATGAGCATCTTCTAGATGTGCTCATTTGGTTCAGATGTTAGTTGCACTGTAATATTTTGCTGGACTTTGCAGAACTTTGACACATAACTAGGGAACAGTATTGTTTTCAGATGTTGTTCAAAGGATATGGTGACGTTATCCTAAGGGGTCTCATCCTTCCATTTATGAATGGGCATCTGTCCTGGGGTGACTTTCTAATACTGGTATTTTCAATCTCTTGCTTTATATATATATCAAGTTCTGCACCTTTAAGGTTAGCTTTAGGAGCTAGAGAAGTTGAAACTGCTGGAGGCTGATGGGAGTTTTTCTCCTGACCAATTATTAGCCATTTCTGAGAACTGGCAGTGATTTTGACCATTGAAAAGTGAGATCAACCTGTGAACACCTACTTTAAGATGTAAGTCTGAGAATTTATTGATCTCTTTGGTTTCTGGCTTCTGAAAAGGTAACAGGCTCCGGCTCAGCGTCTTCCCCCCCCTACCAGGCCGGACAAGGCGGCGGGGGGCGGGGGGGGGGGGGAGGGGGAGGGGGAAAGACGTGCGGGCCCAGGGGCCGGGTCAGGCCAGGTCTCCCAGCTCAGCTGCAGTTTTCTGCCGCTGCTGAGTTTTATCAGAGACTGCTGAGTAAAAAGAGTAAGCCATTGATCTGCAGCATGCTGAGACAGTGGCCACACTCTCCCAGAACAGCCATAAAAGTTATCTTCCATCGCAAACAGCTCTAGCCACTGCTCTGGCAGAGGGACCATCTACAAAGCCTGGGCAAAATTTTAACTCTTTCGTTACCCAGATGAGACTTGCAGATTAATCTTTTTTTCCAGAGAGAGAGAGAGAGTGTTCAACATGTAAAGAGACCCCATAAACTATAAAAGACAGTGAAGAAAAGAATTAAGCTTCAGTGGAGGTAGAGAAAGAAAGAGATGCTTTAATAAGCTGAAAATTTTTCTGTTAAAGACTATGGAGATGAACAGTAGGATCCTGAAAAAACTCCTTTAATTCATGACAGAGTATATTGGGTGGAATGGAGTGATTCAAAGTGTGAATTTTGAGCAAATGGTGAAGTAGTTGTGATACTGTGAGATACTGGAACAGAGGGGGAGAAGTAATAGTTGAAGATTTGTAGCCTTTAAGAAGCAAAGAGAGAACTTCTGTTTCCAAGAGGCTCACAAAAACAGATGAAGAGAACTTTTGCCCTTGAATAACTCATCCTTAAAAATGACATCCCTAGACTCATTTGACCCATAACACACCTCAGAGTGATGTGAAATAGGAAAAGTGAACTGATGGCAGAATTTCCGGGCAGCTGGCATCAGAGAAATAGAAAGCTATGAAGAAAAATAGTTTTCTTGTGAAAAACTCCATAAATTAACAGAAGAAGTCTTCTGTTTCTCTACAAAGACTGATGAACGAATTATAGAAAAAACTGAGAATGTTTTAACCACCAAAGTTTTTTGTCTCTATGTTGTCATGTGAACAAGAGAATGGTTGGGTAGTAGGGGAGAAAAGAGTTGTTCTAGAAGTTTTATTCTGGTTTCTTATTCTTGTAATTTTTGTTAATAAACTTTCCTTGTTCCTTTTAAGTTTTAAGCCTGTTTTGCTCTTGTTCTAATACATATCTCACAACAAAAAATAAGTTTTCTAGTGATTTTTTTTAGTTACTGCTTTAAAACCATGACAGTATCCTGTACCTAAAGATCTGTAAATAAAATTTGAAGCATGCTTTGGGTCAATATGGCTTCATTGGTCCTGTTTTTCTTTGTTTAGAATTACAAAGGGCTGTGAAAACACCATTATTTTTACCTCCTCTAGCTATTACAGGACAAAATGGTGATTTTTTTAAAGTGGAGAGAAAAACCTCACAGTTACTTGATACGAAATTGTCACCTAACAGGACAAACTGATAACTAGCATTAATAAAGTTAGAGAAATTTAGTCCTAAAATATAGCATACTGATCCTATAAACGATTTTAAAACAGTACCAATGGAACATCCTCAACACTCAGCCAAGCCTTTTGGTGATTTCTCTGAGTCTAAAATAGTGAAGTGCTGAGTAGCCGGATGTACATCAGGACAAAGGCTTCTCTAACAACAAAGGGAACATCACAGTGTATGGCTCATATATCACAGGACACTTAAGCAATATGTTCCTATACCCGCTCATCTTGCCTTGGAGCACTGCTACATGCTAATACAACCCTCGTGTTTTGCTTCCATATGGCACAGCTATTGACTGTGGTTGGTTAAATGAGGTCACATAATACTGTGATACCGAAATTAGCCAGATAGAAACTTTCTAACACAGTTTTGAGTATTAGAAAGCAGGCATTCTTTACTACAGCATGCTGGTCACTGGGAGGATCCTTCCTCTAATAGAGTGCCCTGAGCGTCAGGTGAACAGTTTTTTTAATACACACTGATTACATATTCATTAGCTATCCCTGCTTACTTGACTTTATTTTACATCGTTTCACCCCTTATCAGAAGTCTTTATATGGTTCTTTGGGGTCTGTCTTCAAGTCCGGTGTCCTGTTTAAACAGCTGTTCCTTGCCCCCCACTTTTGAGTAAGAGCAATATCGTTGTTTTGCATAACTTCTGCTTTGTCAGCCTTGCAGAGCTGAGCTGGTATCCTGTTTGCGTTTTGCTTGACTTCTGTTTGCCTAAGTTACATCCTTTATTTCTCCAAGGCTGTGCTGTTGTGTTCTATTGTCCTTGATAAGAGTAAAATGTTGTTTTGTTCTACTATCCTTATCAAGTGAGTATAATACTCTTTGTTCTACTGTCTGTATCAACTGCTGTTATTTTTCTTCTTTTTTTCCAGCTTTAACACAGTATTATTGATTTCAGTCAGGTCAGACACACCGTCAGAGCCCAGTCTTGACACACCAGTGACAACACAGAACAGTCAAAAGTTTACAACGGTATAAAAACTGAAGTCATGCATGCTATCCTTCTGTGGCCTGAGTGGGATTGTAGGCAACCAGTGATTTGTAGGCATCTGTGATTCTGTGATTTATTTTTATGGCTTCAATATGGTATGTTGAAACACGAGAACTGAACTCAAAAATGTACGGAGCCCTCTGCTGTTTATGTGAGTTCTCATTTTCCTCAACAGGTTATCACAGACAATGGTCTGATCTAAAACAAACACCACCAAAAAAATGTCTCACAATAGACAATTATGATCTAATCTGCCTTAAAGGGACATGTATTCTTTCCTCTCACATCCTGAGATGCAGCCTTGAGGAAGAAGGGCAGTCTGGTAGACACCTAGACAAGTCACCTAGACTGGCCCATTGTCAAATAAGGATTGAGAGCTCAGAAGCAGATAGGATTTCTGAAATGTGTAAACTGCGTGTTTATGTGGAAAATTCATCCTTAAATCTCAGCTGTGTTATTAGGGCCAATGCCAGTCTTCCATTAGAAAACCATGCAGGTTGCTTTAATTTCCCCTTCAGTCTTTAGAGAAAACATATTGTCCCTTTGCCCTTTCTGCCAGTATCATCACATCACACCACATCATCTGCTTCCTCTGCAAATAGGTTATTCTGAATTTAATTTGTGTGGGAATGGCATTGATGGGGAGCAAGTTAGCACTGGTGTCCATCCAGGATGGCAGGAAGGACTGATGGGGGAAGCCCTCTGTTGAGTAGCTTGTTCCCTACAGCATGCATGCCCATGGGCTGCTGTTGCACCAGCATAGTCAGTAAGAAGTGTGTCAGTAGTGATCCTTGGTTAAACAAGACTTGAAGTAGGACTTGCTTTCTTTCCCTTGCTATTCATTTACATTTTGGTTTTGCACAAAATTTGCTGCAACACAATCACCATAAAAAGTGGGCCCCATGATCATGATGCTTGATCATCCTGAAAAGATCGAATGTGTAAATTAGGAACCTTTTCAGTCACTTGTCTAGAAAATGTTAGACACCATCTCAATCTCAGTAATTCTACCATAAATGTCATCAATATTTGGCTGTATAGGTGAGCAATAGGATTTCATGGCTGTGGGAACTAGAATGATGCACATGGAAATCACCCTTTACACAACTGTCATGTGGTATTTACTTCTTCTTTGTATTGGACTGATTCTGAATCAAGCAGCAGCCAAGTCTCTTTATTCATATCTGGTTTTAATTTGAAGCTTTACTTAATAAAATCAAGGATGAGGAAATACTTACAAACAGATTTTTTTTTTCCAGAAGTCTTTAGATAGGATTTTAACCTAGTTTACAGAAACTAGAGGTGGATACAATCTAGCTAGTCAACCATTTCTGTGCAACCTGGAAATGTCTTCTTTTCTTCCTTTGATGTGTCACAATAATATTTTGTCCAATGTGTAGAGATAAGCTGCAAAAACTCGGTAGAGTTACTTTAAAGCAACTCCAGATCTTCTGCGCAAGTCTCAGATTCTCCCACTTAATCTGTAGTTTAATAAGTCTCAGTATCTTGCCAGTTTGTAAAAGGCTGTTGCTGCTTTCTACTCCCACACTATGATACTTCATTTCTGTTTGATAAAAGTCTTTCTGAGGAAGACTTTCCTTCATTCCAGCTGAGCATCTGAGTATCAGCCTGAGCAGTAAGCCTGAGTTACTCTTACAAAAATCAACTACCAGCACCCCACCCTGTAAGATAATGTTATTGATGCCAAGGAGTGGAAGAAGGAAGCAGTCACACATGAAGCTCTAAATAGGCACATTTACATGGTCAAGACCACTACACTCGCCTCTGAAATTGTGCAAAATATTTGACACTGTGACTCATGACATCCTTCTCTCTAAACTGGAGAGACATGGATGTGACAGATGGACTACTCTTGCGGTGGATAAGGAATTGATAGGATGGTCCCTCTCAAAGAGTTTTGGTCAACGGTTTGATGTTCAAGTGCAGATCAGTGATAAGTGGCATTCCTCAGGGGTCGATATGGGAACTGGTGCCGTTTAACATCTTCGTCAGTAACATGGACAGTGGAAGTGAATGCACCCTCAGCAAGTTTGCCAATTACACCAATCTTTGTGGTGCAGTGAACACGCTGGAGGGAAGGGGTGCCATCCAGAGGGACCTTGACAGGCTTGAGACGTAGGCCTCTGCAAACCTCATGAAATTCAACAAAGACAAGAGCAAGGTCCTGCCCCTGGGTCAGGGCAATTCCAAGCACAAATACAGCCTGGGAAGAGAATGGATTGAGAGCAGCTCTGAGGAGGAGAACTTTTGGGGGTGTTGGTGGATGAGAAGCTTGACATGACCCATCAATGTGCACTTGCAGCCCAGAAAGCCAACTATGTTCTGGATTGCATGAAAAGAAGTGTGATCAGCAGGTTAAGGGAGGTGATTTTGCCCCTCTACTCTGCTCTTGAGACACCCCATCTAGAGTACTGCATTCAGCTCTGGGGTCCTCAGCATAGTAGGGGCATTGACCTGTTGGAGCAAGTCCAGTGGAGGGCCACAAAGATGATTAGAAGGACGGAGCACCTCTTTTATGAGGAAAGGCTGAGAGAATTGGGGTTGCTCAGTCTGGAGAAGAGAAGGCTCTGGGGTAACCTTCATATGGCCTTTCAGTACCTGAAGGGAGCCTACAAAAGGACTGGAGAAGGACTTTTTACAAGGACATGTAGTGATGCCTTTTTCACTGGTCCTAGAATTATGAGCCAGACACAGTTAAGGGATAAAAGAGTTTTTACCTCAGTATTTAATAAGGATCTTTATGGTGCAACAATTCGTCAAGGTGGAATATGCCAAAATGCACACACCTGGTATACTGTGTATACAATTTTATAGACCTTGCAAATTAGCATGTCTGACAAAGATTCCCAAATGAGAAGCTTAAATGAATGGTGTGACATCTCCCTAATCTAAAGTATTCCTCCCAGATGGGGCTTGAGCATAGTTTACAAAATATGTTCCAGAGAGAGTCTTAGTTTCTCAAGATAGTGTTACGCTTTCCAGCTTCCAATTGTGAGGCCTTTAGGATGGTTGGTCTTCTTGCCTAGTAGAATACTGGGCCTAAGCTGAAATGTCAGGCTAAAGAATTACTGTTGCATATAGGTAAAACCTTACAAAGGGAAGGCCTTGTAAAATCATGGTTCAGGCCTGATACTTTGGCTAAGCAGAAAAGAAATATGGGAACGTGACTGCTGAATTAGAGGTAGAAAAACAAGTTATGTAACCATCACATGTTCACATCATGGTGTATGGTGGTTGGTTGAATTATGTTTGTTGTGATTTAAAACTATGTAGCTGATAACTGGCTAATTGCTTAAAAAGGACAGGTTTTTGGAATAAAGCGACTCTCCTTTGGACCTGCCTGTGGACTCTACATCACAACAGACCCTTACCTCACAAATTGCAAGTATGTATACCAAGAATACTGAGAATACATAAAAGGTATATAAAAAGAAAAGGCAAAATATCATCATGGCATTAGTAGTGATAGGACGAGGTGGGAATGATTTCAAACTGAGAGTAGGATTAGATTAGATTAGATATTAGGAAGACTTTCATTACTGTGACGATGGTGAGGCACTGGAGCATGTTTCCCAGAGAAGTTGTGGATGCCCCATTCCTGGAATTGTTCAAGGACAGGTTGGATGGGACCCTGAGCCAACTGGTCTAGTGGAAGGTGTCCTTGTCGATGTCAGGGGGTAGGAATGAGATCATCTTTAAGGTCCCTTCCAACCTAAACAATTCTGTGATTCTATGAATTTTCTAGAGTGCTGTTTCTGGCCCATAAGACCACATGCCATGGGTATTCCTAAAAACATGAGCCAGCACAGTAGTTGCTGTAGCCAGTGTGCACTGTCTTGGGTAACTTGAGGGCTGTCCCACAGTGGAACATAAAAGTAGTTCTGGGAAAGCACTGGTTTAAACCACACTGGTTGAATTTAATGTCTTCTTTTTCCTCTCTGTGCTTTCAGGTCAGAAGATTCTTCACCACAGAAGTGATGTCTTAGAAACTGTAGTCCTAATCAATCCCTCAGATGAAGTAGTTAGCACTGAGGTAAGTCAGTCAGAAATATTTCACTGGATGTGTCATAAAAGCTCCATTAAGTGGACAGGTTGAGAGAAGCTCCTAACTGCAGACAAAAGGACATGTTAGAAGCAAATATCAAAAACATCCAAAAAGCCCCTTGATTTTTTCCTGTTTTTCTGGACTTCTGATAAAGCTTCAAAGACAGGACAGGAACACACCACTTAGCCAGCACTCATTTCCTCATAACACACCATATTCTTTTCTTGATGAAGACAGCTGTGGTGAAACTATAGCTGGTTTTCTTCTGTTCCTCCATTGTTTGGTAGCTCTGGCTGCCTTTTTTGCATATGAAAAAGTGCCTAAAAAGAAATCCAGTTCCTTGAGATAAATTTAGGTCCTCGGGAAGAATGACCATCTATCTGCTGGTGACGCTAGGTTGATCTATGTGATCTGTCCTTCAAAAACTGTATGACATGATCAATGGACTCTGAAGAGTGCCCAGAAGAGTTCTATCAATTATTCATGAACTTGCTAGAGTAGAGCCAAAGAACTGAAGACGTAGTTCAAAGAAAAAATTGACAAATTTAGCTAGTGATATTGAAAGTTGTAAAAATTAGTAATAATTACATTGCTAGCTAGCGCTGAGAAGCATTCCATTGGGAAATGAAATGACTCTGTGTGGTGGTTTGACAGTTGCCAGATGCCAGGCACCCACAAAATCCACTCACTCACCCTCCTGTGCTACAGCTGGACAGAGGAGAGAAAATTTAACAAAGGCTTTGTGAGTTAAGGATGGGGAGAAAACACTCCAAGGGCAAAACAGGCTCAACTGAGAGATATAAAGTGAATTTATTACTAACAAAATCAGAGCAGGATAATGAGAAGTAAAATAAACCCTTAAAAACACCTTCCCCCCCCCCCCAACCTCTCCCACCTTCCCACTGACAGTGCAAGGAGACAGGGAGTGGGGGTTTTGGTATTTTTATCACCTGTTGTTTCTTTCACTGCTCATGGAGACGAGTTATTCCACTGCTGCACCATGGGGTCCCTACCACAGGAGACAGTTCTCTGTGAACTTCTCTGCTGAGGCGGTGGAGGTTGTGCCGCGACTTCCCTGAAGAAGCTGTCCTGAAAAGGACTGCCCGGGAGCGCAGGCGCGTCCTCAGCTCGGCAAGTGATTTCAGTTTGGCTCGGCTCGGCAGCACCGTGCAGGCGACACGGAAGAAGGGACTAGAGAGCTGTATGGCGTTCCACTTAGACCTAGCCTTTATTCAGGCAGAGCCTTTGGTGAAGGGAGCCGGTGACAGCTGCTCTCTCAAACAGGGGAAAACTTGGGGTATTTATAGGGGAGGAGAGGGGTGGGGGGAAACTGGGATACATGTATCGGGGTGGGACGGCAGGGGAGAACACCAATGGAGTGTAACAATTTAACATAACTAACTCAAAGCTTTCTGGGAGGGTCACTTTTCTCTCTCTTACAGTAAAGTATCTTGCCTCCAGGGGAGTGCCAGGATCTCTGGATCAGCGGGTTCCTCCGCCCCCACACTTCTCCAACATGGTTCCATCTCATGAGCAACAGTCCTCCCAAAACTGCTGTAGCGTGGGTCACTCTTCCATGGGGTGCAGTCCTTCAAGGACAGGCCTGAGAGCAGGGCCCCTCTCTCCATGGGTCTCCCACAGAATTACAGCCTTCTCCAGGCATCCATCTGCTCCAGCGTGGGCACCTCCTCCATGGGCTGCAAATGGATCTCTGCATCCCCCGTGGACCTCCATGGGCTGTAGGAGGACAGTCTGCTTCACTGTGGTCTTCACCACAGGCTGCAGAGGAATCCTGGCTCTGGTGCCTGGAGCACTTCCTCACCTTCCATCTTCACTGACCTTAGTATCTACATAGTTGTTCTTCTCAAGTGTTCTCACTCCACTCTTCTTTGGCTGGAATTAAAACTGCACAACAATTTTTTTGTTTTTCTTTCTTCTTAAATATGTTATCACAGAGGTGTTACCACCATCTCTAATCAGCCCAGAGTTGGCCAGTGGCATGTCCATCCTCAGAGCCATCAGGGATTGGCTCTGCCAGACATGGTGGAAGCTTCTAGTGGCTTCTCATAGAAGCCACTTCTGTGCCCCCCTCCCCCCAAGAACCAGGCCACACAAAACCAAGACACTCTGCTTGCAGTACTTTGTCAAAAAATCTACTTATTTACCAACATGAAGTGATATCAAACACAAATAGGAAGAAACTTTCATGGTTTGATCCCAGCAGGAACTAAGTACCATATTTTTAGGATCAAATTATTAAAAGATGCCTCCACCCAAATTAAGGTGCAAATGCGACCATATGCCAAAGTCAATAGTATGGATTTTATTTAACAATAAATGGGGAAGGTGGGGGGAGAAAGAGAGAAAAAGACAGATTAAGTAGAGAGATAGCCACCACCATGTGGGTCCCTGTGGCATCCTGCTGGCCTTTCCTCTTCTGGTCTTCTTAGTGGTGGGGGTCCACTGGTTTTCTTCTGGAGGTACCACTTACACAGTCCAAGTCCCAGGTATCTACAGAGCATAGGTGGTGTTCCCACAACTTGGGCTGGCATGTGTTAAAGGACTTCCTTCCTTTCTCACAGTTTGCCATGGTAGGAATTTTTGTCTGAATAGGTTACCCACATCTGCCTCACCAGGCCTGGCATCTTCCTTTTCTTGACATCTGTGCTTATCACAAGTGTCTACAGTACAATTTTGTCTAGTGTCCTTATTCCAAACTTTGTCCTCCATTTAGGCCTGGAATTAACACCTTCCTCTTTGCCAGCTGTGCCTGTTTTGGTGGCTTATCTTATGGGAACTTCCTTCTTTCACAGTGTTTTGAGACATTTCACTGCATTCTTTAAGTCTTGACACATGCAGCCACTCACTCCACACTGGGGAAAAAGAACCCTTAAAAATAATTAAACCTCATGGGTAGAAATAAGAACAGTATAATAATTGAAACAAAATTAAATATAAAATAGTAAAAAATAATAGTAACAATAATAAAAGTAATGAAAAGGAGAGAGAGAGAATAATAAAACCCAAGAGAAAGAAGTTATGCACAATACAATAGCTCATCATCCACTGGCCAGTGCCCAGTTAGTCCCTTCCTGTCCAACTCCTCCCAGTTTATATACTGAGCATGACATTCTATGGCATGGAATACCCCTTTGGCCAGTTCAGGTCAGCTTCCTCAAACTGCAGTCTCTATTCCTACACCTCTCAAGTGGATGGATGTAGCACTATATTAGGAACAGCGATAAGCACGACACTGACTCCCTTAGCTGCATTGTCCAAGAGAGCAAAGTTTATTATTCTTAATCTTTTATACACATGTTTGAGAAGGTCCAAGAGGTAAAACTCTCATTGGTCATTAAAGCAACACATCACCATCATTGGTAAAGTGGAACACCACCCCTTGACTAAACAACACTTGAAGATTGTTGTCCTTTACCAAGGACTGTTTGGATTCCTTCTTATGCTTTCCCAGGCCAGAGTGAGAAGCCTGTGTGACTTAGTTTCACACAGGCTCTGTTCCCTGCTTGCTTTTTGCATTTAGTATCCACAGATGGACTATAAGATGAGGACTGGAGGAGTAAAGTCCCTCCCACTGTAAGATAACATTAGGCCTGTGACAGCCTAAGGAACTTGAATATATATGTCTATGGGACCTGATGAGATGCATTCCAGAGTCCTGAGGGAATTGACTAATGTAGTGGCCAGGCCACTCACCATGATATTGGAAAAGTTGTGGCAGTAAGGTGAACAAGAAAAAAGGAAAAATCACACCCATCTTACAAAGAATAGAAGGGATGACCCCAGTGTCCTGGTTTAGGGCAAATTTGGGAGAAAACCTCTGAATGAGGTCCCTCCAGAAAGCAAATTCAAGCCGCCCCTGCTGCAGCTGGTTTGGGAAAAAGATTTCCTTGGAGAAAAGTGGAAAAAACTGTTTATTTAACAGAAATTGAATAATATTAAACAATAAAATGTCTCACTGTTCGGTGAGATGGCAAATCCAGAAAAGTCCTTTTCATGTTGTGTAGCTCGGCTCGCTCAGTCTCTCATTGGTCCCTTCAGTGCTGGAAAGTGCTGAGGCCCAGGCCCCAGTGGGCCACAGGAATGAGCTCCTGGGGTTTTTCTGGATTTTCTGTCCAGAGCAGGTTTGAACAGATCCAAGGAAAAGGAAGAAAAAAAAACAGTCACCTTGGACTGAGAGCCCTACATTGGGCACCACTTTGTCCAGATGGGACACTTGTGGCTGGGTTCTTTTTCCCCCTTGGACTGAGATTGATGAGAGAGAGGCAGTTTTCTCTTGTTCAGACTTGGTTGTTTATTCTTCTCTTATTTATATTACATATATACAGAGTACAAGGAGCTATATGCACTAAGATAGAAAGGTGCAAAATGGCTAACAAATAACTTCTTCAAGGTCTTTTATATGTCTATTTATCCAATTAACAAATGCCAAGTAAATTATTTTTCTTAGTGACCCAATGACCCAACACCTGTGTGCTGCACTGTGGCACTTTTTATCCAATCATTTATTACTACTCAAAAACCTCTAGAAGAAGAAGATGAAGAAGGAAGAAGCGACAACACCCTAAATCCTCCATCTTGTCTTTTGTTTTTTAAAAGAGCTTAAACCTTAAACTCTAACTTTTTCACCTAGTGACTTAAGAAAACTCTCTGACTTACACACTCACACTCCTAGTTTTTCTACTTAACTTTAACAGTTGTTTCCATGGTGTTATATGAAATTCAGTGTTTTCTTGGATGTCAGAGCCAGGTATCAAAGATAAGGGCACACACTCTGTGCCTCTGACTCCAACATCTGGGAACTTCTCTGCCTCAGCTAGCGAAAAACTAACTAAAAGCAAAGGAGAGTTCTGTCCCGCTGTCTGTGCTGCAGACAACACAATCCGGAGCAGCCTTTGGGAGAGTGATTGCTGTTTCTGAACACAAACTGCACTTTTCTTCTTCCCCCCTCTTCACTCTCAGAACCAGTCTTAAAGATGCAGAACTTAATATGTAACATAAACAAGGCAATTGGGGATACAAGCATCATAAAGTCACCCCAGGACACCCAGGAACTACAAACTTCATCTTTGTGCCTGGGAAGATTATGGAACAGATCTTCCTAGAAGCTATACTAAGAGACATGGAGGACAGGGAGGTGATTTGAGACAGCCAGCACAGCTTCACCAAGAGCAAATCCTGCCTGACCAATCTTATGGCCTTCTATAATGGAGTGACTGCATCAGTGGACAATGGGAGGGCTAAGGATGCCATCCATCTGGACTTCTATAAGACTTTTGATACAATCCCTCACAACATCTTTCTCTCTTAATTGGATATATAGATTTGATGGGTAGACTGTTCAGTGGATGAGGAGTTAGTTGAATGATCACATCCAGAGGGTAGTGGTCAACAGCTTAATGTCCTGATGGACACTGGTGACACATGGTGTTCCTCAGGGATCTGTACTGGGACCAGTGCTATTTAATATCTTCATCAGTGACACAGACAGGGGGATTAAGTGCCCCCTCACCAAGTTTGTAGATGACACCAAGGTGAGTGGTGTGGTTGCCAAACCTGAAGGACAGAATGCCATTCAGAGAGACCTGGACAAGCTTGAGAAGTGGGACCATGGAAATCTCATTAAGTTTAATAAGACCAAGTGCAAGGTGCTGTACCTGGGTAGGGGCAACCCCTGGTATCAATACAAGACAAGGAATTAATGGATTTGGAGCAGTCCTGCCAAGAAAGGATTTGGGGGTGCTGGTGGATGAGAGGCTAGACATGAGCCGACAATGTGAACTTGCAGCCCAGAAAGCCAACCATGTTCTGGGCTGCATGAAAAGAAGCATGATCAGAAGGTCAAAGGAGGTGATTCTGTCCCTCTGCTCCACTCTCGTGAGACCCCACCTGGAGTACTGCATCCAGTTCTGGAGCTCCCAACATAAAAGACATAGACCTGCTGGAGTGAGTCCAGGGAAGGGCCATCCAGAAATGCCAGTAGGATGGGATACCACCCAGAGGGACCTTGACAGGCCTGAGAGGTGGGTATGTGCAAACCTTATGAAGTTCAACAAGGCCAAGAGCAAGGTCCTGGACCTGGGTAAGGGCAATCCCAAGCACAATATAGTCTGGGCTGATGTGGACTTGGGGTTGCTGTTTGATGAGAAGTTTGACGTGACCTGAGAATGTGTGCTTGCAGCTGAGAAAGCCAGCTATATCCTGGGCTGCATCAAAAGAAGCATTACCAGCAGATTCAGGGAGGTGATTCTCTCCCTCTGCTCTGCTCTCGAGAGACCCCGCCTAACCTAGAGTACTGCATTCAGCTCTGGGGTCTTGAGCACAGTAAGGGAATCAGCCTGTTGGAGAGTCCAGAGGACCATGAAGATAAGAGGGCTGTAGCACCTCACCAATGAAGATGGACTGAGATAATTGGGACTGTTCAGCATGGAGAAGGGAAGGCTTCTTATAGCAGCTTTTTTTGTATCTAAAGGGAACCTACAAAAAAGCTGGAAAGTGACTTTTTACAAGAGCATGAAGTCATAGGACACTATATACGATATGTCATAAAAAGGCTTGGTGAGGTCATGGCAGCCACTGAAGGTCAACCCATCAACATTTGCAAAAAAGTTTACTGAACTGTATAGAAGTATACAGAAGTATACTGAATATATGGATTTTTCTTAGCATGCAAGTAAATCTCCCTCTGGAGGGAAATAGTAATTATTACTAACTATAGTGAGGGTAAAATAAAATAACAAAGCTCTTGTTTAAAATATTTAACAGTTATTTCAAAATGCAGAAGTTTATTTCTCCACTGCAAGTTCCTTTGAGCAATCAGGTATCTACATAATTTATTATTGTTTTGAAAAAGGTCTTAGGCTGGTACACTTAAAAAAGTTATAGTGTCGATAGTGGTATCATGAGATGTAAACAGTACATGTGACTGTATTTGAGTGCTTGATTATAATTATGGTGAAACAGAAACATCCTTTAACTTTGTAGGGAGTTGAACAGAATGAGTCTAAATATGCAACTTTTATGCGTGATTTAAGGCTGTTACTTTTTAGTGACGTTTTTGTAACAGAATGACAAGTAATGCTGTACACTGGGAAAAGAAAATTGACCTCCCAAAAACAGTCTGACATATTAGCATATAGGATACAGTTGCCCAACGGTGTCCTGATACAGTGTTATTAAAATTCAACAAGAGTTATGGAAGGAATATATACTTTTTCATTCAAATTTTGTTCTCTTCTGCTCCTTACTCTATTTTCCCTTGTGTAATTACTTTTATTTCCTTTCTCTTTTTCACTTGCCATGGTTTTACCCCAACTGGCCACTAAGTACCATGCAGCCACTTGCACGCTTCCCCCCCCCCCCCCGGTGGTATGGGGAGGAGAATCAAGAAAAGAAAAATAATCATGGGTTCAGATAAAAACAGTTTAACAATTGAAACAAATAAGATATAATAATAATAATAAAGGTAGCAAAAAGGTGAGAGAGACTTCCAGGCTCCTTGGACTCCTTTGCTCTTCAGGACTGCCTCCCAAGGAACTTTCTCAACCAGTCTCCTTAACAGGCCAAAGTCTGCCCTCCAGAAGTCCCAGGCGGCAGTTCTGCTGACACCCCTCCTTACTTCTCTGAGAATTGAAAACTCAATCATTTCATGATCGCTATGCCCAAGACAGCCTCCAACCATCACATCATGCACCAGTCCTCTGTTCACAAACAGCAAGTCCAGGGAGGTGCCTTTCCTAGCTGGCTCCCTCACCAGCTGTGTCAGCAAGTTTTCTTCCACACAGTCCAAGAATCTCCTAGGCTGTTTTCTCTCTGCTGTATTGTATTTCCAGCAGATATCTGGTAAATTGAAGTCTCCCAGGAGAACAAGGTCTAGCAGTTGTGAGACTTCTACCAGTTGCTTATAGAATATTTCATCTGCCTCTTCATCCTGGTTGGGTGGTCTATAACAGACTCCCACCAGGATATCTGCCTTGTTTGCCTTTGTCGTGATTCTTACCCATAAACACTCAACTCTATTTGTGCCATCATCAAGCTCCAGACAATAAAAACACTCCATAACTTGAAAATGTTTTGATAGTCCTATGGAAGCTTTTGAGCAAAATATGCTTTAAATTAGATGAGGTAAACCTTATGTTCTCAGAGGAATGTACAAACACATGATAACTCCTATTGATGTGTTTCTCTCCTCTTTAGGTGCGCTTAATGATCACAGATGCTGCAAGACACAAGCTCCTTGTACTAACTGGACAGTGCTTTGAAAACACAGGGGAACTCATTCTTCAGTCAGGGACCTTCTCCTTCAATAATTTCATTGAGATCTTCACAGATCAAGAGGTATATTCAGAAAAGTGTTCCATATATTGTCATGTGATGGCATAGGTTTTTAAGAGACTAAAAATGGCCCTTTTGTTAGAATTAGCATTAGCTAACGCTGATGCTTTTTACTCTTTATTATAGGCTTTCTTTAAAAACATTTCATTTACTTCAGTTTTGATGTAAGTTGCTTTAATAAAGAATTACATTTTAATTGGGGGAATTAAATTGTAGTTTCGAGAAAACCAAGCAACATTTTGACAGTGGAAGGAGACAGTGGTGTGTTTAAAATATACAGCTTGTTTATCTAAGGTGCACATGCAAAGCAGTTGAATTTGACAGCAGGTTCTTGCCTGATGGCAGATAAGTAATAAGTAACATGAAATAAGACAGACTACCTGTTGGAATGGCTGTAGTTTTTTGCACCACCTACCTGTTTGGCTTCTTTACTGTAGTGTTTAACATTTTGGTAGTGAAATCTATAAATCTTGTGGGATTTACAGAACAAAAATATAAGAATGAAACATACCAATATTTAATGTTGTTTCTTTTATGACTTGTCAATTTGTTGTCTTGCTTAATGTACTGTGCCTGAAAGTCCCTGTAGGACAGGAACCCATAGTAAACAAGCTGTCACACTTAATTTGGCTGCTGCATAAAGTATATATTTAAATAATCTATATGGCTGTGTCCCTAGGTATTTAGTTCCCAAAATTAAATAGGAGCATTTCAGTGGAGTGAATTTTGAAAGTTCAGCACTGAAAAAGTTTGCATGAGCTCCAGTGTGACCTTGCTGTATCAATTTGGGGACAGACTTTTTAGCAGGGCCTGTTGAAATAGGACAAGGCCTTAAGTGTTTTAAACTAAAAGAGGGCTGATTTAGACTAGAAATAAGAAATATTTTTTTTTCCAATGAGGGTAGTGAAACACTGAAACAGGTTGCCCAGAGAAGTTGTTGACTTTCTACAATAAGGTCACCCACCTAGTAGATGAAAGGAAGGCAATGGATGTAGTTTTTCTGGATTTCAGTAAGGCTTTTGATACTGTCCCTCACAGCATCCTTCTGGAAAAGTTGCCCAGCTATGGGATGAATGGGCTTATGGTAGACTGGGTGAAGAACTGGCTGAAGGGCATGGCTCAAAGGGTTGTAGTAAATGGGGCTATATCTGGCTGGTGACCAGTCACTAATGGTGTTCCTTAGGGCTCAATTCTAGGGCCAATTCTGTTCAATATATTTATCAATGATCTCAATGCAGGAGTTAAATGCACCATTAGCAAATTTGCTGATGATACCAAACTGGAAGGTGCTATTGACTCTCTTGAGGGACAAGAGGCCTTGCAGAGGGATCTACAGAGATCAGAGCATTGGACAATGAAATGTAACAAGTCCAAATGCTGGATTCTGCACCTGGGACGGAGTAATGCCAGATATGAGTATAGATTGTGAGACAAGTGGCTGGAAAGCAAACCTGCAGAAAGGGATCTGGGTGTGCTGGTTAAGACAAGTTTTTTTCTTTTTTTTTTTTTTTTGCTTTGCTTTTTTACAAAGACATGTCTGACATAGGAGTGACATTTATTTATACTCCTATCAAATCATTTAAATACAACAAAGATAGAAAATATTGAGAGACCGCCAGCTATTCACCAGTCTTCACAGAAGTAATTGTGAATGCCGTTTATTTCTATCTTTAGCACACCTTTTATAGGGTTCTACAGGGTCTGCAGGCAGAGTAAGCTACTATTGGCTAACACACACAGGTTTACATTTTTTTTCTCCTACACACAAGGATATTGTTTTGCTTTACTCTCTCTTCTGCATGAAGGTTTCAAGGACTTTAGCCTTTAATATCACGACTTATTTCAAAGGCTGGTTTGTGCATACAGGCCTTTACTAATATATAAAATATAGCAACAAGAAAATACATATTTTATGCTTTATTTAGTTATTGGTATGATATTTTTTATTTTGATTACAGACATTGTCTTTGTTGCATTTTATTATTGGTAAGTGCTGAAAATAAATTATATAACAAAAAGAAAGGAAGCAAGGCACACAGAGGATCACAGAGATCTGCTGCAATCAAGCATCTTTTTTATATATATTTCCATTTCTTCTGCTGATTCAGTTTATAGTCCAAGACTTTCAAATTAATCAGCTGCAGTCTAATCTATATTATCTTTATGAAAACAACTTCTATAGCTTGAACTAGCAATTGAGTGTCTGCAAAAAAGGTTGTGGTATTTTTCATGATACCATGTAAGGGTATATTTTGCACTGAATTTTATGTCTGAATTAGTTCTATAAAGTTTATATAATTTGGTGGTCTCTGTTAAGTGAAAATATAACAGAAATGGGCTACATTTGACCTATTTTCCTGCTTAAAAAAAAGTCAAATGTGTCTGTGGAATTGGAAGAACATAGAAAGTATATCATACCTTTACATGTTTGTGTACTAATGTGGAAACACCAAATATTGGTTTTTAGTTCAGACTGGAATAGAGCAATAGCTCTTCACACTATGGCATAGAACTTTTTGTTTTCTGTGCCTTTATTTCAGTAAACTGTGTTAATACTAGGATGCTGTGGTTTAGGAATGGTACTCCCCAATTTAGTGCCCCCACCAAGACTGTCCCAAACCAGACACTGTTCTCTCTCCCTCCACCCCCACTGAAAGCACAAAAGACGAGGATCATGGGTTGAGAAAAGAATAATTTACTGGAAACAGCAATGAGATAAGAAAACTAACACTAACACCAAGAATATTAATAATAAAAGCTATAAGACAAGGAAACTATTTACATGGAAAACTTCAACAAATACTGACTGGCTCTTCCTGACCACATTTTTCTCCTGACCAGAAAAAGGTCACCCTTCTCCTCTGAAGCCAGAGAAAATCCCTTTCCCCCCCATCCCTAGCAATGACATGAGGTTGTATTGAATAACATTAGGTCTGGACATGCCCCTCTCCTGACTACTGTAAAAAATTAGCCCTGTCCTGGCTGAAACTAGGACACATTTTCAAACACTGTCAAAATTAATGGAGTTATTCTAGATTTTCACTTTTGTGATCCATGAGTTGAAAATAAAAATAATTACAAGATTGTTTTTAGCCATAACTTTTTTCTTCTGGCTCTTCATTAGCACTGAATTTATATTTTTTTATTTATAAGATGTATTTGTCTTGGTTTAGGGCAAATTTGGGAGAAAACTTCCAGTGGGGCTCTCTCCAGGAAGCAAACTCACGTGGCCTTTTTTTCTCACCCCCCAACCGGTTCGGGAAGAGATTTTTCTGAGAGAAGTGGAAAAAAACTGTATTTCACAGGCACAGCACTACCCAGCATAAAAATGAATGATATTAAATTACAAAACATCTCGCCGTTCAGAAAAGATGACAAACTTCAGAGGGTCTCTTTCCTGTGGGTGTTCGCTCTGTTATCAGTCCTTCTGGCGCTGGAAAATGCTGCTGCCCAGGCTGGGCTCCCTGTAGTCCACAGGTGTAAGCTCTCGGTGCTCCTCCGAGTCTCCAGTCCAGAGCAGGTTCGATTCATTTCAGAAAAAGGGAAAGAAAACAGTCTAGGAAGACCTCTCTGCTCCGGCTAGTTGGAAAGCCAAGGCGATCTGTGTCTTGTTGTCTGTCTGTGCTGTAGTCAAAACTCCCGATGCGGGGGGGGAGCAAGTACAGTCTCTGATAACAGACTCGGTGCTTCTTTTCCACTCACTTTTACTCTTAGATGGAATTTTAAGAATACAAAACTTGTGTCTGGGTTAGGTGGACGAATGGGGATACAATTTAACATCATAATCAACCCAGGACATTCCACCTTTTATTTCTATATCGTCGACTTACTGCTAAAACTAACATTCTAACTCTACACACATTTACATACATAGAAATTTCCGTTTCACTTAAAAAAGACAAGCAATATATCTATCATGTCTTTGTCAAGCTCTACACCAAGCTACTGAATCTAGACTCTTACACTGGAGAGCTGCAGGATTTTCTACTCTCTCATTTTACTTACTTAAAACACTATCTTTTACTTGCTCATCCTTTTAACACACATTTTCTTCTATTTTATGTTTGTGTGGTTTAATGTACAGACAATGGTAGTAATTTTTTATTCAAGGATTAGGTCTTTCTGAGGTACACATCGTGTTTTATCTTTCTGCATTATCTATTACGTACAACTTGGTCTTTGAGCAAAGACAACCCCACAAATGGGTTTGTCTGTGCTCGAAGTAGAATTGACTTAAACTGGTTTTTTTAGCAGACTTTTGACATGTACTACTGGGACTTTGTTTCTGTCTACTGCATGTAAAGACTCAGATTGGGCAGGACTTGCTTGGTTGGTGGAACTTTTGGTGTTGACTAACTAGGTGGTTTTTGATAGATGTTGTTCTCAGTTTTAAAAAGATTTTTCACTTAGTGCTTTTAAGGTGATTTTTAATAGTCTATTGTACTTCTCTACTTTTTTAGCAGCAGGTGTATGGTAAGGGGATCTGGTATACTCACTTAATGCTATGTTCTTTAGCTCAGCTGTTTATAAGGCTGTTCTTGAAATGAGTTTTATTGTTTGACTTAATTTTTTCAAGGGTGCTATGTTTTTAAAGGACTTGCTTTTTAAGTTTCAGGATGGTGTTATGGGTTGTAGCATGAGGCACAGGGTAGGTTTTTAACTATTTTGTGGTGGTTTTTACTATTGTGAGCACATAGCGCTTGCTTTGGTGGGTTTGGGGCAGTGTGATGTAGTTAATTTCATACTTGTATTTGGACTACTGTTCACTGTACTAGAGGGGCTTTAACTGTTTGGCTTGTTTGATCGCAGCACGTGTTTTACAGTCATGGATAACTTGGGAAATATTGTCTATGGTTAAATCTACTCTTCGGTTTCGTGTTTACTTATAGGTGGTATTTCCTACTCTGATGACTTGAGGCATTATGAGCTTATTGGGCTAGGAATAACTCTTTCTTATGTTCTCAATCTAAATCTATTTTTGACACTTGTATTTTTGCAGCTTGATTTATTTGTTTATTATTTTGGTGTTTCTTATTAGCTCTATTTTTGGGGACATGGGCATTTATGTGGCGGACTTTTAGTGGTAGTCTCCCTCCCCTGGTAGCAATATTTTTTTACTTTTTAGCAGCTCAAATTGGTTTTCTTTTACGTTGTTAATTAGCTTTTTTTTACTTCTTTAACTATCTCTACAGAGTATTGGCCACTATTTATGAATCTGTGTAGAGGTAGAGCTTTGGCTACTTTTTTTTTTAGCAATGTCTAGGGCTAGCTGAACAGCTTTGAGTTCTGTAAGTTGACTTGATCTACTTTTTCTTTCAGTGGCTTCTGCGACTTGTTGTGTGGGGTTTTATACGGTTGCTTTTTACTTTCGGTTCATCTTTACGATGTGACAGGAATTATTAGTGAAAAGAGCGTAGCGTGTTTTTTCTGTTGGTAGTTGGTTATATGGTGGAGTTTTTTCAGCTCTTGTTACTTCTTTTTGTTCTTTATTTGTGAGACTAAAATTTTCACTTTCAGGCTAGTTTGTAATTATTTTTAAAATCTCAGGGTGATTTAGTTTACTAATATGGGCGTGTTGTGTGATAAGAGCAATCTACTTGCTCCGTGTGGCACTGGTTGTATGATGGGTGGAAGGAACTTTTTTTTTGAACATTTATTTTAGCACTGGTAGTCGGGGTGCCAGGAGGAATTGTGCTTCAGTGTTAATCACTTCTGAGGTAGCTTGGACTCTTTCATAGGTTGCTAAAATTTCTTTTTTTGTTGGGGTGTAATGGGCTTCGGACTTTTTGTAGCTTTTACTTTAAAATTTTAATGGTTGGTTTTGAGTCTTACTAGACACTTTTTGCTAAAGGTTTTAGGACAGACTATGGTTTTCAGCTGCAGAGTAGAGCACGTTCTTCACATTTGGTTTTGTTTTGACTGGGCTAAGGGTTATTGCATGGGCGATCTTTTGTTTGATTTGAGTAAAGGCTTGTTGCTCAGGGTTTTAATGGAAATTATTTTTTTTTTGAGTGACTAGGTAAAGAGGGCTTACAATTTGATTGTATTTAGGAATATGTATTCTTTAAAACTCTATGGCACTTAAGAAAGTTTGTGTTTCTTTTTTATTAGTTGGTGGAGACGTGATTTTGTTGATGACATCAGTAGGAATTTGACGTTGTTTATCTTGCTACTTTACTCTCAGGAACTGAATTTTACGAGCTGGTCTTTTAACTTTTCTTTTTTTGATGGCAAAACTAGCTTTTAGGAGGATTTGGATGATTTTTTCTCTTTTCTTAAACACTTCTGCTGCTGTGTTTTTTCACACAATGATGTTATCTATGTACTGTAGATGTTTTGGAGCTTTACTTTTTTCTAGGGCAGCTTGGATCAGTTTATGGCAGATGGTGGGGTTGTGTTTTTACTTTTGGGGCAGTCAGTTTTAGGTGTACTGCACTCCCCTCTAGGTGAAGGCAAACTGAGGCTTGTATTCTGTTGCTAGGGGAATGGAGAAAAATGTATTAGCAATGTTAATAGTGGTATACTACTTCGCTGCTTTGGACTTCAGCTCGTATTGGAGTTCTAGCATGTTTGGCACGGCAGCACTCAGCGGTGGAGTTACTTTATTTAATGCACGATAGTCTACAGTTAATCTTCATTTTCTTGTAGTTTTATGCACAGGATAGATGGGGTTGTTGAAGGGTGAGTGGGTTTTGCTGACTACTTTTTGGCTTTTTAGCTCTCTGATCATCTTGTGGATGGGGATTACAGTATTTCGAGTTGTTTTATATTGTTGGCGGTGCACTGTCGAGGTGGTAATTGGTACTTGTTGTTCTTTTATTTTCAGAAGTTTTACTGTAGATGGATTTTCGGACAGTTTAGGCAAGGTGTTTAGTTGCTGGACGCTTTCTGTTTTTACAGCTGCTATTCCAAATGCTCACTTGAATTTTTTTGGGTTTTTGAAATATTCACTTTGGAGGTAGTTTATGTTCAAAACATATGGGGTTTTTGGGCTTGTTACAATAGGGTGTTTTTTCTATTTATTTCTAGTTAGGCTTACGTTTGCTTTTACTAAGGTAAAATTCTGCGATCTCTTTGTTACGCCAGTAATAGAAACAGATTTTGCCTTTACATGTTTTGATGGGATTAGCGTGCACTGTGCACCAGTGTCAACTAAGGCTTTATATTTTTGTGGTTCTGATGTGCTAGGTTAATGAATCTACACAGTCTAAAAAACACGATTTTTTCTAGCCTCTACTTGGCTAGAGGCAGGGCCCCTCTAAGCTTGGTTATCTTTTTTTTCTTTTGGTATATGTTTTGGATGTTTTTTAAGGGGATCGGACATGTTATTATCATCATACTTGGCAGTTTGGTTACGGGCAACTGGAGTTGCTTCTCTTTTGGTGGAACTTTTTTTGTGACTTTTCTTTTCTTTGAATTCACGCACTCATTGTGCTAGAGCTGCAGTAGATTTCTTATCTTATTTCTTTATGTTTTTTCCGTAATTACGCAGGAAGAACTACAGCTCAGCTTGTGGGGTATATCTTTTTTCTTGATCTGGGGAACGTCTGCATTGAGTGCTAGGACTTTTGATCTGTACTGTTGAGATTTGGAGAAGGTCTTCTTTAATCTCATCTCTAAGTTTTTTGTGATTTTCTTCTATTTTATTTTCTAATTTTTGCAGATGTGTTTCTACAGCTGTGATTTTTGGATGTGTGGGGCTATGTACGGCATCTGCGTATGCTCAAAGCTTTTTCGCTATATCTAGTACGGTTTCTTCTCTTTCATCTCGTTTTATTATTGCTAAAGCAGATGCGTATTTTTGTGGCTTAAGTCGTACTAATTTTTGTTATATTACAGATGTATATGGTACTAAGTTTGGATTTTTAGTTGGTATGTTATCTGAAAAAACAATCTTTGCTACTGCTATTTCTTTCAGGCGTTGGATTTCTTGTTTGATGGATTTTTACTGCGTTTGTTGCATGTAGACATTATCTACACACAGATATTTTTGGGTTATACTTTTAAGGACTTGTGCTTAGAGACTGCGAGGGTTAGTTTTTTTTATCATTTTTTGGTTGATAACTGGATCATGTGACAGAGATTTCAGATGCTTCGTTTCAGTGCTATTTAGAACTGTAGTTTTACTTGCGGCGTCTTACAGACGGACTAACCAACTAATTATAGATTTATTAGGTTGTTGAGTGTAGTTTTTCTTCAGGTTACGAAGATCTTTCAGGGAAAAGGACTCAATATTAGCTTCTGATTTTGTGCTAGTTGCTTTGACTCTTGGTTTTGTGTTAGGAGGTGTTGAGGGTTTTTTTCTTGCATCATCATTATCATTATTTACTGGTTGATCGGTTTTGTTTGTGCACTTTTTACTTTTTGTGTTAGTAGTAACAGTCATTGGTTGAGGTTTGTTGTTTGGTTTAGTTACTAGTTTTGTAATTGGGAGGTTGGTTGCAGCTTGAGTAATTGGGGTAATTGTTGATTTATTTTTCTGGTTTTTTTTTCTTGTTTGCTGCTCTACAGTATCTAGTAATGTACGATAAGCATATGCTAGGGCTTAGCTTACTGCAATGATCGTTTTTTTTTTTTGGAATTATTTTGACACTTCTCTTTCAGGTATTTCTTCACTTTAGCTGGATTCAGAATTTGTTTATGTGGAAAGTCTCAAACTACAGGGTTAGAAAATTCTTTCAGGATTTGGCCTATATTTTCTCATTCTTCACTTCACTCAGGATTTTTCATGTTTGGTTCAGGGGTTTTAGCAGTCTTTTTAGAAATTTCAGCTCTCATTCTAGAGAGGTTGAAGACTGTATAGAGGAAATTTACTAGATTAAATGTCAGAAAGATGGTCTTTTTAGTATTCAGGGGAAACTGAACACTTTCTAATAGTGATGTAACTGATTTAGAGGAGAAGAAGGAAAGGAAAGGTTGAAAAGCCTTATTCTTTGCTCTTCTTTTAACAAATTGGGTGCATAACTATACTCATGAATCTTTTATATTTGGAACAGACTCTAGTACTTGAATAAACTTTTTGGAAATTATAATTACTCGGCTTAGCTTAATAGCTATTTTAATTCATGCTCTTCTACTGTAAAAGCTATGTGTTAGGGACAATATCAGGGTTAGTTGTGGATAAAAAAATAAACTAAGGGACTATAAAGGTATTAAAACTTTAAAAAAGCTTAGTGACTAGAAACACATGAAGGCTTGCACTCTAAAAGACATTATTAATTTAAGCAGCATGGTTGGATGGCTAGGGACTGCTTTATCTTATCTCAATACAAAGTAATTGTCACTTCAATATAATTAGTATAGGGTTTTTTCACTTTCTCGTGTTACGCCCCACGTTGGGCGCCAATAAATGTATTTGTCTTGGTTTAGGGCAAATTTGGGAGAAAACTTCCAGTGGGGCTCTCTCCAGGAAGCAAACTCACGTGGCCTTTTTTTCCCACCCCCCAACCGGTTCGGGAAGAGATTTCTCTGAGAGAAGTGGAAAAAACCTGTTTATTTCACAGGCACAGCACTACCCAGCACAAAAATGAATGATATCAAATTACAAAACCTCTCGCCGTTCAGAAAAGATTACAAACTTCAGAAGGTCTCTTTCCTGTGGGTGTTTGCTCTGTTATCAGTCCTTCTGGCGCTGGAAAATGCTGCTGCCCAGGCTGGGCTCCCTGTAGTCCACAGGTGTAAGCTCTCGGTGCTCCTCCGAGTCTCCAGTCCAGAGGAGGTTCGATTCATTTCAGAAAAAGGGAAAGAAAACAGTCTAGGAAGACCTCTCTGCTCCGGCTAGTTGGAAAGCCAAGGCGATCTGTGTCTTGTTGTCTGTCTGTGCTGTAGTCAAAATTCTCAATGCGGGGGGGAAGCAAGTACAGTCTCTGATAACAGACTCGGTGCTTCTTTTCCACTCACTTTTACTCTTAGATGGAATTTTAAGAATACAAAACTTGTGTCTGGGTTAGGTGGACGAATGGGGATACAATTTAACATCATAATCAACCCAGGACATAAGACTATATATAAAACATTATAAATATATATTGCATGACACATATTTTCTTATATATACTTGTCATAGCTTAACCCCAGCTGGAAACTAAGCCCAACATAGTGGCCTGCTCATTCCCCTCACAGTAGGATTGGCGAGACAATCAGAGGGGGAAAAATGAGACAACTCGTGGGTTGAGATAAAGACAGTTTAATAGGAAAAGCAAAAGGCACACATGCAAGCAAAGCAAAATAAATAATTAGTTCACTGCTTCCCATGGGCAGACAAATGTTCAGCTATTTCCAAGAAAGCAGGGATCTATCATGAGTAATGGTGATTTGGAAAGATAAATGCCATCACTCCAAACATCCTCCCATTCCTCTTTCCTCCCCTAGCTTTATATGCTGAGCATGACATATGGTATGGAATGTCTCTTTGGTCAGTTGGAGTCAGCTGCCCCAGCTGTCTCCTCCTAACTTCTTGTGCACCCACAGACTACTCATTGATGGTGTGATGTGAGAAGCAAGAAAAGGCCTTGATTCTGTATAAGCCCTGCTCAGCAATAGCTAAAACATGTGTTATCAACACTTTTTTTTAGCACAAATCCAAAACACAGTCCTATAATAGCTGTTATGAATAAAATTAACTCTATCCCAGCCAAAACCAGAACAATAGAACATATATAAATATATTTACCTCACAAGCTCACAAATACAAAACTTGCAACTTTCTGCATTTTTGATGGAATAATTTCTTACTGTTCTGGAAAACTGTCCTGCAGTCTGGGAGTGAGAAGTCAGTCTGAAGAAAGAACTGTGGTGTTGTGAAACACATTCTGTGTAAGGAGAGGGTGAGAAAAACATGCTCTAGGAGGATGCTAGCCTCCTCTGGGCTGCAGTTATTCTTTCTGCCTGTTAAGAGGATGTGCTGTTTCCCTTAGATATTTGTCTGGCTCTTCTGAATGGACAGAGGCATCATGGAGACTCATGAGCCAATGGCAGAGATAGTGGCAGCTCTGGCAACATTAGCTTCATAGTCCTCATCCCCTCTAAATTAAAACTTGTACTGTCCTCCTAGAAATGGTAGAGGAGGGATGGGAGAACCTTGGGGTACTTTCCCCCTTTAGATAGCGAGGAAAGGACCTTTCCTCATAAGCTGATCCCTTATATTTTAAAAAATACAGTAGAAAACTAATTGTGATAACTGGTTCCTTTAGCTTCTAGGATGGGTACTCAACAATGCAGAAGTAAATGAAAAAGGTTTTATTTGATCAAGAACTATTATGTTCTGATATTAATTGTAATTTTAAAATGAATTTACATGTATCTTGTGGTTTTGTTTTACAACCTTAGATTGGTGAATTATTGAGCACCACACACCCTGCCAACAAAGCCAGTTTAACTCTTTTCTGCCCTGAGGAAGGAGAATGGAAAAATTCCAACCTTGACAGACACAACCTTCAAGACTTTATTAACATTAAGCTCAACTCAGCTTCAATATTGCCCAAAATGGAAGGACTCTCTGAATTCACTGAGTATCTGTCAGAATCAGTAGAAGTGCCACCACCCTTTGACATTTTGGAACCTCCAACTTCAGGAGGCTTCTTGAAACTCTCCAAACCCTGCTGTTATATTTTCCCAGGTGGAAGAGGGGATTCTGCATTGTTTGCAGTGAATGGATTCAACATGCTTATCAATGGAGGATCTGAAAGAAAATCTTGCTTTTGGAAACTTATCCGGCACTTGGACAGGGTAGATTCCATTCTACTCACTCACATTGGAGATGATAACCTGCCAGGAATCAATAGCATGCTTCAGCGAAAGATAGCTGAATTAGAAGAGGAACAGTCCCAAGGGTCTACTACCAACAGTGAGTGGATGAAAAATCTGATCTCACCTGATTTAGGTGTTGTATTCCTTAATATACCTGAGAACCTGAAGAACCTGGATCCTAACTTTACAGTAAATAGGAGTATAGAAGAAGCTTGGTTTACTCTCCAATATTTAAATAAATTGTCTATGAAACCAGAACCTCTTTTCAGAAACATAGGGAATACCACTGACCCTATAATTTTATTTCAGAAAATGGGAGTTGGCAAACTTGAGATGTATGTGCTTAATCCTGTCAAAAATAGCAAAGAGATGCAATATTTTATGCAGCAGTGGAGTGGTACTAGCAAAGATAAAGCTGAATTCCTGCTACCAAATGGCCAAGAACTAGACATTCCATTATCTTGTTTCACCTCTGTCTCATCCCTCATTGTGTGGCATCCAGCTAATCCTGTAGAAAAAATAATCCGAGTTCTGTTTCCTGGAAACAGCACACAATATAATATTCTAGAAGGACTAGAAAAACTCAAACACTTAGACTTTCTTAAACAACCAGTGGTTACACAAAAAGACCTAACTGGAAACATTGCTAGTCCAGCTGTGAAGCAAGCAAAGTTGAAACAGCAAGCAGACAGCAAGGAGGGTCTGAAGCCTGCTGCAAAGACACCAAGCAAGCCTGTCAGGAAGGAATCTAAAGAAGAAACACTGGAGCTTGCGAAACCTAGTCCAGCACTGGAAAAGCTTCAGAAATTGGAAAACAAAGAAAAAGTTCCAGTTAAAAAAGAGAAACCAGCAAAACGGGAGACCAAACCTATAATAGCAGAAAAAGATGTTAAAAGTAAAGAAGAGCAAAAATCTGAAACTCCTGAAAAAAAAGCTACAGATGTAAAAGCAAAAGTGGCAAAGGACAAGACAGTGAAAAAGGAAGTCAAAGCAAAACCTGAAGAGAAGAAAGAGGAAAAAGAAAAGCTAAAGAAAGAGGTTTCTAAAAAAGATGAGGAAACACCCATCAAAAAAGAAGAAAAACACAAAAAAGAAGAAATCAAGCAAGAAGTTAAAAAAGAGGTGAAAAAGGAAGAGAAGGAAACTAAGAAGGAAGTAAAGAAAGAAGCTCCACCAAAGGAAGTTAAAAAAATAGGTAAAAAAGAAGAGACGGAAATTAAGAAGGAAGAAAAAGGAATCAAAGACATCAAGAAGGTTCCTAAAGGAACAAAGAAATCTGCTGCTTCAGCTGAAGTCAAAAAGCCAGCAGCAAAGCCTAGACCACAAAAGAAGGAGGAACCAACTAAAAAAGAAGCTATATCTGCTGAAAAGCCAAAGGAAAAAGTAAAAATTAAGACTGTCAAGGAGATTAAAGTCAGTGGAGCTCAAGCTGCCCTTGCAGTAGTTCAAGCCACTACCACAACTGTAGCATCTGCAGAAATTGCCGCTAGTGGAAAAGAACTTCAAATTGAGAGATCCCTTATGTCTTCACCAGAGGATTTAACAAAGGATTTTGAGGAATTAAAAGCTGAAGAAGATGAAACAATAAAAGAAACGAAACTTCAAGTCGCACTCATAGAGGATGAACTGAGACTCAGTGGCACAGAACAAAAAGAGACCTTTGAAGTCCAAAGAGAAAAATTAGGTCCTGAAGGACCTGCTGAGTCCTCTGATGAAGGCATAACTACCACAGAGGTGGAGGGTGAGTGTGAACAAACACCTGAAGAATTGGAACCTGTGGAAAAGCACAGGGTTGATGACTATGAAAAGTTTGAAGATGAGGGAACTGTCTTGGAAGAATCATATGAAGGAGGAAATTATGAGGAAAAGGCAGACACAGAGGAAGCGGAAGAGCGAGGTGAAGATGAGGAGGTAAAGACACAACTGGTCACTACAAAACCATATATGAAGAAAACAAGAAAAATGCAAGAGAGTTCAGAAGAAATAATGGCTGATATTAAAGCTGAAAAATATATTGAAAAGGCAGATGATGAGACATCAGATGAACAGGCTGAGGAAGACAGGGAAGAAGCAGTAGAAAAGGCAGAAACTGAAGAGACTGAAGAAGACAAGGAAGACAAAGCAAAAGACAGAGGTGAAGAGGAGACTGGAAAAATAGAAGCTGAAGAAGATTGTGTGATGGCTGTAGTAGACAAAGTTGCAGAAGCTGATGAAGTTGAAGATAAATGTGGCCTACTTACACCAACAAAACACTCAGAGCCTCAGTCTCCAGCAGTTGAACTGTCTTCTTCTATCCATGATAAAACATTACCTGGTGGCTCAGAAGGTGAAGCCACTGTTTCTGATGAAGAAGATAGAGAAAATTTACCTGAGGAATTCACTTCTACTTCAGGTTATACACAGTCTACCATCAGAATATCCAGTGAACCAACTCCAATGGATGAAATGTCTATGCCTCGTGAAGTCATGAGTGATGAAACTAACAATGAGGAAAGTGAATCACCTTCTCAAGAGTATATGTACATTACCAAGTATGAGACATCATTGTACTCTCAAGAATTTGCTAGATCTAAACTTTCTCCACTTCCAGATGCTTTTAATGGATTATCAGAGGGATCAAAAACAGAGGCCACAGAAGATAAAGACTATAATGACTCAGCTTTTACCATCTCACCACCTTCTTCATTAGAGGAAGACAAATTCTGTAAATCTGCATTCCAAGATGTATATTGTCAAAAAGGAAGTGAAATCCAAGGCACTGACAAATTAGAACTCAAAGAACCCTATCCAGAAGATGGTGGAAAACATAGTCCAGCCAAGAGCCTAGCGAAGTGTTTGTCCCTTCCATCACCTGTTGCCAAAACACCACTGAGTGAACGCAGTGTGAACTTTTCATTTACTCCCAAAGAGATCCAAATCTTGTCTGAACCTGTCCCCATTGCTACATTGTCTGATGTACATCAAGAAGTTGCCAAAGAGCACTGTGCAAGCCTTGAAGATAAAACATTAGAAGTAGCATCTCCCTCACAGTCTGCTGCTGGTAGTGCTGGCCACACGCCTTATTATCAATCTCCTACTGATGAAAAATCCAGTCAGTTTCTCTCTGAAACTGGTGAAAAGTCAGCAGAAGTTCTTGTTATCTTTGAACTCAGTGAAGACAAAGATGAGTCTGCCAAACCCAGAATTAACCCTATGGATGAGCTTCTGCCAGATTCAGAATCTCCTATTGAAAAGACTCTCTTGCCTCTACGGACTCCACCACTGATAGGTTCAGAGACCACATATGATACATTTTTGAGTGCTGATGTAAAGTCTCCCACCAGTGATTATGGAAATCCTTCTGAGGGGAAACCTGAAAAAAAAAAATCACCTCTTCAGATGAAACCAGCTTCTGAAGACAGCTCTGTGAGCCTTTTCCAAGAAAAACAAGGTGAAAAAAGTATGGCGTTTATGGTAATTAAGGAAGGTTTTGGCCTAGAAAGGAAAATGGAGGATACAGAACCCAGCAGCTCTCAGTCTTCACTGGTCTTGGATGAGCAGAAGTTAGCCAGTGATCTCTTACCAACTCAAATAGATATCAGTCAGTTTGGTTCCTTAAAAGAAGACACCAAAATGTCAATTTCAGAAGGCACTGTTTCTGACACATCTACAACTCCAGTTGATGAAGTTGTAGCAGAAGATACCTATTCCCATATAGAAGGAGTAGCTTCTGTCTCTACAGCATCTGTTGCTACTAGTTCATTTCCAGAACCAACTACTGGTGATGTATCTCCTTCTTTGCATGCTGAGGTTGGATTCCCCAACTATACTGAAGTTGATGATTTCCTTTCAGTGTCAGTTGTACAAACACCAACAATATTTCAAGAAACAGACATGTCTCCATCTAAAGAAGAATGCCTAAGACCCATGTCAATTTCTCCACCAGATTACTCACCTAAAACTACAAAATCAAGAACCCCAGTGCACAATCATAGATCTCCTGAGCAGTCAACTATGTCAGTAGAATTTGGTCATGAGTCCCCTGAGCAGTCTTTAACAATGGACTTTAGTAGGCAATCTCCAGACTATCCTACTGTAGGCACTAGTATATACCATATATCTGAAAATGGACTGAAAGAAGTAGATTATAGCCCTTCAGATATACAGAAGCCTATTTTTGCATGGAAGACTTCCCCTGTGAAGCAGTCATCTTACTCTCAGGAGAAGGATATTTCAGAAATTATTTCAGTTTCTCAAACTGAAGCTTCATCCTCAACTTCATCAGCTCATACACATTCCCAGTTAACTTCACCAATGCCAGAAGAAACCTTTTCAGGTGCTGTTCCACCCAGACATATGTCACTACATTCTTCTTTTACTTCAGAAAATATGCAAAGCCTAGGAGAAAAGCTTTCACCAAAGTCTGACCTGTCTGCATTAACTTCAAGGGAATCTTCTCTGTACTCTCCTAGTTTTCCAGATTCACCTCCTGCAATCACAGAAGCTGTGTCAGCTACTCACACATATTCATTATGTTTGCAAGTGTCCTCTGTCAAAGCGTTTGGTTACCAAGAACCCCTAACAAAGCACAGTCCAAAACCTTTAATCAACCCAGTAAAAGAAGATTTAGAGAAAAGCAACACATCACCAGAAGAACCTAGTTATTTTTACAAGGCCCCAGAGAAAACTGTTAGGTCACCAGAGGATATTAGCTACTCCTATGAGGCAGTTTCAACATCTAGATCACCTCGGTCCACAGATTATTCCTATGAGACGACAGGGAAAACCATGGGTTCACCAGGAGTCACAGATTATTCCTATGAGATAATTGGGAAAGCAACCAGATCACCTGATGCTAAGGATTACTCCTATGAAACAACAGGGAAAGCCACCAACTCACCCAAAGCCACAGATTTCTCATTTGAGACAACTGGGAAAACCACCAGGTCATCCAAAGCTACTAGCTATTCCTATGAAGCAAGTGCACATTTTAGTCCAGAGAAATCTTTAGCAGTATCCCGTCGAGATGTTGACTTATGCCTTGTGTCCTCCTGTGAATATAAACATCCTAAAACTGAACTTTCACCATCATTTATCAACCCAAATCCCCTTGAGTGGTTTGCAAGTGAAGAACAGTCTCAATATCAAAAGAAACCATTAACTCAATCTATGAGAGTTCAGCCACCTTCTGGGGGAAAGCAGCAATGGCGGCAGTGTGATGAAACCCCTCCCACATCCATGAGTGAGTCTGCCCCATCTCAGACTGATTCAGATGTTCCCCCTGAGACTGAGGAATGTCCTTCCATCACTGCAGATGCTAATATTGATTCCGAAGATGAGTCAGAAACCATTCCGACAAACAAGACAATTGCATACAAACAAATTGACCCACCACCTGTCCCAATGCAGGATCACAGCCCTTCCCCTAGGCACCCTGATGTCTCCATGGTTGATCCAGAGATTTTGCCCACTGATCAGAATTTGGGTAAACCTTTGAAGAAGGACCTCAAAGAAAAGACAAAGACAAAAAAGCAGGGTACTAAGACCAAGTTGTCTCCTTTTAAAAAAAGTGATGATAAATCAAAACATGTGGCTTCACTGAAACCAGCTATAAAGGAATCTTTGGACAAAAATTCCAAAACAATTTCTCAAAAAAAGGAATCTGTGGAGAAAGTAACCAAAAATATCTCTAATCCAGAAGTAAAGTCTCAAGTGGAAGAGAAAGATAAGGACACCAAGAATGCAGCAAATACAACAACATACAAGTCAGCAAAACCTGCAACCACAGGTAAAGACAGGAGTTCCTTAATGTTAAGATTTTCTTTGCTGTTGCAGTGAAGTTAGGTTGCCTTTACATCAGCTGACAATGTGGTTCGTAGCAAACCCCCAAGGAAAGTTAATGTTTTAAATATAAATTTGGTGTATTATAGCTACATTTAAATTAATGAAATTCACTGAATTAAGTTTTTCACTCTGATAAATTTGATGTGCCAGCTTGCTCAGATGCAAAGAATTAGAGAGGGTACATCAAATATAAAAAACTTAATGCTGTCTGAATTGATAAACAACTATTAGAATTAAAAGTACCACTTGTGTAGGTGAAGTGAAATCAGTAGTGAAGTAAATTACTTTATTCATAGTAAGAATCATATAGTCATAATATTCTTAACATAAAATAATGCAATTCAATATTGTGAGAGGCATAGGTACAATCAGACATTCGATGCTTTTATTACTTTGGTTGATTAATTTTTAAAATAGTATTTTTTAAAAATTATAACAGTAGTAAAAGCACTTTCAGTGAGCTGAGCATGTTCATCACATAATCCAGTTGTGATCGGTTGACCTTGGCTGGACACCAGATGCCCACCAAGCCACTGTACCACTCCCCTTCCAGCTGGACAGGGGAGAGAATCAGATGGAAAACAACTTGTAAGTTGAGATAAGGCAGTTTACTAAAGTGAAAGTGAAAGTTTGCGCACACAGAAAAAGAGAATAAAAGCCTTTATTTTCTACTTCCCATCAGCAAGCAGTGTTCAGTCACTTTCTGGGAAGCAGAGCTTCAGCTCATGTAGCTGTTGCTCTGGAAGACAAGCATTGTAGAATAACCAATGGCCCCCTGTTCTTCCTCTCACCCTTAGCTTTTTTATCTGAGTTGTTGTCACATGGCATGGACTATCCCTTTGGTCAGTTTGGGTCAGCCATTCTAGTTGTGTCCCCTCCCAGGATCTTGCCCACTTGCAGCCCCTTGAATGGGGGAGAGGAAATGTTAGACAGTGCTGATGTTGTGACAGCGCTGCTCAGCAGTAGCCAAAACACTGGTATATTGTCAACACCTTTCCAGCTACAAATGCAAAGCACAGCACTGTGAGGGCTGCTATGGAAAAATGAACTACAGCTCAGCCAGAACCAATACACAGTTAAAGTTTTATGCCATCAGTGATGACTAAACATCCAGAAAACTAATGTAATTTTGAATGACTGTTGTGTATTCAAAGTGATAATAAAATATTAATTTGATTACTAAAGGACACATTATGCTAATATTTTTTTTCTGGCACATCTTGTTAGAGAGTGTTTTGGGGATACTTGGATTTTGCTGTTTTCAGAACTGATGTTTTATTGAAAACTTTTTAAGGAGCAAGTGTAGGATTCAGTACAAGCAAACCACCATTCAGCTCTCTGTAGCTTCATCATTTTAAGTGGCCCACTATTCCTTTCTTACACAATTATTTGCATGTCGGTCCTAGTAGATGTTTTTCAAAGCAGCAGTGCAGTTCCTTATGCTGTACATTTCTCCAGCACTTCAGTTTTATATTAGATTCTTCTTCCTTGAGGCATACTTTTAAAGTATATTCTAGCACTGAAGACAAGAGTCTATTTGATAATGACATTTAAGTGTAATGTGTAATAAATTATGCAGTGTTAGCATATACAATTCTGAAAGATGTATCACAGATTTTTTTATGATAAAATATGACAAAAGTTGTTTTAATATACCCAATAGCTAAAAACTCTCTAATTCAGGAAATCTTATATTATGATGCTCACTTGACATATTGCCCTGTGATGAATGGCAGGTCCTGCTAGACAATTGTATTAGACTTGCCTGTATTTTCAATATGTAATCCTAAATAGAGTGTATTGTTCAGATCATTTAGTTTACCAAATGTGATGGGTTGACACTGGCTAAACACCAGTGCATTCACGAAAATTATTTATTCATTTTCTGCTATAGTTAAGTAGAGAAGGGGGAAAGAAAATTCATGGAGTAAGATAAGGATTAGGAGAAAAACACTATAAGGGCAAAACAGGCTTAAAACTGTAAAAGTTATAAAGAAAAATTTATTAACAGAATTAAAAGAGGATAATAAGAACTAAAAATAAACTGTTAAAATACCTTTTTCCTCCCCCCAGCCCTTCTTTCTTTCTCACCGACAGTGCAAGGAGACAAAACATGGGATTTTTAGTTAGTCACTTCTAAAAATTTTTTGTCAGTTTACTTAAGGAAAGGAGTCTCTTTTGTTATGCCAAGGTGTCTTTCCTATGGGAAACAGTTCTCTGAACTTTTCCAACATGGTTTTAATTTTCACAGCTAACACTCAGCCCAGAACCTGCTAGCAATGTGAAGTCCTTCCCACGGCTTGCAGTCTTCCCACAACTGCTTTTTGTGGGCCATTTAACTTATGAGGTGCAGTTTTTAAGGATCAGCTGTTCAAATATAAAAACAAGGGTCTTCTGTTTCTGAAAGCAAGGGTTTTCTTTCTCTATGTTCAAACCTCTCACCCGATCACAGCTTTTCAGTATCCACATGCTTCAGCACAATTGCCTTTTTCTCATGGGCTGTGGGTGAATGCTGCATCCCCCCATGTACTTCACGAATTACAGGGAAACTGTTGTATTATAATCCTCACCACAGCTTGCAGAAGAATCTCAGCTCCAACTCTCAGAGCACTTCCTCCTCCCCCTCCCTCTTTTGCATCAACCTTAGTGTTGCCATATTGTTCTTCTCATGTGTGAAAAACAAGGTTCACTCTCCTGGTAAAATTTAAAAGGTTTAATAAAGACAATAAGAGACACAGATAATAAAGCAAAGAATAAAGGCTGAGTGCTTGGCACTCTGCCAAGAGCACGTTTGGTGTTTTCGGTACACCCTTTATATACCATTTCTACTGCATCACCTTGATTCATATTCATAGACTTTATGCATATTCAAACTTTTCCATTAACTAGTTTACATCTTCCAGGAACTATTTTGCATGGCCACTCCTTGGATCCGCCTTTTTAGAGCATGCACATTTGTTGGCTTGCTGTATTAATTCCTTCCTTATCATCTTTTAATGTGGGCTTTGGCTCTTTCTTTCCACAGGTGGTGAGTGTTGATAGCAGCCAGGTCCCCATCATCTCTTCACTGGAGGTTATCCTAACCAGCAGGCAGTTCAAACATACTATATCGACTATTACCACTCATGCATATATTTTTGCTAATAGCAGGAGAAAAAAAACTACATTTACACAGCAAAGCCATTCTAACATTATACATATAACATTCATCTTAATACTTGCGAAAAACCAATATTATAATATGTATTTATAACCTCACATGTCTTCACTTTTTCCTTTTCTCTGACTTGGGAGAGAATCAGTGTTCACTGGTTCATTTATTCTCAAGTTCTATAAATTGAAACAGTTTTTATAGAGCTCTGCAGCACTGAAAGGTTAATCTTGTCCAGGTTCCGCAATCGGGGAATCACTCACCGTGTTTCTCTCTCTATTGGTCATGTGGTGTCTGCCAGCACTGCAGAAGCCGTGCAGGCTGCCGGCTCCACTGCGCTTTTTCTTCATGCAGGACGTCAAAATAAAGAAAAGCTGCTGCCATGGATTTTGTCTTTCTGATCGCAGTATGGCTGGTTAAAAGTGGCTAAGCAAATAAAGTCCATTGTGAGCCATGCTGAGACAACTGTGGCCCTGCAGCGCCGCCCCAGCTGCATGGTTGCTTGTGGCACCAGGATGGTCCCCAGCAGCATGGCCCAGTGGCCACCCAGGGATGGTGTCCAGTGGGCTCCTCTGGAAAGGGCCTCTGGCCTGCCCCCCCATCCTTATTTTGAGAGTAGGGAGCAAGAGAGCTTCCCAAAGTTTTTCATTCTTAAATACGTTATCATAGAGGCGTTATCAGTTTTTTTCTAATTGACTTACCAGTGTGCTAATTCTCAGAGCTAGCCAGTGATTGGTTTTGCCAGGCACAGAGGAAGCTGCTAGCAGCTCCTCACAAGAAATCACTTCTGTGGCTGACTTTTTCCCTCTTCACCATAAATCAATGCAAAACCAGCATACCAAACTTCATCCTCTGTAAGATGATGAGAAGGTCAATAAAACATAAATGGTGGTCATCTAGATAAAATTACTGGTTGAATCATGATTGTCAGTTCACACCATGATCCAGTGTGCAGCAAAAGCAGCTATTTTTGACCTCTTCTTAGAACAGATACTATGCTATGTATAGCGGAAAAACATACTTCCCTCTACTTTTTGTGATAAGTGGCTAGTTTGTGTATGCAAATAAGGAACCAGCAGGCAAACACTTGTTCTCAGTTTCCTGCAGTAATTACTTTAGGAAATTTCTCTTTTCTCCCACGTTCCACTTTGCCTCTCTTTCTCCTCACATGTAGTATCTTCCTGATGCACCTGTAAGACAGTTTGTACATATCAACAGCTACTATGTCTTGGTATGTGCTGATACCCCAAATCTCAGGACCACTTCTGCATTGCTTCCTGTGTGACCTTAGCTTTTATAATCATGCATACCTGAGACTTTCAAGAACTTGTACTTCCTAAATTGGAAAATAATTCTGCCATTTATTGAATGGCAATTCAGTAAGCACAGACCTGCATAGTAATTGTTGGATAATAGTATATTACATGGAAAGATTTGGTCAAATGTTGGTTATGTGGTAGTGAATTTTTCTTGTATTATATAGTTAGTTATTTTTATTCCATTTTTTTCCTCCCAGTCCAATTGTAAGTGGCCTGTAACAAATTTGGAATATGTTATTAGATGTAGGAGAGTAATGTCATAAGTGTTTCAGGGGACACAGAAGTACAATTGTAGTTATGTAATTTTTAACTAAGACAAGCAATTTTAAGAATATAATCTCAGCAGTTATAGTGGTAATTAACAAATGCATGTTTTAAGCAGCCTGTGATATGTTCTTTTGTTGTTTGGTTTCCAAAGGAGCTGGGAATAGTAAGTCATCAAAATCTACAGCGGTGCCTCCAGGACCTCCGATGTATTTGGATCTGGTGTACATTCCCAACCACAGCAATAGAAAGAATGTTGATGTTGAGTTTTTCAAGAGGGTGCGGTCATCCTACTATGTGGTGAGCGGGAATGATTCTGCAGCTGAGGAGCCAAGCAGAGCTGTTCTGGACTCCCTGCTGGAGGGCAAGGCCCAGTGGGACAGTAATATGCAGGTAGGCTCTTCGCTAGTATTTCTACCTGGAAATATAATCTTCTCTGGAGAGCAACTACGGGAAGCCAGAGTGCCTCTGGAGTGGGCAGCAGCTGCTGGAGACAGGAGTTCCCAGCTTGGATGCCTTGTTTCACCAGTGATGTTGTTAGCGTTCAGGAACACACATAATCACGGAATGATTATATGAAGGTGCTTTATTGAAGAGCTCTGGGTGTCAGGGGTACACATACCCAAATCTGACCCCACTTGGTTTTGAGTTGAACATGTTTTTATACTCTATTGTTATATAACTTACATATTAATTATTGAACTTACATTGTTCTATTGTATGCATTGTTTTTACCCAAGCATGGATTTCTCGTGATCCCACCTCAACCCCCTAACATTGTTCTTCATGTTCTTTAAACAATAATTATATCTAATCACATCTAACAGTTGTATCATTTATCATATACTGATTACACAGGTGCAGTTTCACCTGAACTTTAGCAAGCACAAGGCCTAACATTTCCCGGGGCCTACTTTTCCCAGGGCTTGCCAAGCCTAACTTTCTTTCTAAGTCCCCGAATTTTCTATGATTTTAAAACCTTTTACTATCAGTGTGAGAGGACACCCAAACGAGGGACAGAGCTGCACCATGCTCAAATACTTGTCCATTTCTGACCCTTCTGACCTGTCTCTGGAGAATAAAACAGTTGGGAACTGGTTTACAGAGCCATTTGCCTACTTGATCTTCTTGCTATACCATATATGAGCCAAGTTTGTAAACCTTGCAGGTTTTAAGTAGGAAAGAAAAGTGAATGTTTCATGGTTTATACCGTCAACGCATACACATGGAAACTTCATGTGCCTTTCCAGCATGATAAATAAGTAAACAAAATATTTGGCCATAATCTGAAGAGCTATCGGTGCAGACTACAGACTGCTGCTTCTCTGGAAACTTGTACCTCATTACCTTAGAAAACCAAGGTTTTATTTTGATAAACTGCTTCTTCTCAGTCATTTCATATTATCTACATATTTATTTTCTTTTATCTGATCCACTTTTTCCAAAAGGGAATCATAATTGCTGGCTAGGACTTCTTAAGAACACATTTTTCTTATCAGTTGCTTCTGTTGTCCATTCCTCAGGAGTTCTCTTTTGTGTTGCAGGTGACCTTAATCCCAACCCATGACTCAGAGGTGATGAGAGAATGGTACCAAGACACCCACGAGAAACAGCAGGACCTCAACATCATGGTTTTGGCAAGCAGCAGCACTGTTGTTATGCAAGATGAATCTTTTCCCGCCTGCAAGATTGAACTGTAAGAACCAGACCATGCACTGCAAGTTTTACTTTTTGTCCAGAAATTCTTCAATTTGAAAACATCTTTTCTAAAAATTCAACCCATCTATTTCAACTGCTGAACTGCATACCTGCAAAATGCTATACCCTATCACAGTGATGTAAGTCACAAAAATTTTTTAGTCTTTGCTGATTGCTAAGGGAAATAACAGCATTTCCATAATAGGGTCAAAATTACTGTGAAAATACAGATCCAGTTTCGTCTTCACTGAATGCTTGAAAACCATGTACTAACAACTCCAAGTGACTTATGCCAGGTAGAGGCATTTTGCCTCTAAAGAATTACAAAGAGAGAAAGAGGTAGGAGGACAGTAATAAATAATTACATCTCCAGTAGTCTCATGGCAACAGCTGTATTGCTTACTGCAGTTTATGTACTCACATGAAAAGGAGGTTTGAAATTTGTATCAATCTGAGCTATTGCAAAGGAGGTCCTTACTATACAGAATTAAGTTAGCTGCAAAATAAGAAGCAGAATGTGGCTAGGAAGTGATGTATAACCTAAATGCTCATTAGCAGTTTTCCACTTTAATTTGAACCCTGCATACTGACATCCCATAACAATCATAGGCCAAATATGCATGTAGTCTGAACCTCATTTTGAATTCTAAAACCTTTACTTCAACATGCAAAATTGTTGATCTAAGGCATGCTCCCAGTAAAAATCCATTCACTTCAGTCAGAACTGACCAGTACACATGCTTAAATACCCATGTCCACTGTCAATTAACTAAAACAAAATACCAAAGCAGTTGGGAGTACATACAGTAGACAATTTGCTTTAGAAAGTAACTTGAATGTACAAAGAAACTTGATGCACTTATTTTTTAATGTTGAGACAGCAAATTTTTAAAACATCTGTGTAGGATCATAGTTGCGCCAGTAAAGATGTGCGGGTGTGCATGAAGTGTATACTAGAAACCTATCTGACTGGTCAAACAACTTAGTGCTATGAAGTACGTATGTTAGTTCTGTGAACAATTCACTGATGCACCAGGACAGCTCAACAAGGCAAGATGAGCACTTTTTTTGAAGAGTTCTTTTGTACTGTGGAAGCAAGATCAAAGTGGTCTCCGCTATCAGAGTTGCAAAACTTGGTAAAATATTCAGGATTATGAAGAAGGTTATCTGCGAGTCTGTACAGTATTCAAACTTCCTCTGTCTTAACTTATTTTATTTGTTTAATTTAAGAGCATATATGGGTACAAATGTACAGAAAACTTTTTTTTAGGGCTGTGTGAACTTTTAATAGATTTTTAACAAAAGTTTTCATTTAAAGGAAAATTCAAAGAAAAATTTTTCAGGCAAAGGCAATTTTTTTAGTAGTCATATAAGATAAATTAATGTTATTTAAAGTTCTAGTGAGAATGGACATTGAGGTAAGATTTGTTGAAAATGGTCAACTGCCTTTTTGGAGGCAGGGGGGAAGGGAGTCCCTGGTGGAAAAATTAACATATTGATGACGACAGAAAATAGGATTTGAAATGTTGATTGCCTAATATTTACAAGAGTGTAATCTACATGCTCAATCCCCCCAAGATCTTGAGAAAAGATAGAATAAATGATAAGCTAAAATAAGTCCCTTTCCTCCTTCTGTCCCTTTCTCCCTTCCTTTCCTTCTTTAGACTGCTTGCAGCAGAACAGCATGTAGAACAGTTACATGATTTAAGACAGTTTGGACTTTTTAGTCTCAGAAGTTTTATCCCTATTAAAAAGTCTTGTTACATTGTAGGTTTGCAAATTTGACTTTATAGAAGGTGTAAAGGCCTCCAAAATGAAAATATGTGCTGGTCTGTATGATTCACCATTATGGCTAGTATTAAGATTTGCAATGTAGTGAACTATGACCTCATTTTATTTTCTTTACTTATAATTTGTTTCAATTTTACATTGTTAGGATATTTTTGTTTAATAGGTATATGTTTGCACTCCTAATTTTTATGAGGGGTTTTTTAGTATTGCTTTAGGGCTCTTTATATATGGGCTCCTGAGGCCTATTTAATGATGTCAATTATTGTTTGTCCATTATTGCGGGTTTTGATTTATTTTTAATGGCTTCTTCATTTTAGGTATCTCTAGCAATGCTGTTTTGTTTATTGCTATACCTTTTAAGTTGTTAAGAACTTCACTCACAATGACTATGGCAGAAAAGGCAGATGGAAATGTATTGCGAAAACAAGCATGTTTGCTGCGCTTATAATGATTCACTTAAAATGGCTTTTGCAATACATAGTCTTCAAAGTTATAGGCAAAATGTTTGGAAAAATAATTGTACAATTTCTACAATTCTGCTTTATCTACATTCTTATATAGGTCAGATTTCAAACTTTTTAAGTGGGTGGGAACTGATTTTCTGATAATATCTGAAATGGTTTGTACCTCTGCTTTGGTAGAAAATATAAGTACAGCAATGGTCCTGAGTCTAATCTCACTTATGCCACTTATTCTTGTGAATCAAGAGCAATTTCACTACAATCAGGGAAGTTACAGTCATTAGGTCCTACTGTAAATGAAATAAGAATCAAATCTTAAATATCCCCAAGTAAGTTTGTGATGGCTTAAGCATTTATTTTACTTTAGAAATAACAATTAGGAAGTTGCAGCTGTTCTTAAAATATTTCTCTTTTGCTTTTATGAGAATAGTAAAAACCCAGTCTGATTATTCTGAGGTATTGTAATGCCTGTTCCATCCATTCCCTTTTAAATGTTAATCATGCCTGGGTGTAACACAGCAATGAACTCCTCCATTAGCTCCTCTTGCCTTTATGTCTTTCCTCCCTGTGGAACTAAACTGTACTAATCACTACACAATCAGTTTACAAACAGTCAGAAAATGTGTGTACATTAACGATGAGTACTCTTGATCAACATAGATTTCTAGGAGCATTGCTTCTTATTGATCAATTATAAAGATTCAATAGGACACACCATTTAAATGATGGTATTACTCATAACAGCATCCCCAGTCATGATCTTCATGCTATTACTATACTGCTTCATAAAATTCAATGAAGAATTATTTTAGAGGTCACACCCTGCTCCTGAACTTAGACAGGGCCTCTCTTTCATGCCTTTTCAAAGTCCTGTGGTGGGCCTGACTTCACTGACCTCTACTTTTCATGCCATCTTTCATAAAATTAATTTTTGATTTTTTTTTTTAATTATCTTGCATACTCTGGTGAATGGAGTTAACTGTGTATATGAATGGGGTTTTTAATTTTCTACAATAGCTTATGCATTTTAGGAGAGTTCTGGTACTCATTTACTAAGATTTAATCAATTTGTTATTTGAATTTTCAATCCATCCTACTACTAGAAAGTCATCTCCAAAGAACACTTATTGTGCATATAGGATATTTCTGTCATATGCTTCTCTTTGTTCATCTGTTACAAGAGGTTTTTGCTATGATGTTTTGAGAGAAATAGTAATTTTGTTCCAAATAAAAAAAAGAAAAAAGTCTGTTGTGACTTTTACAAAAAAAACCAAACAACTAAATAAAACAATGGCATAAAAAATATTGATACAAAAAAAAAAAGAAGAAAAAAAACAGCTTCTCTGCACTAGAGCAGCTAGGAGGTCCAGATGGTAGAGCTACCTCTTCAGGACTGGGCCGGAATCACAACTGTAAAAGAGGAAATTTGAAATATGCTTTCACACATTTGCATGCAGCCATCATCTTCCAAACCATGGAGTCTTGTTGCTGGCTGAGAAGCACCTCACACATCTCTCTTGTTCTGAATGGTGTTTGTGTCAGTCTGCAGCTGTGTATGGTATTATGTCTTATAATTCTGCATCATTTCTATCCAGTCATATCTAACGTAGAAAATTAGTTTTCAGTGAAAGTAATATGCAATGCTTTTATGATATTTGTGTGCAGTGTCCCCTCTTCCACTGAGCATATTTGATGTAAAAGAAAAAACTCAGTTCCACAATAAAATACAAAAGCAGTAAAGCAGTATTGACATTTCTTGTCTTTGTGTATGTAAGTACTTGTAAGTTTTCCCTTTCCTTCAGTCATGATTACCTACTATATGGGCTTTTTCTCCAAAGTTCAATGACTACTTAAATGCTAGATAAGAACTAATCTTTATTTAGAAACTGAAAAATAAATTCTGAAAATTAGTTTTATCTCTTGTGATGAAAAACATTACCATGAGTACTATGATGTGGCTTCTTTTTGTTCTCATTTCTGTATTCCCTCAGCAGCATGAGAAAACATCTAATTTTCAGTAAGTACATATTGGGGGAAAAGGGTTAAAACTGGAAGAGGAGGGGATACTTTCGCTCAAATTGACCTTGCAGCTGGGAATGCTAAGAATGTCAGCGTGGGAAAACTAAATTTATTATGCCTAGTCTGTTCATCCTTTGCCTGTTTTGAGGAGTAGAATTCCTGTGGAGACACAACACACTCACAGACATGCTTTGAGCCCTCTGCTTGGAGTGACAGAGCGATCATAAAAGCACAGCCTTGCAATAATCTGTGGGTGGGCAAAACTCTGGTATACTGGGGCAGGCAGCAGGCCCCCCTCCCCCCACCTGCCCTTCGCCAGGATGAACTGAGCCTATCCCCGCGTGTCTGCCACCAGGTGGTGTTAGCAAGGTAATGAAATAAAACTACTCTGCATTTCAGCTGTGGTTTGGTGGTTGCCTTGTTTACCCGTATGTGTTGATTCACACAGTGCACATTCAAGGGGCTGTATCAGAGATGACACCATATAAAACCACATTGCTGAGGTAAGCAGCTTTTGTGCCAGTATGATCCATATCAGAGCACTCTAACGCAGTGCACAGGGGAATTTCCTGAATCAGAGAAACTTGGTGGAGCTGAGAGAGCCACCAGGAGGCTGAGAGAGCAGCTGATGGGACCTGGGCACAGCCAGGAATCTTATAAATGAAAATGCTAGAGTTACCAATAAGTCAAGCAATATAGCAAATTTATTAATTTGTTCGATAAAAGGTGAGCAAATTTTACAGTGCGCTGGGTGCGTTGAGGGTCCCCACCCTAAGCAACACACAAATTCAGGTCTCGAAGGGTAGTCTCATACCATTCTAGGCACTTTACTTCCTCAAATTTTCAGATATTTTCTACTTGCGTTTTCTTCATAATCAGCAGTTGTGGTTTTTTGGACATTTGTTGGGGAGGTGGTCTAAGATGGTCTTCTGATGTCCCTCCAGCCTCCCATTCTTCTCTTAAAATATATTTTCTGCCATTAGCATTATTCTTGGTTATACAGTTTGTTTAAGCAAGGATTTATTTTGTTAGTCAGCATATATTTTGCAAGCTTTCTTTCAGTCATTTCACAACTGTTACCGCTGAAGATCAATAGATCATGCAAACACAGGTTGAGGTGTGGTGAAGGAAGAGCAGAGTTTATTTTTCCTCCCAGGATTTATAGGCTTCCTACCACGGCCAGGGATTGGATGGTCAGGATAACACTTTCTCACTGCACTGGCCATGAGAGGTGCCCATTACAAGATGTGTAACAGAAAGAATGTACACATATCTATGTTTATAGTTACTGTCCTGGGAAAGTCCTTAGAAAACTATGTTAGCAAGCTCAGAAGCTGAGTTTTCAGGGCAACACACAACCTAAAGCTAACCTGTCTAAAAATGTCTTCATAGGACCCCTTCCTCAGTTATTATAAAACTTAAAGTTAGCATGTTTCAAAATGCCTTTGTAGAGCTTTTCAGCTCATGTTGATCCTACTTCCCCTTTTTAAGTGATTAAAAATTTTTCTATACTCAAAACCAATTTATAGCATGTACAAAGGATAGTTTAAAGCTTATACTACAAGGTACTTTAGAGCTTATATTAATTATTTGCAAGTACTTACAATTTTGTTGTTAAAACAAGCTGTTAGCTAAAAGCTTATTGTTATATAATTACTTTGTTAAACTTTACTTCCATGCTTTATTTTAGCTGATTTTCAAAACTTTTCTTTATAATAATCCCATGGTCTCTGTCTGCATTGCCCTCAGACACGCATACATAGGTGAATGCTGTTCAATTGACACAAATCACCACTTGATTTCTCACAGGAACAACCATAGCTCCACTCCCCCACCCTGCCCCCTGTATGTAAGAAGCCCCTAGGGGGCATGGCTGTCAGGAAGGATGCTCTAGTTCTGCTGGATTTAACAGGGAGCAATGGTATCCAGATGGCAGAAGGTTATGTCTTCTCTAAATATCAGCACATCCATGGAAGTGTTCAAGGGTAGGCTGGATGGGGCTTTGAGCAACCTCGTCTAGTGGAAGGTGTCCCAATCCCAGGGGATTGGCACTAGGTGATATTTAGGGTCCCTTCCAACCCAAACCATCCTATGATTCTATGCAAAGAAACAGCTTCCTACCCTGGTACAGCCTTTATAATATTTTTCATTATTGGCTTTTCAGGTAGGCAGCAATGAAGTTGCAACAAGAAGTCTAAGTGCAACCAAGAGAGACCTCAGGCCTTGAGACTACTGGTTAAGGAATCAGGAGCACAAGAAGTGTTCTCCTCTATCCTTCCAGTTGCAAGGAATGATGAGAGAAGAAACAGGAAGGGCCAGCAGATAAATAGCTGGCTCGGAGCCTGGTGTCACTGCCAGAATTTTGTTTTTTTTCATCATGGTCAGTCTGCACAACACTGGGTCTGCTAGGTACACCTGTCTCAAAAGGAGAAAAGTATCTTTGCACAGGAGTTAGAAAGGGTCATTGAAAGAGCTTTAAACTAGATTTGAAGAGGGAAAGGGATAAAACCAGGCTTTCTAAAGATAAGACTGGGGGCAGCACACCAATGTTTGAGGGACAGTGTGCTAGTGAGGTCCTTCGGTCTGCCAGTTCAGTGGCAGTAGGGGATGGAGATCCACATGGCAGTGCACCAATGCATGCAGCAATGGACAACAAACAGGAAAAGCTGGAAGCTGTTGAGCTGCTGGAAAGCTATGATAAAGTTACAATCATGGGGATATGTTAGGATGACTCGCACACCTGGAGTGTAGCAATGGATGGCTATAAACTCTTCAGAAGGGACAAGCAAGGAAGGAGGGGCTGTGAGGTAGCCTTGTATGTTAGGGACTGTTTTGATGGTCCGGAGCTTACTGATGGTGATGTCAAGTGTTTATGAGTATATAGATGTACAAAATACATGCAGTGAGAGACTTCTCCAGGGTCAAGCTGTCCAGGTATAAGCAATTTATTATATGGGTATGGATGCTAACTCTGAAGCAGGCAGCATAGTGCCTGTGGAATAGCAGGCCACATAACTTTCTCAGTCTTGCCTGAGAAAGTGGCCTGGGAAATCATAAGGAGGAATTAAAACAATCCTCAGAGACAGAAAACAGCCTTGCAGGTGCTGTTTGTCTGTTCCTTGTTTTCTTGCAAGAGAAGGTTGAGGGGTGGTGTACCCCACTGACCAATGATGGTGATGTGTTAGTTTGCTAACCAATAAGAGTTTCTTTTCTGTACTTTTCACGTATCGGTCTATAAAAAAGACCTGAGGTAATAAACCGGGAGAAAATTCTACTGATCGACTCCCAAGAGTCTGTGTCTTTCTTCTCGCCGTTCCCAATAGAGCGACATCTGGTGACCGCCGACGTGATGTGCATCTGGTGACCCCCGAGGGTCAGTGCAGCCGGCGGTCGACGAGCCAGCCGCTTCCCCCACAGAGGGGTAAGTGAGAATCTCCCGGGCTCTCCTGGAGGGAGCTGGTTTTTTAGACCAACGGGATAGTAGAGCCCTGCCAGTGAGCGGGCTTGGAACGGCTTGTCTTGATGAAGCTAGAGCTTAAAGTCCCGGGTTAAGCCACTGCGTCTGCATCATTGCATTCGCGGGCCGTCAAGATAGACGGTTCTCACAATGAAGAACCACATTTCAACTAATGATCAGCTTGTCTTCTCTGCGTGGCAGAACGCCTTTCTGAAGATGCTATGCGCGCTTTGTTCTAGTGGGTAAAAGCGCAAGGTTTTACTGTGACTCTTGATAATGCCTTTAACCTCGAGATTTGGCTGTCAGTGGGAGACTGCCTGTGGTCTGAGTTAGCTGCAGGAGATACCAGCGTGTTCAGCTTGGCAGCCACCTGGGGCGTGCTCTTTAAAGCGCTGGAGCGGTGCCAGTCTGGAGACAGTGATACCGAGATAGAGGATTCAGATGCCGGGGGTGCCTCTTTTGTACACCATGAGAGACTGGGCGATGGGACCGAGAAATCTCCTTCTCCAGGAGAGTTTAAGTACCCGTCACCCGCGGAGCTGGGCGCGCAAACTTTGCCAACAGAGAGGCGGCAGGGGAACGGACACCGCCCGTCCCCGCCTGCGCCCTCAGCGGCGCCTTCACCGGCGCCGCGAGCACCGCCGCGAGCGGCTGTGGGGGGCCCTTCGCTGTCGATGGTGTTCTTCAGCCCTCTCGCGCCCTCTGCGTTCCTTTTTCCTGTGCTGCAAGGGACAACATGGACGCCCCCGCTGCGACCCGCCGGCGCGGCGGGGGGGGGGGATCAGCTTTCAGCCACCCCGTGTCCATCGGCGGGGCCCGCGCATGCGCGGGCCTTGCCAGGACACCCATCGCAGCAGCCCTCATCAGGGGTGTTCCCTCCAGCCTCCGCACTGCCTCTGCACAGCCCCCTGATGGCAGCGGCACCGCCCACCCCGGCGGAAGCGGGCGTGGACTCTTCCCTCCGTGCCCAGCCCGGCACGGGTAGGCAGACAGGGCCACAAGCGAAGCTGCTACCCGTGCCGGCTACTGCAACTTTGTTGCCAGGGCAACCACCGCTGGAAACAACAGCTGAGCAAAAACTTCAGGGAGTAACAGCAGCAACAACTTTACAATGGACTCAGCTTTACTCAAACCATGCAAACTTCAAACCGCTCAGCAACACAGCTGCAAAACCCAACAAACAACAACAGCAGCCTGAACCTGACGAAACAACCATCTCCACACCGCAGATAGCTTCCCTGGTTATTTCACAGATTACAGAGTCGGGAAGCTTTTGACCACAACCATGTGAACTCTACAAATCCCTCAATCATATTTGAGGGGAAAATCCAATGGACAACAACAACAAAAAAAAAAACAAAAAAAAAAGGGGAGATCAAAGCATTGTGAATTGCATTGTTGACTGATCCGTAAAAAGTTTATAGATTTTGCATAGTAGAATTGAGTAGAGTTTCACTGGGTCTAGATCTGAGTGTTCTTAAGGTGAATTTGTCACTTTGGTATTCTTTTAAACTTCCCTGTTGACAAGTTAGATTGTCAGTTTGAGCAGACTAACAATGTTTTATTTGCTGTATGTGTGTTAGTTCACTGAAATAGCTGTATTAGTCAACCATTAAGTCCTTGCAAAGAAAACAATCCTTAGAGGAAATCATCCAAAATCAGTGTCCATTCCAAGTTCTGTTAAAAGAAACCTCTTGTGCTGTGTTTGTTCTCTTTCCTGCAAGGGCCCAGCAGGAGATTACAAACACTGCTTTTAATTTAAAACAAAAAAGGGGAATTATGGATGCTAAACGTAGGCAGCAAGCAGGGAGCCTGTGGAAAAGCAGGCCACATAACTTTCTCAGACTCACCTGAGAAAGCGGCTTGGGAAATCATAAGGAGGAATCAAAACAATCCTTAGAGATAGAAGACAGCCTTGCAGGTGCTGTTTGTCTGTTCCTTGTTTTCTTGCAAGAGAAGGTTGAGGGGTGGTGTACCCCACTGACCAATGATGGTGATGTGTTAGTTTGCTAACCAATAAGAGGTTTTTTTCTGTACTTTTCACGTATCGGTCTATAAAAAAGACCTGAGGTAATAAACCGGGAGAAAATTCTACTGATCGACTCCCAAGAGAGTCTGTGTCGCTCTTCTCGCCGTTCCCAATAGGGCGACATATGGGTAGAGGGAGGAAGAGACCCATTTCCGCTGCCAGCCGCGGTGTGCACATGGTCAGGGAGGGAGAGAGAGAGGAGAGAGAGACAGTTTAAGAGCTAAGGGAGGGAGCTTAAGAGAAAGAGGGGAGAAGGGGATGAGGGTTAAGAGTTAAGGGTTAAGAGAAGGGAATAGGAATTAAGAGCGTAAGAGCTTGGGGGGGGGGGGGGAAGAAGTTAGGAGCAAGAGAAGCATGGAAGTTAAGAGTAAGAGATCTTAAGAGAGAGGGAGAACAAGAGACCGAAGTTGTTACAATACATTATATCCTTTTCTATAGTGAATATTCTAATTCCCAGTAACCAATCACTACGAGACACACCCACTAAAGAATTTACTTATAGCCTATGAGAACTACATTACCATACAGTGTTACATTTTAAACTTTAAAAGCTACCTTTCAAATTCTTCTCTTGCTGCTTTTGACCTTTGGATTCACTGTCAGCAGAAGGGCATTGTTTCATCAAGAGATTCTCCTTTAGCTGTCTAGGCTATTGTTCTTTGGTTATATAGTAACTAGTACTCAGTATCCTATGACTCAAAGCAAGCTTTCATTTCTATTTTGTGAAAAACGAGGTTCACATAATTTTTATAGAATTTAAAAGTTTAATAAAAAAAATAATTAGGAGAAAAAAATAAAGTATACAGATACGGCCGGGTGTCTCTGCATTCAGCCAAGAGAGCACACCTTACTGACAAAGGATTGCCCCTTAAAAACAGAACCCTACTACATATCCATAAATTCTCATACATATTCATACATTCTTCTTAGGATCTTTGGTGTTCTTCTGTTTAGCTTCCTCTTGCCCCCTTCCCAATAGATCAATCCTCTTGGCGCCATCAAGATTTACATTCCCTGATACCAGAAATGCAATAAATTCCTCCCCCCAGAGTTCTGGTCACTGCTGTCTTCATCTGGATAAGATAGTTTACAAAAGAAAAAAAAGGGTCTCCAGCTATCTTTTTCAGTCTTTGGGTTATACAGACAAAAGTAGTTTTTGTTTTACTGCTATGTCATAGCTTAACATATATGTATTATACCACTATTTCTAACAGAAATAAAGGAAACTATGTTAATACAACAAAATTTCCCATTCTTATACACATAACATTCATTTTAATATTTGCAAAAAGCCAACAATATAATATGTAACTATAACATATTTTGATTCTAGGCTTCATATTTTCAGAATCTTTTGCTAAACAATCATATTCATAAGGTTTCCCTGTTTCATCCTCCCCAACATGAGTAAGAACCAGGGGGAAGGCTAAAAAAGGAGAAAGGGGGAGATGTGGAAGATCAGATCTCTACAGAAGCTGTGCTGGGTAGCACCACAGACCTCCTGGCCCTAGTACAGTGGAAGCTGTGGGACAGATAAACTCAAGGCAAGAACAAGAAGTGAAGACACCACGTCTGACTGCTCTGATGAGAGAGGATGTTGACAAGGACATCGCTGGCACAAGAAGATGTAACAGGGACTTGATAACCAAAAAGATTGTGTTACTAAGGGAACAGGGGCAAAGGGATCTGAGTGTAAAATTTTGTGGGGAAGTTAGAGAACCATAAATACTGGTAATCAGTGTAATAAAACTGACTTTGCTTTGCTTGAACTTCATGGTCTGTTTCTTTCAATCACTGCATCCACCTAAGCAGGATGAAGAGGCAGATTAAATATTCTATAAGCAGCTGGGTGTAGTCTCATAATCACTGGCCCTTGTTCTCCTGGGGGGCTTCAACTTAACAGGTGACTGCTGGAAATACAATGCAGCAGAAAGAAAATGGCCTAGGAGATTCCTGACACTTCTAGGGAGCGAGCCAGCTAGGGAAGGTGCCTCCCTGGACCTGCTGTTTGTGAACAGAGAAGGACTTGTCGGTGATATGGTTGTCAGAGGCTGTCTTGGACACAGCAATCATGAAATGATAAGAGTTTTCAGTTCTCAAAGAATTAAAGGATAGTTAGTAGAACTGCTACTTTGGACTTCCAAAGGGCAGACTTTGTCTTGTTTAGGGGCCTGGTTGACAGAGTCCCTTGGGAGGCTGTCCTGAAGGCAAAGAAGTCCAGGGAGGCTGGACAGTCCTCAAGAAGGAAATCTTAAAAGTACAGGAGTTCCCAAGTGCTGAAATATGAGCTGATGGTGAAGAAGACCGACATGGCTGAACAGAGAGCTTTGGTTGGAATTCAGGAAAAAGAGAGATTATGATCTTTGGAAGAAGGGGAAGGCAACTCAGGAGGACTTACAAGGATGTTGTGAGGTTATGCAAGGAAAAAAATTAGAAAGGTCAAAGCCTAGCTAGAACTTATCTACTGCTGTAAAAGACAATAAAAAAAGTTTTATAAATGCATTCACAACAAGCCAAGGGCTAAGGGGAATCTCCATGATTTATTGTATGCTTGAGGAAACAGTGACAAAGGATGAATGTTGAGAGATATTAGTTGTTTGGCTTAACAGGTAAGTTTTAAATAAGTCACATTAAGTTATAATACTGTGTGATTTAGTATGCTGTTTGCTTAGCTTTACTTGCTTCACATAGTAGCTGGATTTGCTGAAGGCCTGGGCCCCAAGCTGTGAACTTTCACCTAGATAGGCTTTCAGCTGGAATAATTTTCTAAGTAATTTTGCTAGTAGCTGTACAATGCTGTGATTTGGATTTAGTATGTGTAAGAGACAGTCCGAAGTTTCCCTCACTTGCCTCATGACCATCGCAAGAACAGAGACTAAGACCCTGAAGACCCCAAGGGACTTTGTACAGGGGTTCTGGCCTGGTTGAGGTGGATGCTTGCCAAGTGATTGTTTGCAGGTGTGCTTGCTGTGCTGCCACGGTACACTGCCTTCGTTCCTGCTGGTGAGCAGGGACTTGTAAGGAGTGGCCTGTTCTGTCCCTTACACCTGCTTCCCCAAAGCAATGGGTCTCATCACAATAGCCTATGAATTTCCCCACCTCTTGGCCAACTGCCCCTCGCTTTGAAACAGACTATAAAAGTGACTTTTCTAAGTTACTTTCTTGGAGAGAGAGATCTCCCCATGGAAGAAGATACCAGTGACCCCATCTTGTCTGTTGGTAGCTGTGATCCCCCTCTTCTCTCTCTCTCTCTATCGCATAACCCATGCTGTTGGCACTAAAATAAAGGTGTACTGTTGTTGTGATTTAAACTGAAATCCCTTTGTTTTCTTCTTGCATTTTGAGATCAAACAAACCTCTCATGACTCCCACTTGTGTTAGTGGATCATGACAGTATGAGAATAATGTTGATAACACACTGGTGTTTTAATTGTTTCTAAATAGTGCTTACTCAAAATCAAAGACTTTCTAGTTTCCCATGCTCTGCCAACTGAGCTAATACACAAGAAGTACAAACTAGAAGATAGAGGCTACGGTCATCACCAGAAGCTGCAATGTGACAAGATAAGAACTGTTAATGGCCTGCTTGCATGGACACAGAGGAAACAGAAAGAATTCAATAAGGTGTTAGAAGACCCCAGACCAAAAATCACCATTGGACTAAGAGGCGTGTGCTAGGTGCATAAAGAATGTGTAAAGAACAGGTGCATAGACTGTAAGGATATAAATGCTCAGGGGTTTCTTTGTTCTGGGTCCCTCTTTTGAGGCAACTAGCTTGAGCTACCAGATTTCAGTATTGATCTGTGCCAATAAACCTATCTAATGGAGATGAGAGCTTAGTGTCAAAAATTTCTTCAACAATGAGGAAAAGGCTGAGGTACTTAATGCATTTGTTACCTCAGTCTTTAATAGTAAGGTCAGTTCTTCTTGGGGTACCCAGCCCCCTGAGCTGGAAGACAGAGATGGAGCAGAATGAAGCCCCCATAACCCAAGGGGAAATGATAAACAATCTGCCGCACCACTCGGATGCACACAAGTCTATGGAACCAGATGGGGTTCACTCAAGGGTACTAAAGGCACTGGCAGATGCACTCATCAAGCCACTTTCATTTATTGGCAGTCTTGGATAACCAGGGAGGTCACAGTTGACTGGAGATGAGAGAATGTGACACCCACTGTTATGTGCAGGTTGTGGGTTGGAGACAGAAACCACGACTTGAGTCCTCTTGATCATCAGACAAAACAGCCCATTTTATTGTTTGGAACTTACTTATATAGTTGTTTCAAAACTCCCAGGCTAAGATAGCTCATTGGCTGGGATCTCTCTCTGCACAGATCTCTGGCCAGTGGTGTACTTGCAACTAAGCTCAAATGGGGTTGGCTGAGGGTCCCCTGTAACTTATCTGGGAATTTGTTCTGGCATGAACTAGGCTAGCTGAATTGGATTTGTCTTATGTCCAGATTTACCTTGTCCAGTATAGACCAGCTGTACTGTGACAATACTGTGACAACCCATCTACAAGTGCCAGAAGGAAGATCCAGGGAACTACAGGCCTGTCAGGGTGACCTTGATGCCAGAGAAGGATATGAAACAGATCATTTTGAGTGCCATCACACAGCATGTACAGGACAACCAGGGGATTAGGCCCAGTCAGTATGGGTTTAAGAAAGGCATGTTATTTTTCCTGGAGAAAAGTAGGGTAAGGGGACACCTTCTTGCTCTTTACAACTATGGGAAAGGAGACTGTCGTGAGTTATAGGACAAGAGGAAATGGCCTCAAATTGTACCAGGGGAGGGTTAGATTGGATATTAGGAAAGGTTTCTTCACAGAGTTTTAAAACATTGGAACAAGCTGCCCAGGGAAATGGTGAAGCCACTGTCCCTGGAAATGTTAAAAACATGAAGATGTGATGCTTAGAGACATGGTTTAGTTGTGGACTTGGCAGTGCTGGTTAAATGGTGGGACTTGATGATTTTATAGGTTTTCTTTTCCAACCTTAATGATTCTATGATTCTGTGATTTGTCTTGCTGCTTCCAGAGGCCAAATGAAAGATTCTTTCTTCAACACAGCTGCTGAAGAGGGGAAATTTTATTTCCATTAGTGTTGTTAATTAATAAATTCAATTTACTTGTGTAGTATTTCAGATTGCATGGGAAAATTACCCTCTTGGGTCTACCTAAAATCAGGGATTGAATTTGTAGCATCCCATGCCTAGAGGCTGTTTAATACTGATTTCTAGTAATTTATGTTTGGGAGGAAACTGGATCTTTCCCTGTTTCCTAGGATGGGATTAAAAGAGATGTCCACAGATCTCTTGAATAATAGCCATACTGATACCTCATAGATACAGCTTGTTCATAGAGTTAGAGCTGTATTGGGTTCATATGGCAAGGTTTTCATAACAGGGAGTGATACCTTTTTCAACCTAGAAATGAAACAAAACACACTTTCAAGATAATATTAGTATAGGATGTAATATAAAGGTGGATCTTTATTGGAGATTTCCAGGGGCAGTTATGGAAAAATGTCCACAAAAGTCCACCCGCACAGGGTGAGTACAGTTTTTATAAGTTTAGCAAATTAGCATACTTGACAAGTATTTCCAATTAGAAGCACAGGTGATGAGGTAATTCCCCCTTCTGGTTCAACCCTTTTCTGGAGCCCCCCCCCCCCCGCCTTGGTACTAGCTGTACTTTGGTTATGAAAATGTGTCTCAAAAAACTGTTTTCAACCTTGGTAGCCAGTGAGAACCAAGATAGGATAGGGGCTTTGGAATATGCTTGTCCTGATTTAGGGCAAATTTGGGAGAGAACCTCTGAATGGGGTCTCTCTATAAAGCAGATTCAAGTGACGTCTCCCCCAACTGGTTAGGGAAAAGATTTCCTTGGAGAAAAGTGGAAAAACCTGTTTATTTAACAAGCAAATTATTCAGAAACTTAAAAAATGAGTAATATTAAACAATAAAATCTTGCTGTTCTGAAGAGATGGCAAATTCAGAAAGTCTTTTGTGTGGGGTATAGTTCTCTTATCAGTCTCTCCTGCACTGGAAAATGCTGTGTCCCGGGCCCCAGTGGGCCACAGGCATGAGCTCCCGGTGTTTTTCTGGGTTTCCAGTCCATAGCAGGTTTGAACAGTTCCAAGAGAAAGAAAAAACACAGTCCAGGGAACTTCTCTGGCACAGTTAGCTAAAAATTATCTAAAAAGCAAAGGAGAGCTCTCTCCCACCTGTCCGTGCTGCAGACAGCACAGTCCGGGAGAAGGAATGCAGAGGAGTAAGTACAGTTTCTGAAAACAAATTGCGCGCTTCTTTTTCCCCCCCTTCACTCTCGCAACCAGTCTTAAAGTTGCAGAGCTTAATATTCAGCATAAACAGAACAGACGACTGAGGATACGAGCATCATAAAATCACCCTAGTGAAGCAGTAAAATTATGGACAAAGGACTCTAACTAGTTAAATTTAGGGAGGGTATGCTTTATTACGGCAGGGCGGCACACAGTCATCTCTCAAAGACGTGCACGCCCTACCACTGCCCCTCATTCTTAATTTATTCCCTAAAGTATTACATATGCATAGGATTACACAATGTGCCTAATGCATATTCATTGCCTGACTGCCCACTCTCACCTCATATGGTAATGAGCTCCACTCCCCTTTGGACATGCTAAGTTCTTTTGAAATGGGTCTGGGGTCCTTTTTAATGAAATCTTCCTCTTCTTCGGGCTTGAACTTTTCAACTGTGTCCTGCTGGCATCTCTCCTGGTCCTCTTGGACATAGTTCAGATTCCTTGCTTGCAGGTGCAGACACAGTTCTTTCCGCAATAGCCTTGTCTCCTTCTACAAACACAACTGTCCTGGGTTGATTATGATGTTAAATTGTATCCCCATTCGTCCACCTAACCCAGACACAGATTTTGTATTCTTAAAATTTCATCTAAGAGTAAAAGTGAGTGGAAAAGAAGCACCGAGTCTGTTTTCAGAGACTGTACTTGCTCCCCCCGCATCGGGAGTTTTGACTACAGCACAGACAACAAGAGACAGATCGCCTTGGCTTTCCAGCTAGCCAGAGCAGAGAGGTCTTCCTGGACTGTTTTCTTTCCCTTTTTTTGAAACGAATCAAACCTGCTCTGGACTGGTGACTCAGGGGAGCACCGGGAGCTTGCACCCGTGGACTACCGGGAGCCCAGTCTGGGCAGCGGCATTTTCCAGCACCAGAGGGATTGATAACAGAGCGAACACCCACAGGAAAGAGACCCTCTGAAGTTTGTCATCTCTTCTGAAGGGCGAGAGGTTTTGTAATTTGATATCGTTCATTCTTGTGCTGGGTAGTGCTGTGCCTGTTAAATAAACAGGTTTTTTCCACTTCTCTCAGAGAAATCTCTTCCCAAACCGGTTGGGGGGGTGGGAGAAAGGGGCCACGTGGGTTTGCTTCCCGGGGGGGGGGCCCATTGGAGGTTTTCTCCCAAATTTGCCCTAAACCAGGACAACAACTTAAGACAAGTAAATGATATATGGTCTTATTCTAAATAAGCATTAAGACAAGCAGAATGATATATATATCCTTGGGCTATTCATTTCATCTTGGCAATCGTTGACTACAAGCAGGATGTGTATAGACTTGCTTCTAACCATACCTAGTAATCATTAATCACCTGCAATGCTTCTTAAATTCTTTATGTTTCATTTACCTTAAATTTTCTCATAAGCTGATCCTATTCTAGTCAAAATTTTAATTTCCTAATTTTCTTAACTCATTCCCCCCTTTCTCTAGAGGGTTAGAAAATTCTTTCACTAATACACAGATTCCTCTTCATCCACCCAATTCGTACCGTAAGTATCTCTTAAAGCTGTGCCATATGCTCGACAATGAAGTCAAGGCTGCCACTCATCGTAACATCCTCTAATTCCAGACGCGTGTTGCAACAGACAAAATTAGACTTATGCCAACTAAAATGAGCAAAATCATAATCAGGTGAATTAGGGCATTAAGTATGCCTGTTGCTTTTGGTGACCATACAAAAAGTGTATCCCACTAACCGTGAGATGTGTCTTCTTCTGTCCTTTTAAAGACTGTCCGTATGGTCTCTGTGTCATGGTGTATTGTAATCAAGGTTCTTTTTCCTGCACTCCTAATTTCCTCAAGAATTTTCTTTAAATCCTCATGTTTCAATAACTGTGTCGTGGTTTTAAACCAATAACTAAGAAAATTACTTATTTCTTGCTGTGAGATATGGATTAGAACAAGAGCAAAACAGGCATAAAACTTAAAAGGGAAAAAAAAGAAAGTTTATTGACAAACTACAATAAGAACACCAGAATAAACTTCCAGAAAAACCTTTTCATCCCCTGTCTACCCACTATTCCCTTGTTCACATGACAAAAGAGACAAAACCTTTGGAACTTTGATGGTTAAAACAGTCCCAATTCTTGCTACAGTCTTTTCACCAGTCTTTATAGAGAAACAGAAGTTTCTTCCTGTTAATTTATGGAGTTTCTCACAAGAAAAACTATTTTTGTTATAGTTTTCCATTGCTCTAATGTTAGCTGCCCAGAGCTGCTGTTATTAGAGCCCACTCCTCCCATTTTTCACATCACTCTCAAGTGTGTATGGGCCATGGGTCTAGGGATGGGATTTTTAAGGATAAGTTATTCAAAGGCAAAAAAAGTCTTCTTCATCTGTTTCCGTGAGCTTCACCAGAAAACAGTTTTCTCATTGCCTCTCAAGGCTTCAAATCTTCCAGCACTTCACTGTACCATAATTACTCTACTTTTTACTCAAAATTTACACTTTGAACACTCTATTCCTCCCTATATACTGTCATGAATTAAAGGAGTGTTTTCAAGACCTTATTGTCCATTTCCATAGTTTTAACAGAAAGATATTTCAGCTTAATTAAAGCATCTTCTTAATTCTCTACCTTTTCTGAAGCTTTTCTTTCCTGTCACTAGTAGTTTATAAAGTCTCTTTTCATGTTGATCACTCTCTTTTCTCTGTCTGGATAAAAAGATTAATCCGCAAGTCTCATCTGGGAAATGAAAGAGTTAAAATCTTGCCCAGGCTGTTGTAGGTGGTTCTGTGGCCTCGGCCGGTGCAGGAGCTGGAGCCGTCTGCGATGGAAAGTTCCTCATGGCTGCTCTGGAGAGTGCAGTCGCCGCGCCCAGCCCGCTGCAGGCCCAGAGCCCCTCTCCTTCTTCACTCAGCAGTCTCCAGTGAATCCAGCCACAGCAAAAGACCTGCAGCCGAGCCAGAGATCGGCTCGGCCCGGCCCGGCCGGAGCCCGGAGAAAACCCCCTCCACAGGGCCCGCATCCCCCGGCCGGGAGACGCTGGGCCCAGCCCAGTCCCCGCCCGGCCGCATGGCCTGGGCAAGGAACGGGAGGCCTGGAGCTCTGCCACCCTTCCCAGCCAGGAAACAAAGAGAACCAAGAGAGCTCTGGTTTTACACTTTAAGGTAGGGTTCACAAGTTGATCCCACTTTTCAATGGCCTAAACTGCTGTCAATTCTCAGCAACGACCGATAATTGGTCAGGAGAAAAGACGCCAGGCAGATCCCAGCAACTTAAACTTTCTTAAAGGTAAAGTAACTCCATGACAAACTGTTTGACTAAAGTCAAATTCATTCCTATAGGCACAGTCAATATTTCCAGGACAGTGGTCAGATTTGCCTTTATATACTGATGTGATACGACAGGTGCCTGGTAGGAGAAGTCACATCCTTCAATTTTGACAAAGTTACAAATGCACAAATTAGAATGTGTTTTGCTTATGGCGAGCTTGTCTACGACTATACTGGAGCATGCTGTTCTAAGGCATATACAACCTTGACTGATATACACAAGCAGAGTTGCCTGGGTTTGGTTAACTGAAAGGATTTCAAAGTGACAAATGCTCTGTTCTGTACAGTTGGTTAAGCATTTATCACAACATTCAGGACCAATTTGGATGAGTTTCATAGGTTCATGGTGGAATTCATGGAACCCATCTTGAACAAAAAAATATTCACATCCCTAGACATTTCTTCCTTCCCAAAAACAGTTGCATTTGTCACTTTCATCATCATCAACAGAGACCTACCAGGAGTCAAAGTCATAAGCTTTTCCTTGACAAAAATATATGCCAGTCTCATTATATGTGTGCAGTATTGCTTTAACCCTAGTTGTAGCTATGGCTGTAATAAATACAAGCCAGGCTAACATTTCGTCCCACAGTCTATTAATTTTGCCCAAATAAGCTTTAACTTTAGTTCATTGTCACCTGTTGTTGCTTTCCAGGGTTCTTCTGGAGCCTTCTTTACTTGTGCATGGTGAATCCAGGTGCTTCGCTCTTTAATCTTGATTGCAGTGAAGGTAGTGAAGAGCACTTGTAACGGTCCTTCCCATTGGGGCTCCAGGGCCCTTTTTGCAAGAGACTTAACATATACATAATCTCTAGGTTGTATGTTATGTACTGGTCCATCTAATGCTCTGCTCTGAGTTCCAGCCACATACTTTTCAATTTCCCTTAGTTGTTTGCTCAGGGCCACCATGTATCTGTTTAGGGTTTCATCTCCTACTTCTTTTACTTGGGCTGGAGTGTCTTCCAACACCCCATATGGTTTCCCATAAAGCATCTCAAAAGGACTTAGCTTTTCTTTTGTTAGTGCTTTAGTCCAAATCCATAACAACGCTAATGGGAGGGATTTGGGCCAGGATAAATTCACTTTTTGCCCTAGTCTCACTGAAGCATAAACTTTGAAGAATTTAAGATACTAGAAAAGCTGAAGCCTTAATTAAAATTAATTTTTGTTGAATCTAATAAAAAACTAATACTTGTTAAATTTAATTAAAATAGAGAGGCACTACTAGAATTAGGAGCTAATCATTAGCCAATAACTAATTGTCTATTAACCTTATATTTGTTTGGCTAGGCTTGTAATGAGAAATGAAGAATCTTGTAAGGAACTTCAAGAACATAAGACAATTGCAAACCAGAAACCAATTGGAAACGTGAAACTAGGAGCATGGCCAAGTGTTCATTGGTCACTTTGTATTGAAAAAATAGAAAGGTCAGAATGAGGAAGAGATATATTCCTTCCTCCCTTTTGTGACCACTCCCCATAACGAGACCACTGACTCATTTTAAAGAACAAACTGCGCACACTTAATTGTTTTTTCTTAATTAGCATAGCAAGCAGGGAGTGGGTGGTAACTGAACTACTGTCCTAGTTTAGGGCAAATTTGGGAGAGAACCTCCAAATGGGGTTCCCCCAGGGAAGCAAAATTCAAATGACCCCTCCCCCCAACTGGTTTGGGAAAAAGAGATTTCCTTGGAGAGAAGTGGAAAAAAACTGTTTATTTAACAGAAATTGAATAATATTAAACAATAAAACCTCTCACTGTTCGATGGGATGGCAAATCCAGGAAGAAAAGTCCTTTTCATGTGGTGTAGCTCAGCCCGCTCAGGTTCTTATCAGTCCCTCCGGCGCCGGAAAGTGCCGAGGCCCAGGCCCCAGTGGGCCACAGGCATGAGCTCCCGGGGTTTGTCTGGGTGTTTTTCAGTCCAAAGCAGGTTTGAACAGATCCAAGAAAAAAGGAAAAAAAGTCCAGGGAACTCCTCTGCCTCAGCTAGCTAAAACTAACTAAAAGCCAAAGAGAAGCTCTGTCCCGCTGTCTGTTCGTGCTGCAGACACCACAGTCCAGGAGCAGGATGCGGGGGAGTGATGTATTCCTTCAACACAAACTGTGCACTTCTTCTTCCCCCCCTTCACTCTCAGAGCCATTCTTAAAGATGCAGAACTTAATATATAACATAAACCAGGCGATTTGGGATACCAGCATCATAAAGTCACCCCAGGACAGTTATGAATATGTATTTGTATTCAATTTCTCAGTAAATAAAAAGTTTGTAATCACCTGTATTTGGGGCCATGTGAATTAAGGGGTGACCCTGCACATCAGCCCAACGCTGCCAATAAACATACACTTTTTAACCCTAATCGGTTAAAGAGTCTTTGTCCGTTATAGTTGGATACTGATACTAGATCATACCCATATTTTGGTAAATCATCACAATTTGTTGTTTAATTAAATTATTCATCTTTTCTACTTGACCACTTGACTGGGGATGATACAGAGTATGGAGTTCCCAGTCTATACCCAAGTGGCTACTAATTTGTTGCACAATTTTTGAAATAAAGTGTGGTCCCTTATCTGAGGATATTATGGATGGAACTCCAAAGCGTAGTATTATTTCCCATAACAGAACTTTTGTTACTTCTCGCACTTTATTAGTCCTGGTGGGGAAAGCTTCTGGCCATCTTGAAAAGGTGTCTGTTACTAGCAGCAAATATCAGTACCCCATCTTTCTTGGAAGTTCTGATAAGTCAATTTGCCACTGTTGCCTGGGCCCATAGCCTTTTCCAATTTGCCCCAGTTTTGGTTTGGGAATATTCTTAGGATTAGTCTGGAGGCAAAGGCCACATTGTCTTGTCACCTGTGTGACTATACCCCGCAAATTTCTGGCCACAATTTTCTTTTAGATAATTGTATAGAGCATCTATTTCCCAATGTGTTTTTTGATGTTCTTCATTTACTACTGACCACAGCAAATTGGAGGGGACAACTAGCTTTCCTTTTCCTTCGTCTGTAATAGCTCACCCATTCTGATTATAAACTCCCTTCTGATCCTAAATTAATTTCCTATCCTTCTTATTGTATTTTGTCTTATCTTCAAGGGAAATATGTCCATCTGGAATCAAGGCTGCTTCAATAGTTACCTCGCCTTTAGCCACCTCTTTTGCCTCTCTGTCTGCCAGCTCATTTCCTTCCTCCAATTCAGAGCTCACTTTCTGGTGTGCCTTAATATGCATAATGGCTACTTTCTCAGATAGCTGGACTGCTTCCAACAGCCTTATTATTTTTTCTGCATGCTTAATGTTTTTCCTTGTGAATTTAGCAGTCCTTTATCCTTTCAGATAGCTCTATGTATATGCAAAACCCCAAATGCATACCTTGAATACGTGTAGATGTTGATTTCTTTTCCTTTTGTCAGTTCTAGGGCACAGGTCAGAGCAATTATCTTGGCCTTCTGTGCGGAGGTGCCTGCTGGCAAGGGTCCGGACTCTATTACCTCTTTGTGCGTGGTGACTGCGTACCCAGTGTGTCATTTCCTGCTGACAACATAGCTGCTCCCATCAGTGAACCAGGTCTCGGTGTCATCCAGAGGTGTATCTTTCAGATCAGGTTGACTGGAATACGTAGCCTCAGTTGTTTCCAGGCAATCATGGGTCACGGGTTCTCCTGTGTTTCTGCTGAGGAAAGAAGTTGGGTTCACAAGATTAGTGACTACGATTTCCACATCATCTTGTTCTACCATTATGGCTTTGGTATCTCAGAAATCTCTGCGGGGAAAGCCAATGCCTGCCTTTTACTTCCAGCACAGCAGAAACCATGTGGGACACAGTCATCCTCTGTCCTAGGGTGAATTTGCATGCTTCCTGGATGTTCAGCACTACAGCAGAAACTGCTTGGAGGCATCCAGGCCACCCTTTGGCTGCCACATCTAGCTGCTTGGAGAAATAGGCAATGGCTCTTCAATAAGGATCCAAGTCCTGTGCCAGTATCCCCAGAGCAATCCCTTGTTTCTAATGGGAAAACAAGAAGAAAGGTTTACTCACGTCCAGAAGTCCTAAGGCTGGGGCGTGTGGACAGGATTTCTGAGCCTGAGAGAGTTTTGGCCTGTCAGGGGCTCATCTGTTCCCAGGGGAAAAGTTCTTCGGAACAGTTTTCTCTCCGGGATTGTGTTATTGTAAATAGACAATATTTCTCAAAGCAATACTGAACAGATGTTCTTGGTGTGTTTTCTCTGGTCCCACCAATGGGACCAAAGGGGGTGTTGTTCCTTCTACCAATCAGGGTAACCTGGTTGGACAAACTTTATAAGGGTTGAGAAAACCCCGAAATAAAGGCTTTCTTTGCCTCACGAAGCAGCTGTGTGTGTCAGATTATCTGAAGATTCCTCAATACATCGTGTCCATCAGTGACACTGGGGCGGACATGAGGGCCTTCTTCAGCTGGTTGACGGCTTGTGTGGCTTTGTCTGTCCATTGAAGTTCAAGACATACAGGGGTTTAACTAACAGTCCATAATTATAAATCTACAGCCTACCCTGCCATTCCTAGGAATGTCCTTAGTTCCTTTACTGTTTGGGGTCTTGGAGTGTTGGGGAAGATGAAAAAGGGAAACCTTATGAATATGATTGTTTAGCAAAAGATTCTGAAAATATGAAACCTAGAATTGAAATAGAAATGCAAACTAGCTTTGAGCTATAGGATACTGAGTGTTAGTTACTATATAACCAAAGAACATAGCCTAGCCAGCTAAAGGAGAATCCCTGTTGATAGAACAATACCCTTCTGCTGACAGTGAATCCAAAGGTCAAGCAGCAAGAGAAGAATTTGAAAAGTAGCTTTTAGAGTTTAAAATGTAACACTGTATGGTAATGTAGTAGTTCTTATAGGCTGTATGTAAATTTTATGGAATGTGTGTCATATACTGGTTGGTTACTGGGAATTAGAATATTCACTATAGAAAAAGATATAATGTATTGTAACAAGAACTTTGCTCTCTTGACTTCCCTTTACTTCTTACTGTCTCTTAAGCTTTTTACCTCTTACTCTCTTAAGTTTTTTACTTCTTACTCTCTCTTAACTTCTCTTTACCTTCTTTACCTCTTAACCTCTTAGGCTCTTACCCTCTCTTATGCCCTCTTGCCCCTCTCTCTCTACCCTCTTAATTACCTTCTGCTCTCATGCTCTCAGACCCCTCTTTCCACTCTCTCTCTCCCTCTTTGAGCATGTTTACGCTGTGGCTGGCAGTATAAATGGATCTCTTCCACCCTCTACCTAAATAATAAACTGCTTATCCCAAGAGCAGCCTGGCTTGGGGAAGTCTTTCACCGTGAGCCTGTTTTACTCCTACAAGTGTTGATAACAGGAATGATTTAGCTGTTGCTGAGCAAGGCTTACACAGAGCTAAGGCATTTTATGCTTCTTCCCCCATCCCACCAGCAAGTAGGCTGGAGGTGCACAGTAAGTTGGGAGGGTGATATCTTCAAGCAAAATTATGTTCCTTCCTTTGATCACTGTTGCAGATGGAAGCTGATGGTATCATTCTCACCTTTAACCCTTTTTGAATGTAAATGAGTGTTATCAGGTGTGTAATGCAGGTGTTGCTTAATGCTTGTGGAAAGTTTTTGTATTTTATGTCCTCTTTGTCGATTGTTTAAGATGTGCCAGAGCTGCAGATCATATCTTATTTGGTACACAATTTTGTGTTCTGAGCTGAACTTTGCTTGAAACTGAGTAGGGGGTACCTCCCCAAACGACCACCAGAGAACACCAGAAATCCCTGAAGAGGCCCAGGTAGTCACATTAACAAGTATTGCATAAGGTTGCAAGAGCTAAATGACTATGCATTAGGTAGGCTATATCTATGTATTTTAGATAGGCGTGTTTATGTAAACTTTAGTGTATAAATTCTTTTGCTTTTTACTCTCTGGTGTGCTCGATTTGTGGGAAACTTTCACTTTTCACCCTGTGCATAATAAACAACATCTCCTTCCTAAACCTGACTCTTTGTCCATGTTTAGAGAGTTCCTAAAATTTGGCAACAAGGGGATGCAGCAGGGATGTCTGACCTCAACTGACTAAAGGGATATTCCATACTATATGAATTGATGCTCAGCATATAGAGCTGGGGAAAGAAGTAAGGACAGATGTTCAGTGATGGCATTTGTCTCCCCAAGTCAGTTAGGCATGATGGAGCCTTGCTCTCTTAGAGATGGCTGAACACCTGCCTGTTGATGGGAAACAGTGAATGAATTCCTTGTTTTGCTTTGCTTGTGTTTGTGGCTTTTGCCTACTTATTAAATTGTCTTTATCTGAACTGTAGTGGGTTGATGCTGGCTCAAAGCCTCTCTATCCTTCCCCTCCACAGCTGTACAAGAGAGAGATAATTTAACAAAGCATTCATGAGTTAAGGACTGGGAGAGATCACACACCAAATACTGTTGTTATAAATCCATATTGTGATATTTGCTTTCGCAGGTATTAGGATGAATATTACATGTTAAATTCTTTTTGGCTATGTATGTACTTTTTCTCTTGCTAGCAAGTTTTAGGCGTAGAGGAATTTCTAACTTAGAGGGATGTCCCTCTGCACAAAGCAAGAAAACCCCAGAGGGCAAAGACAGTGGGGCCCAAGCTGTTATCAGTGGAAAGACAATGGAGCCCAGACTGTTATCAGCAGCAGGACATGGAGAGCAGGCTGTTATCAGCAGCCAGGAGCAGACCTTTGACAGCGGAAGGACATGAAGCCCAGCTGTCATCAGTGGCAGGACGAGGGGCCCAGACTGTTATCAACACTGACTGCTTGCAGAGAAAGGAAATCAAGCTCAAATAAAATGATGATCAGCAAAATAAAAACAGTATGGAGCATGCTCTAAAAAGGTGAGTTCAGGGCGTAACCATGCAAAATGCTTCTTAGAAAAGTTTGAATATGCATTAAACCCTCACAGCAGGAGGGGATAAAAAGGGTGTTCCAAAGATATCAGGTGTGTTCCTGGCAACACGCGAGGGCACCCGGCTGTTTTAACCCTTTGCTTTATTTTCTTTTTCTCCTAATTGTCTTTTTGTTTATATTAAACTTTTATAATTTATTAGGAGAGTGAACCTCGTTTTTCACACTGTCACAGGAAAAATAGGCTCAAATTAGAGTTAATAATTGAATTTATTACTGACAAAATCAGAGCAGGATAATAAGAAGTAAAGCAAGACCTTCAAAACCACTTCCTCCCCACCCCTCCCTCCTTCCCAGCTCTACCTCCTCCCCCAGCAGCACAGGGAAATGGAACAGGAGTTATGGTCAGTTTATGACCTGTGGTTTCTCCCACTGCTCAGGGAGAGGAGTTGTTCCCCAGCTGCATCATGGGGTCCCTTCCACAGGAGATAGTTCTCCATGAACTTCTCCTGCATGAATTCATCCCATGGGCAACAATCCTTTCCACACTGCTGCAAGGTGGGTTACTCTTCCATGGGGTGAAGTCCTTCAAGGACAGACTGCTCCAGCATGGGCTTCTCTCTCCACAGGTCTCCCATTGGTTTCCAGCCTCCCCCAGGCATCCACCTGCTCCAGCATGGGTCTTCTCCATGGGTTGCAGGTGTATCTCTGCATCCCCATGGACCTCTGTTGTGGTTTTAAACCAGTAACTAAAAAAATTGCTTATTTCTTGCTGTGAGATATGGATTAGAACAAGAGCAAAACAGGCTTAAAACTTAAAAGGAATAAAGACAGTTTATTAACAAACTACAAGAATAAGAACACCAGAATAAACTTCCAGAAAACCCTTTTATCTCTCACTACTTGACCATTTCTTTGTACACATTATAACATAGAGACAAAAAAAAAACTTAGAACTTTGGTGGTTAAAAACAGTCCCAATTCTTGATAGAGTCTTTTCATCAGTCTTTGTAGAGAAACAGAAGTTTCCTTCTGCTAATCTATGGAGTTTCTCACAAGAAAACTATTTTTGTTATAGTTTTCTATTTCTCTAATGCCAGCTGCCCGGAAATCTGTCATCAGAGTTCACTCTTCCTATTTCACATTACTCCGAGGTGTGTATGGGCCATGAGTCTAGGGATGCTATTTTAAGGATGAGTTATTCAAAGGCAGAAGTCCTCTTCATCTGTCTCTGTGAGCTTTCCTGGAAAACAGTTTTCTCTTTGCCCCCCAAGGCTTTAAAATCTCCACTCTACCCATTTCCAGCAACTCACAGTATTACAATTACTCTCTCTTTTTCTCAAAAGTCCACACTTTAAACACTCTATTCCTCCCAATACTCTAGTCATGAATTAAAGGAGTCTTTTTAAACTACTATTGTCTATCTCCATAGCTTTAACAGAAAGATATTTCAGCTGTAAAGCACTTTCTTATTCTCTCTTTCTCATTTAAACTTAACTCTTTTCCTCACTGTTTTTGGTAGTTTTATGATGTCTTTTTCATGTTGATTGTCTCTCTCGTTTTCTGTCTTTCTGAGAAAAAAGAGTAATCTGTATAATTTATCCAGGTAGTAAAAGAATTAAAAGCTTTAGAAAGCTGCAAGAGTTCATGGTGTCAGGTTTCAGTCTAGCAGCAGAAACTGAAAACTAAACCAGGCTGCCAGCTCTGCTTTCCTTTCCTCCCCCCCCCCTTCCCTCTCGTCTTCTGCGGCCTTCTCCAGCCGAGGAAGAGGTGGAGGGGGGGAATGGAGGAGGCTACCACAGAGCCTTGTTGCCTTCTCAAAAGCCGGAAACAAAAGAGGACAAGAGAGCTCTGACTGTACTTCTTAAGGGGGTGTTCACAAGTTGAATTTACTTTTTAATGGTCAGAACTGCTGTCAATTCTTAGAAATGCTTGATACTTGGTCAAGAGAAAGGACTCCCATCAGCCACCAGCAGCCTCAACTTCCTTAGCTCTCAAAACTACCTTAAAGGTAAAGCCACCCCATGACAACCTCCATGGGCTGTATCTGCTTTACCTTGGTCTTCATAATGAGCTGCAGGGGAATTTCAGCTCCAGAGCCTGGAGCACTTCCTCCTTCTCCTCCACTGACCTTGGTGTCTGCAGAGTTGTTCCTCACATATTCTCACTCCACTATTCTCTGGCTGCCATTAGAACTGCACAATAACTTTTTCTCTTTCCTTCCTCTTAAATATGTTATCACAGAGGTGTTACCATCTCCTGGAGTGACTTTATGATACTGGTATCCCAAATCGCCTGGTTTATGTTATATATTAAGTTCTGCACCTTTAAGACTGGCTCTGAGAGTGAAGGGGGGCAGAAGAAGCGCACAGCTTGTGTTGAAAGAAAACATCACTCCCCCGTATCCTGCTCCTGGACTGTGGTGTCTGCAGCACGGACAGACAGCGGGACAGAGCTTCTCTTTGGCTTTTAGTTAGTTTTAGCTAGCTGAGGCAGAGGAGTTCCCTGGACTTTTTTTTCCTTTTTTCTTGGATCTATGCAAACCTGCTCTGGACTGAAAAACACCCAGCCAAACCCCAGGAGCTCACGCCTGTGGCCCACTGGGACCTGGGCCTTGGCACTATCCTGCACCGGAGAGACTGATAAGAACCTGAGCAGGCCGAGCTACACCACATGAAAAGGACTTTTCTTCCTGGATTTGCCATTTCATCGAACAGTGAGAGGTTTTATTGTTTAATATTATTCAATTTCTTTAAATAAACAGTTTTTTTCCACTTCTCTCCAAGGAAATCTCTTTTTCCCAAACCAGTTGGGGGGAGGGGTCATTTGAATTTTGCTTCCCTGGGGGAACCCCATTTGGAGGTTCTCTCCCAAATTTGCCCTAAACCAAGACATGCCACCATTTCTAACTGGCCCAGCCTTAGCCAGCGGCACACTGGTCTTTGGATCCACCAAGGATTGTCTCTGCTGGACATGGAGGAAGCTTTCAGCAGCTTCTCACAGAAGCCACCCCTGCCTCCCCTCAAAATTTGTCCTTGCAAACCCAATACATTAACTCACAGGTTTTCTCAGTTTTTCAGTTCTCTCTCCTATCCCACCTGGGGGAAGTGACTGAGCAGCTCTGTGCTGCTTAGTTGACAGCTGAAGTTGAACCACAACACTCCCTCATTAATCTGGAGCCATAAACAATTTAGGGGACAGACAAATATATTTTATTAAGTTTCACAATGATGATGTTTGGGTTAGGAAATTGCCAAGTATAATTCAAGAAGTATTAAATGCAAAAAGGAAAAAAGTGTTTTAAAGTCTTGTATTTTTTAAAAAAAAAGCTGTTCACCATTGGCCTCTGTTGCTCTGTCAATCTTCATAAATGTTTAGCTTCAGGGGGAGCAGCATTTTATGAACGAAATGGCATTTTTTTTCTTTGCACTTTCACCCATCATGTATTATTACTTCTAGTACACTACCACTATGCAGCTATAATAATTCTAAAGTGAAGGCTTCATATATCCCTAATAGTTGCTTTCTGTCATCACATTTTAGATTTCATGCTTCTGGACTGCTCTGCCATAAGTCTGTCAAGTTCACAGTGAAATAAAAAGTAATAAAAAGTCATATAGACCTACTGTGATTTCATTTCATTCTCCTGACAACTTGGGTCCAGTTTCCAGCTCTGACCAGCTTCCATTTGGGGTGTTACAGGTGTATTTCTCTTATTCTTATTTCTATCGAAGGAGTAGTTCGGACAGGCGAGGCAAACCAGCACAGAATCTGCTCATGACCTTTCTCCTTTCCCTGTTGCCAAATAGGCCTTTTTGGTGAAGCAGTTGAGAGGCATCACATTGCAGTTAAGACAGAAGAATAGAAATATTGCTTGCCACGGTGGGGAGAAAATTCATACGGCCATGGCTCAACTGGAGCTGAAGCTGGCCAGAACCGTGGGGGAAAATAAAAAGCATTTTATCAAATATTTTAATGGCAATACACAATGTAAAAATAAGATGGGCCCATTACAGGATGTGGATGGTCACCTCACAAAAAGGGACAGAGACAAGGCAGAGATTTTTAATGCATTCTTTGCCTCTGTCCTTGTCTTAGTTTGGAAGACAGGTGTCTGCTTGGGACAGAAGGAGCCTCTCTTGGAATAAAAAAATGTAAACCCCCTCTGTCTTAGTTTAGGGCAAATTAGGAAGGAAAACTCCAAATGGGGATTTCCCCAGGGAAATGCCCCTCCCCACCAACTGGTCTGGGAAAAGAAAAAAATTCCTTAGAGAGAAGTGGAAAAAGCTGTTTATTTAACAGAAATTGAGTAATATTAAATAATAAAACCTCTTGCTGTTCGATGGGATGGCAAATCTAGGAGGAAAAAAAAAGTCCTTTTCATGTGGTGTAGCTCGGCTCGCTCAGGTTCTTATCAGTCCCTCCGGCGCTGGAAAGTGCTGAGGCCCAGGCCCCGGTGGGCCACAGGCGTGAGCTCCCGGGGTTTGTCTGGGTGTTCAGTCCAGAGCAGGCTTGCACAGATCCAAGAAAATTGGGAAAAAAAACAAACAAAGGTCCAGGGAACTCCTCTGCCTCAGCTAGCTAGGACTAACTAAAAGCCAGAAAGAAGCTCTGTCCCGCTGTCTGTCCGTGCTGCAGACACCACAGTCCCGCCAGCGAGATGTGGGGGAGCGATGTTTAACACAAACTGCGCGCTTCTTCTTCCCCCTCTCTTGCTCTCAAAGCCAGTCTTAAAGGTGCAGAACTTAATATATAACATAAACCAGACGATTGGGGATACCAGTATCATAAAGTCACCCCAGGACATTCCACCCCTTATCCCCATATCGTCAACTTATTATCAAAATTAATATATATATATTTTAACCCTACAACACATACATTATATACAGACAAGGGCATTTATTCATGATCTTCACCCAACCATCAGATCTCCCTGAGGTACACATTGTGTTGTTCCATCTTTCCGCATTATCCACCATGTGCAACCGTGTCTTTTAGACTGTGTAGATTCGTTGGCCTGGCACATCAGAACCACGAAAATATGAGGCCTTGATTGACACTGGTGCACAGTGCACCCTAATCCCATCAAGATATGTAGGGGCAGAATCTGTTTCTATTGCTGGTGTGACAGGGGGATCACAGGACTTTAATGGAAGCTGATGTGAGCCTGACCGGGAATGAGTGGAAGAAACACCCCATTGTGACTGGCCCAGAGGCCCCATGCATTTTGGGCATAGACTACCTCCAAAGTGGGTATTTTAAGGACCCAAAGGGGCTTAGGTGGGCATTTGGGATAGCAGCTGTAGAGACAGAGGGCATCAAGCAATTGAACACTTTGCCTGGACTGTCAGAGAACCCATCGGCAGTAGGACTCCTAAAAGTGGAAGAACAGCGAGTACCAATTGCCACCTCAACGGTGCACCGCCGACAATATAGAACAAATCGAGATGCTGTGATTCCCGTCCACAAGATGATCCGAGAGCTGGAGAGCCAAGGGGTGGTCAGCAAAACCCACTCACCCTTCAACAGCCCCATCTGGCCTGTGCGTAAATCTGAAGGAGAATGGAGATTGACTGTGGACTATCGTGCATTGAATGAAGTGACTCCACCTCTGAGCGCTGCCATGCCAGACATGCTGGAGCTCCAGTATGAGCTGGAGTCCAAGGCAGCAAAGTAGTACGCCACTATTGACATTGCCAATGCATTTTTCTCCATTCCCCTGGCAGCAGAATGCAGGCCTCAGTTTGCCTTCACGTGGAGGGGAGTGCAGTACACCTGGAACCGACTGCCCCAGGGGTGGAAGCACAGCCCCACCATCTGCCATGGACTGATCCAGGCTGCCCTGGAAAAGGGTGAGGCTCCAGAACATCTGCAGTACATTGATGACATCATTGTTTGGGGAAAGACGGCTGAAGAGGTCTTTGAGAAAGGAGAGAAAATCATCCAGGTTCTCCTGAAAGCCGGTTTTGCCATCAAGAAGAGCAAAGTTAAGGGACCAGCTCGTGAAATTCAGTTCCTGGGAGTAAAGTGGCAAGATGGACGGCGTCAGATTCCTACTGATGTCATCAACAAGATCACAGCAATGTCTCCACCAGCCAACAAGAAGGAAACGCAAGCTTTCCTAGGTGCCATAGGTTTTTGGAGGATGCACATTCCTGAGTACAGCCAGATTGTGAGCCCTCTTTACTTGGTCACCCGCAAAAAGAACACTTTCCAGTGGGGCCCTGAACAACAACAAGACTTTGCTCAGATCAAACAGGAGATCGCCCATGCAGTAGCCCTTGGCCCAGTCAGAACAGGACCAGACGTGAAGAACGTGCTCTACTCTGCAGCCGGGAGCCACGGTCTGTCCTGGAGCCTTTGGCAGAAAGTGCCTGGGGAGACTCGAGGTCGATCACTTGGATTCTGGAGCCAAAGTTACAGAGGGTCTGAAGCCAACTACACTCCAACAGAGAAGGAAATCCTGGCAGCCTTTGAAGGAGTTCAAGCCACCTCAGAGGTGATTGGCACAGAAGCACAACTCCTGGCACCCCGACTACTGGTGCTAGGGTGGATGTTTAAAGAAAAGGTTCCCTCTACCCACCACACCACTGATGCCACATGGAGCAAGTGGATCGCCTTCATCACGCAGCGCGCCCGTATAGGAAACCCAAATTGCCCTGGGATTTTGGAGATAATTACAAACTGGCCGGAAAGTGAAAACTTTGGTCTCATCGATGAAGAGGAGCAGGAACAAGTGACACGAGCTGAAGAAGCTCCACCGTACAACCAACTGCCAGCAGAAGAAACACGCTATGCTCTGTTTACTGATGGTTCCTGTCGCGTCGTAGGGATGAACCGGAAGTGGAAAGCAGCCGTATGGAGCCCCACACAACAGGTCGCAGAGGCCACTGAAGGAGAAAGTGGATCAAGCCAACTTGCTGAACTCAAAGCTGTTCAACTGGCCCTGGACATTGCTGAAAGAGAGAAGTGGCCAAAGCTCTACCTCTACACTGATTCATGGATGGTAGCCAATGCTCTGTGGAGCATTGAGAAAAAAAACAAACAAAGGTCCAGAGAACTCCTCTGCCTCAGCTAACTAGAACTAACTAAAAGCCAGAAAGAAGCTCTGTCCCGCTGTCTGTCCGTGCTGCAGACACCACAGTCCCGCCAGCGAGATGTGAAAGAGTGATGTTTTTCTTTAACACAAACTGCACGCTTCTTCTTCCCCCTCTCTTGCTCTCAAAGCCAGTCTTAAAGGTGCAGAACTTAATATATAACATAAACCAGACGATTAGAGATACCAGTATCATAAAGTCACCCCAGGACACCCCTCCCTCCAAATTATTAAAATTTTGAAATCAATGGGCTCTCAGGCAAATATCTGGGGATAGGAATTATGGATGCTAAATGCAAGCAGCAAGCAGGGAGCACAATGCCTGTGGAAAAGCAGGCCACATAACTTTCTCAGACTCACCTGAGAAAGCGGCCTGGGAAATCATAAGGAGGAATCAAAACAATCCTTAGAGATAGAAGACAGCCTTGCAGGTGTTGTTTGTCAGTTTCTTGTTTTCTTGCAAGAGAAGGTTGAGGGGTGGTGTACCCCACTGATCAATGATGGTGATGTGTTAGTTCACTGACCAATAAGGGTTTTACCTTTCTGTACTTTTGCATATCGGTCTATAGAAGAAGATCTGGAGTAATAAACCTTGCTCTCCTGTTCAACTCACAAGAGTCTGTGTCGTACTGCCTCGCCATTCCCAATAGTGCGACATCTGGTGGACCCTGACATACGTTGCAGCCGCGATTGAAGACATGCCACCTGCTTCCTCCCGAGAGAGGTAAGCGAATATCTCCCGCGCTCTCCTGGAGTGAGCTGGTCTTTCAGACCACGGGATAGCGGGGCCTGCCCGTGAGCGGGCCTGGAACGGCTTATCTCAACGTAGCTAGAGCTTGAAGTCCCAGGTTAAGCCACTGTGTTTGCGTAATTGTATTCACGGGCTGTGGAGATAGACGGTTCCTCTGTTGTATTCCTCCTCCCCGATGGGACCCCTTCCGTTCCACCCCCCGTGGTGAGAGCCTGCTCGTCTCAAGGCACAGGCGGCCGAGGGGGTCCTGGAGTGGATACAACACGGACTCAAAGTATCTAGACACAGGAGGCTCAAACTTGCTGGAGTAATCCCGGGTTTATTGTCTGTCGTCCATCCGGGGCAAGAGAGAGACCGAAATGCTCTGGGTCTCATCTCTTATACCAGGGGGCAGGGGTGATTAGGGGATGCAGGGAGGTCACAGCCAATGGCAAGGGGGAAGGGAAAGAAGGTTCTCAGGTAGGAACTCACATTACACAAACCAGAGGTGAGTTTTACCCTTGGGAGGTACCAAGATTTTTAGATACACTACAACACCTCACCCTTTTCTGTTATACAAAAATGAGAAACATGGATTTGAGTAAGATGTAGGTTATTTCTAAAAAAAAGGAAACAGAAATTTTTTTAAAAACATATTCACAGTTACAGTATGCAGGTCAGAGGCTAGAGAGGTTTCTTCTTGCTCTCTTCAGCGGCGTCTTCTCTTGGAAGCAACAGCCACTTGCTTCTCTTCTCTTCTTGCTGGTGCTGGATTCTTTGGAACAAAAGGTTTTACCCATTTCTGAGGAATCCATCGGGGGCCTGAAGGGGTGGATACACACACATAACCTCGCCCCCAGGTGACAAGTTCATAGGGACCCTTGGTTTGCCAAGTTTCAGGGTCTCTGATTAACACCGGTGGATGCTGTGACAATTTAAACTGATCACCACTGTTAAAATGCCGAGTCACAGGAGGATTCATGTTTTCAAATGAGCAGTTTAGGAAGTTAATGGTAAACAGAGCTTTACAGAGTTTCTGTTGGGGAGACATCCACACTGCTTCACTACCTTGCCGGGCTAGGACTTGTTTGAGCGTCTGGTGTGTACGCTCGATTACAGCCTGACCTGTGGGGGAGTGGGGGATGCCAGTTTTATGTTCCACTCCCCACTGCTGGACAAATCCCAGGAACTCCTTGGATTTATACGCTGGGCCATTATCTGTTTTAATTTCTTTTTGGATTCCCAATACGGAAAAGGCTTGCACTAAGTGTTGTTTAACATGTACAGATTTTTCTCCTGCATGAGCAGAGGCATACACTGCTCCTGAGTATGTATCAATACTCACATGTACATACTTGAGGCGGCCAAAACTGGGGATGTGAGTGATATCTGTTTGCCACACCTCACAGCTCTTGAGGCCTCGGGGATTAACCCCGATGCCTAATGATGGCACTGCCTGAAGCTGACAATTGGGACAGGTAGCCACGATGGCTTTAGCCTGATCCCGTGTCAGCTGGAACTGACGAATCAGTCCTGGCACATTTTGATGGTATTGCTGGTGACTTATTTTTGCCTGCTGAAACACATCTGGGAGAGATACGTTTTCAGCAGGGGCAGCAAGGGAATCAGCCTTCCGGTTCCCCTCAGCGATTTCACCTGGCAACGGGGTGTGCGATGTTATGTGCATCACATAGAAAGGTTGTTCTCGATTTGAAACCAAATAAATCAGTTTTGAAAGCAATCTAAAGAGATGCTCGTTCTCAATGTCCTTGAGAACTGCCTGTTCCGCTCTGGACACTACTCCTGCTACGTAGGCTGAGTCAGTAACTAAATTAATTGGTTCTGAAAATTTCTCAAAGGCTCTTACGACCGCAGCTAGTTCAGCTATCTGGGGTGACCCCTCCACAAACTCAACATCAGCTTCCCAAAGCTGAGTCTGTGGATTTCTCCAAGTCATCACCGACTTGTGGGATGTCCCAGATGCATCAGTGAACACTGTGAGCGCTTTGAGTGGCCTTCGGCTCCTTTTCTCACGAGGAATGAGATGGAATTCCTCATGAAACAATTTGTGTGATGGTGCATGAACTGAAATTTGCCCACTATAGCTGTCCAGAGCTAACTGGAGGTTAGCATTGCTCTGCAGCAGATGCTCAAACATCTCTTTGGTCAGTCTCTCAGGGGAGTTTTTGCCTTCTCCAGAGAGCCTGACTGGGAGGTGAATACACATAAAATCACAACCTGCCAGTCCCCGCAGCCTTACCCTGGCCTTTTGAATCAGCTGAGCCATCAGCTCTTGTGGCTTGGTGATAGTTTTGGGTCTTTGATGGGAGAGGAAGACCCACTCTATGATTAAGAGTGAATCTCTCTGCCCCTCGGCCCATTGAAATATTAACCCATGCAGGTGTGGCAATTTCCCCAGGACAATAAATTTGAAAGGCAGCTCAGGTTTGAAGCGGTGTGCTTGTCTTTCTGTCAAGGCCTTTTGTGCTTTTTCTATTACAGTTTTTGCTTCTGGAGTCAGCTCCCTGGGAGACAGTAATTCTCTCTCCCCTTTCAATAAATTGAGTAGGGGGATCAGGTCCTCATTTGTGAGACCTAGCCATGGTCTGACCCAGTTTAGTGACCCGCATAGAGAATGAAGATCTGCTAGAGTTTTAGGATTACCAATAATTTCCAATTTTTGTGGAACAACAGTCCGTGCAGTAATTTCCAGGCCCAGGTATTTCCAAGGTGGCATCCTTTGAACTTTGTCTTCCTGCAACTGGAATCCAGCAGAGGTTAAAACTTTAACCACTAGGTCAAGGGTGTCTTTCAGTATGTTGTTATTGGGACAGCATATTAAAATATCGTCCATATAATGCAAAATGATAGCCTCTCTCTTTTCAGCACGCACTGAGGACAGCAAAGACCCCACATACCACTGGCAGATGAAGGGGCTGGCTTTCATCCCCTGAGGTAGAACTGTCCAGTGGTACCGTTTCATTGGAGCTTCCCGGTTAATTGTGGGAATGGAAAAGGCAAACCTTGGTGCATCCTCTGGATGCAGGGGAATTTGAAAAAAACAATCTTTAATATCTACTACTGCTAGTAGCCAATCTTGCGGTAGCATGGTTGGAGATGGCATTCCTGTTTGGAGAGATCCCATGTCCTGTATTTTTTTGTTTATTTCTCTTAAATCTTGAAGGAGACGCCATTTATCTTTCCGTGGCTTTTTTATTACAAACACCGGGGAATTCCAAGGGCTGGTTGTTTCTACTATGTGTCCTTTAGCCAATTCTTCTTCCACTAATTTTTCTAGCGCCCCATGTTTTTGTTTGCTGAGAGGCCACTGGTTCACCCAAATTGGATCATTATCTAGCCAAGATAATTTTTGGTCAGGACGCTTTACAGTGGCCTCTATCAAAAATCCTGAGGTGTCTCAGGGATTGTTAGTTTTACCCCCCACTGCGACATGGTATCTCTCCCCTACAAGGGGCACTTGTAGTCAATAACAAAAGGTCGGACACTAGCTATCCTACAGTCTGGACCTTCGATCTGGACAATATCTCTAGCAATTTTTGCCAGTTTCATCCCTCCAACACCCTGTATTTTCCCTGCCACTGGTTGTAGGTCCCAATGTGAGGGCCACACCTTTTCCGGTATGATGGTCACGTCTGCCCCAGTGTCAATTAACCCTTCCACATGGAGATGTTCTGATTTATGTATTAAATTGCATCCCATAATGGGCTTGTTTTCACCCACTACTTCTGCCCAGTAGACTCCCGGTGCTTTGTCATCTACTGGGACTTCTGTTGGAACAGGGATTACCTGGGCTATTACTTGCCCTTTATCTACATAGAAAGGTGGTTGGGGGCACCTAGCTAAGAGAATGAGGTGTGTTAGGTCTCCCGTGATTGTCATGGGAGCCACCTCAATCTCTATTGGTGTGTGTGCTGTGTCTCCAATAACAAAATACCTACTATCCAGTCCAGCCAGGTCTTGTGAATTATCCTGCAAATCTACTCCCACGACAGTCCAGCGGTCAGATCTGAAACAAAAGGCTTTAGAAGTTACAAGTCTGAATCGCTTTTGCGGTTGCCAGACCTTATTAGGCAAACGATTTTCACAATTATATTTTTGCAGTTTTTCACCCCCCTCCTTTTCCTCCCCTTTTCCCATTAAAACAGAGTCTTTTTTCTGCTGTTTCCCTTGTTGCTGGGTTTGAGGACAGTTCCTTGCAAAATGCCCTGGCCTCTTGCACTGGAAACAGACAATGTGCTGCAGCTGTCCTGGTGACATCTGTGGCTTGTTCATTCCTGGTGTCACTGCTGCTACTGTCCTTGGGTTGTCTGGTTTCTTGTCGTGTACACTGTACAAGTCTGCTTTCTGGGCACACGCTTCAATCATATCTGCTATGGTGGGTGGAGGGTTGATAGGAAGACTCTGAATTATTCTATGACAAGCCTCGTTGGCATTTCTTTGGGCCATTTCTTTAAGCAGTTCTGCCTGGGCCACTGGTTCTTTAACTTGTTTCTGTATCTGTAGTCTCAGACGATCTACAAACTGTAAGAAACTCTCACATGGGAACTGGTTAATATTAACATAACTGACTTGAATATCAGCTGTTGGTAATTGGTTAAAAATGTTTTCAGCCACATCACAAACTTTATCTGCAACAAACTTTGTTAACACTCTCACTTGATCAGCAGGATTAATCCAATTTCCCTCCCCACATAAATGTTCTAAAGTGATTTCATTGTTCTCTGTATCATGTGCATTTTGATTACTTTGTTTGAGTTCAGCTAGGAGTTTTGTTAATGATCTTTTCCATAAGCTTTCCCAAAGATCATATTCAGAGGGAGTTAGCAAACACCGAAATAAATCTTTAATATCTGCAGGAATTAAATCCTGTGATTTCAATGTAGTTCTTATTATTCCCCTTAAGACTTCACTATCACGACCAAAATAATTTTTAATTTTACAAATGTTGTGAATTCATGTTGTAAATATTGGCTTTTCACAATTATTCTGATAAATATATATTATATGCTTTCACTATATTCTTTTCTCTCTTAGTAAGTTATAGGCCTAGGTAGGAATTCTGAATAATAAAGATATGTTTCATCTGGACAAGGCAAGACAATGGGAGGATCAAGCTGTGGAAAACAGGCTGTTATCAGCAGCAGGAAAGGGAGAGCAAACTGTTATCAAAAAAAAAAAAAACCGGTACCAGGACGTGGGCAGGGGGGAAAGATAAGCTCAGCTGCCCTCAGAAGAAGGATGAGGGGCCCAGACTCTTATCAACAACTGACCATCTGCAGAGACAAGGAAACCAGACCCCAAAAGAATGCTGACCAGCAAGAATAATGATGACAAGCAGAAACTGAGACTGTGCAGAAGCATGATCTAAGAAGGCGGAACCAGGGAGGGGACATGCTTGAATATGCATTAACCCCTCACAGCAAGGAGGGGATAAAAGGGGTATCCATAGGATACTTGGCAGCGCGCCAAGGCACCCGGCCGTTTTAACCCTTTGCTTTATTTCTTATGTCTCCTAATTGTCTTTTAATTTATATTAAATTCTTTTTATAAATTATTAAGTGAATCTCGTTTTTAAGACAAATATCTTTGATTACTTGATAATTGAAAGACTGATGTTGTAATCGCATTGCTCTTCTGCTGTTACTGTATACTACAGGGGCTGCTGTCAGCATAACTTCATCTTCTCCAGGGCTGGCATTCCCCGGGCTCCTCAGCCCGCCGCCGCCCATGCCGGGCTCCGGGGTGCCTGTTCCTTCCCCACACCTGTGGAGAGACACAGCTCCTGCCCCGCAGGAGCCGGGCGGTGGGCCGCCCCTCCCCACGCCGGGTTCCGGGGTTCCACCCTCCCCCACGCCGGGCTCCGGGGTGCCTGTTCCCCCGCAGGAGCCGGGCAGGGGGCGGCCCCCCCTCACGCCGGGCTCCGGGGGTCCCATTCCCTCACCGGGCCCGTGGAGAGACCCAGCCCCACCCCCGCAGGAGCCGGGAGAGGGCCCGCGCCCCACCACTCCAGGCCCGGTAGGCAGGCACCCCCCCATCGGGCAGCAGTGCCGGGACACCCTGCCCCTCTGCAGCAGCAAGGGGTGTAACTATCTCCCTCCCCGCTCCTCCTCCCCGCGGGACAGGGGCTGGAGGGATAGGGGATAGGGTTACAGCCTCGGGGGACAGGGTCATAGGGTGGGGCCAGGCAGGGCTGGGGGGTGGTGCAGGGTGGAACATCAGGGGGAACAAAGGGGTTGTGATAAGGGTTGGGGGCGGGAACCGGTGGGTGGGAGGGATCATGGGTAGAAGAAAGGGAATACACAGGGGAATTCACCATGTGGCCAGGTAACACGTGGCCAGTGCCATCTTGGCTCTCAGCCATGTGGGGATAGGAAGATACATTTTCTTTAACACTGTAGGGGTATAGGGAGGGAGACTTTATGGCTTGTGAGGCGGGACTGGGTGACTGAGAGAGACACACCGGACTAGAACTTGATTTGTTTGTCTCGGGTATCTTTTTCATTGGGGGAACAGAGGTTTTGGGGGAAAAGTTCGGAAAGTTAGGTGGATACTCTTAAAAACGAGATTCACTTAATAATTTATAAAAAGAATTTAATATAAATTAAAAGACAATTAGGAGACATAAGAAATAAAGCAAAGGGTTAAAACGGCCGGGTGCCTTGGCGCGCTGCCAAGAGCACACCTGGTATCTTACGGATACCCCTTTTATCCCATCCTTGCTGTGAGGGGTTAATGCATATTCAAGCATGTCCCCTCCCTGGTTCCGCCTTCTTAGATCATGCTTTTGCACAGTCTCAGTTTCTGCTGGTCATCATAATTTTTTTGCTGGTCGTCATTATTCTTGCTGGTCAGCATTCTTTTGGAGTCTGGTTTCCTTTTCTCTGCAGATGGTCAGTTGTTGATAAGAGTCTGGGCCCCTCATCCTTCTTCTGAGGGCAGCTGAGCTTATCTTTCACCCCTTCCCACGTCCTGGTACCGGTTTTTTGATAACAGTTTGCTCTCCCTTTCCTGCTGCTGATAACAGCCTGTTTTCCACAGCTTGATCCTCCCATTGTCTTGCCTTGTCCGGATGAAACATATCTTTTTTATTCAGAATTCCTATCTAAGCCTATAACTTACTAAGAGAGAAAAGAATATAGTGAAAGCATATAATATATATTTATCAGAATAATTGTGAAAAGCCAATATTTACAACATGAATTCACAACAACCCCTCCTTTTATTTTTTTTATAAATCATTTGGCTTGAGCAATAATTCTTGTTTTCTAGCTTCTAGCACTCGTTCATTTATTCACAAATCAATTTAGCTTCTTCCAACAGATTTTTCACATTATTTTGTTTTCTTAATACTATGATTTTTTGTTTGTTTGTTTTTGTTTTTGCCATTCTAGATGTAGCTAATTTCAGGTCTATAGGCATTTGCTATGCTTTGAACTATATTGGTGATCAGCCAAATTAAACAGGGGATTAAACAAAGAAGAACTATTAAACCAGCTGTAGCATTGCTACAAGGGGAAGAAGCTTAGCTTCTTCTACTACTCTATCCCCAATACATTATCCCATCAATTAGTGGTCATTACTGATTTTCATTTTTGAACCGGCACATGGGCCATTTTTCTGATATCTTTGGCGATATCTAGAATGGCATTTTTATTGTCATTGAAAACAACAATCTTATGTATTAATTTTTTTTTTACAGAACACCCCTTCTTTTAGCTAATAAATAGTCTAAAGCCACTTTACTCTGATATATTGCAGCTCTGGCTTTTCATCTCTGACTGGCTATTAGTTCCATAGCCCCAGCTGTTTTATTGGTTTATGATTTCTACAACAGCTTGGAGTTTCATAATGCAAAAATTGGGGTTCGATATCCCCAACTTCCATCTTGTGCCCAAGAATGTTTCCAATATGCGTTCAGGGGCCATTTCTCATCTCCCCATTTTTGAGGTGCTCAAAACCATTCTCTTTTATTTCTTTTTAGGACTTCCAAAACTAACACCCCCAACTGATTTCTGTCTCGTCAGAGTACAACTCCCCTTCCATTGTGAAGGGAGCTTTGGGTATGCACTTTTCTCACATATCCAAAATAAGCCATCTGGTGCCTTCTAATAGTCATTTTTCTGTTGATTTATATTTTCCCAAAATTTAGATATTTCTGGGATTCCAGAGTAAGGATTTTTCCCTTTACCATTACATCTGAAGAGTCTGGTTCGATTATCATACACACAATTCTTTTCTTTTACTTTTCCTTGAGTCCAATACAGAGTTGGCTCCTCTGGGATCCACCATGTAGAAGTTCCATTGCTAACCTTATACCTTTTACAGGGAGTTTTCCCTATTTCTTTAATAAATTCCTTACCAGTTTGCCATAAACATTCTTCCCCTATCACTGTTGAACTTAGAATCCATCTTTCTGGTCGAGTCCCCCCTCTTATATTGGTCCAGTTCCACTTAAGGAGTTCCACCGGGCCTATGCTACTACCTTTCCATGGCCATTCCTCCGTCATCAAGGCTCCTCCACAGACCCAGCAGTTCGTTATGTTAAGTTCTTTACTTATCCTCTCCCCTAAATCCACAAACAGGTTTTTTCCCTAATCTTGAGATATCTATTTCCCCTTTTAATTGCTGTTTGAGCCTTGCATACAGGTCCTGACGTGAGGTTAAGTTAGGTTTAGGTTTCTGTGTTGGTTTTATCTTTTTTCTTATCACTTGCTCTTTTATCAATTCTTGGGTCTTTCCCTTGACCGCCCCCGTGAAGCAAATCCATTTTTCCCCTTTTGGGCAAATGCTTCCCAATCTAGTACCACTGACTCCTAAGTTTTCTGTGATCCAATATTTTTCCCATTTATGTATACAGGCACTTAACTTGGATGGGTTATAGCAGTGACTATTGATATTGGTGTGGGTAATAAGAAAGAAAACCCGGTGTCATTCCATGTAGAGCTTTTGATAGCATTTGTAACATGGCTTTGCTGGTGTCCCAAAAGGGAAAAGGATAAGTGACAGAAGAAGGAATAATAGGGGTCCAGTATGGCTTACACCCCCACCAATCCTGCCTATGAGGTTGCAGCTCACAGCAGGTGTTTTATATTCTTCTCGGTGGCGAGTTGTAGTGGTCAGTCTGGTCTTGCCCCCTATTTCCTTGTCACTTCCTCTTTTGTAATTTCCAAGCAAATTTCTTTTGACACCTTTTAACAGCAGTTTTCCCACCGTTCCTCAGGTACTTCCCACTCAACACGCACTAGTAATTTCCCATCTGTAAAAAAAGTTATCATTTAAGTTATTCTTAATAGATTTGGCACCGAACACTTCCTGCAACGAGAGGCTTAACTTTGTGAACCATAATACCTATTATTCTCTAATTTAAACACTTATATTTAATCCAGATAGCATGTCCCATATTGGGATGATTTAGACAAGGTATATGATGTGGCACTGATGGAAGTTGTGGTTCTCCCCCCCTCCTTTATACAAATCACAGGCAAAAGCAAAAATATACAAGGATTTCCCGACCAAAACAGCCCCAGTCCTCCTGTTTGGAGTGGGATTTTTCCTCCCCAAGGTGGATATTGAAAGTGTCCCAGAACTTGTCCAGGCAGGACTTGAAACTACTGATACAGGCTTGGTCTTACTTCTCAGTTAGGCGTGATTCTTAGCTCATTCCTTGGGTCATTTGGATTGTTTCAGTTCATTACCGCCGGCCTCTATCCAAGAGTCCAATTTGTATCACTCTGTTTGGGTGTTACAGTCCAGTCCTCAGATCTTTTGATCTTATTGGTGTGAATCCAACTTCACTCTTTGGTCCAGATTGCAGCTTCTCTGCCTTAATTATCAGTAGTACCTGAAAACAATTTCTTAATAACACAGGGAGAATGAAAACATCACATCAAAATTTTCCATCAGTATTCTTTAAAATTCTTGGGTTAAGCGAAATTTAACAGTTAACATAGGAGCCAATCTCTTTCTGCGTGTTCAAATTAGTTAAACAAGAAAGGCTAGGTTAGTTTTGACTTCAAATAAATTACATTCATTACCTTTACCCTTTGGTTAATATTTACTTGTTTAGCTTCACAAACTTCTTTTATCGGTTTCTTAGAACAAACCCCTTCCTTTTAACAACAAGAGTAAAAGAAAGAAAGGAAAAAAAATAAGAGAAAAAGAGATCTTATTTCAAGAAATTAAACACTTTGATGAGGTTTTCAGAACCTAACGAGCTAGACTACTTTTGCTTTGGTCTCATCATACACCGGTCTGTTTCTTCGTCCTTTGTTCCGTTCCTTCTTTCCCATTCACAGCAGTTTTTCAGGCTATTTCTCTCTCCCCCTCCTGCTGCCGCAGCTCTGGGCCGAGCAGGCTGTTTCAGCAGCTCGCTCTGCAGGAAGGGGCTGTCACTTGCGTGCTGACCCTGGGGCAAAGCTCGTGTCCCCTCTTTCCCTGCTGTGCTGTCCCTTCACACACAGGACTGGCATGTTCAAACACACTCAGCTCCCACCACAGCCGAGGGGCAGAGCCCGGAGTCCACAGTGCTCTGGTCTGGGGCTCCTCTGCTGGGCCAGCTCGCTCCTCAGCACCAAACCTCACCCAGCACCGCTGCCGGGCCGGCGAGCACTCCCGGCACCTCGCACCCCTCGAGACCCCGGCACAGACACGGCGGGTCCCGCTCCAGCAGCGCCCCTCACGAACCGCGCTCTGCACCCTTCACATCGGGTGGGAGAGGACCGGGAGCCGCCACACGGGGCCCCGCTGTTCACCACTCACAGGGACCGGGTCCTGCTGCAGCCGCTTTACATAAAAGCAATAAAACAACACCTAAACCTAGCAACTCCTAACCCAGCGCTCCAGATGCTCCTAACATCTCCTATTTCGGGCACAATTCTCACCTCTCTTTCTAAAAATCTTTACAACTCTAATGAAAGGCATCGCAAACCTCTCTCTCTCTCTCTGCCACTATCATCTCGCACTCTTTACACCACATCCCTCCAGAATCTCCACTACACAAATTACTTTGCTTTAGAATCAACTACAAAATCCTAACACCTCCTTTTTGGGGATCCTCCCCAAAACCCCAAAGGCGCTAGACACAGAGACCAGTCAGCTAGCCAGCTACTTTTACCAACTAAAACAAACCTGTAATTACTATTTCTACTGCCTTGAACAGATCTTCAGTCAAGCTAGAAATGAAGACACAGACATCATTCTTTTCTAAATTTTCTTCTACAAGTACAAAGGGGTCTATCCTCACACAGCTGCTTAATGTGAATAATCTCTAGTGTAACCTTTTTATGACAAGATATGATCAGGTCTTTTATTTTTACAGGAATTTAGATACATTGACAAGTTTCTGACAATACCTTTATGTTTCAACAGTACTTGCAGCTTATATATTATGAACAATCTATAGCAAGAACCAGTCTTACAATTGTTTTCAAACTCTTCTTTCACAAAATAAGACTCATCTCTAAAAACACATGTACTTATTAAAATAGACCAAGTTTAGAGTCTCCACAATTCTCTTCTCAATTCGAAACACTAACAATCTTAATTCTAATATTTTAACTGGGTCCACTTCTGCTTCTGTAATAAGCACAGCTGCAAAACAACACAAGCACTCCTAGAGACATGTGCACTTTCTTGGCAAATTCAAAAGAACAAGAAATCATGGCAGTTCTGAGCCTGATCTTCACTTAAACACACCATCACAATAACTCTTTTTAGAAATCATCAGAGAGATGATCAGCATTTCATATTGTGAAAAGAGAGATAAAATAATTTTCAGCAGCAGTTAAAAAGATTTACAACAATCCATAGGATTTTGCTTTTAGGCTGGTACCAGGTTCTGCTGTTAAGAACCATGGGCTGCGCCCATGAGCACGGGACACAAACAACATTAGGGCTAACAGCTCTCACACTTATTGACAACCTGATAAGTTTTCACCTTAAGAAGTGACTACTATGCAAATTACTGTAACTTGCCTTTAAAATTAAAATCAACTACAAAATTTTACGATATTCACTAAAGTAAAGAAATTAGAAGGCATACTAAGAAATGGGTTTGTTTCTCTACAAAATAAATATTGCAGTCACTCAAGAAAAAAAAAAAACAAACAGAGCTTACTTCTTTTTCCACTTTCTCCCAGGATGCATTTCTTGGAATTTTTCTAAGCTTCTCTCTAAAGCTTCTCTGCTCTTCCTGAAATCTCAAATTTTAATTACCGACACAGCTTACTGCTGCAGAAGCCTACAGCACCATCATACACGGAATTCTCTCAGAACCCGGTAAAACAAAGGCTTGCAACTTGCAGCTCCCTTGGTTTGGAGCTGATACCATACGCCAGGACTGCTCCATATCTCACTCACACATCTGGCTAAGAAAAAGCTCTCTGAGACAGTTTGACACCAGTCCTTACTCTCGGAATCACAGAACTTAATGTGCCTGAGGTCTCATAAGACCCCGGCATAGAAAACCTGGGTCCCAGAGGGACTCGCCTGGCTCTCTCACCATTGGGCATGTTCCCGGCCTGTTTCACAGCTTCAGGAGGTTCCAGGAGTCACTGAGAGCTCCTCTGATCCCCCTGTGCCTGGAGCAGGGAACCCGAACCAGCATCTGTGGTTCAATCCAGCCTGCCGGCAGCCACCTAAACACAGCTCTGCGGCTTGAGAGCTCTAAAATAAGTTTAAACAATCCAGGGACACCAAGACTTAGACGGCCCCCTGCCCTCAATTTACTCAAAAGGGATGAGCTGAACTCATCCCCTCAGGGCATCCTGTGTGCCTGATCTTATCAGGGTTCGGCCCAACTCGCCGGCCGGAGCTCCAGGAGTTCCCTTGCACTCCTGAGGCTGACCCGCCCCTCCGTCCCAATAGCTCTGCAGGGAGTAGCCCTGGGAGCACGATCTCCCAGGAAAACCTTTCACCGCCGCCACAGTGGGGCAAAAAAAAAAAACTTCTAAAAAAAACCCAAAAAAACAAACAACTTCAAACGCTGAACCCCATACCAGCTCACCAAAGAGATCCCTCCCCCGCAAACAGCTCTTGTTGCCCGGGGGGGGGGGGCGGGAGGAAAGGCGCGGAGGGAAGATCTCCACTAAAGATAACCTTGGCTTTATTCTGAGACCAGACCCGCTGAGACCAGCACCCCTGCGGCTCCTGGGCTACAAGCCCCAGTTCTGGTTTGCCAACCCCCGGGGCTCCATGACAGGAGCTCGCAGGGAGGAAGCAAATCACTCCATGTGTCCCCATCGTGATCTAGTCCCTGTGGAAACATCGACCCGTGTTTACTCTTACTCCAGCACAGCACAGGATACCTTTCCTCTTTAGCAACACAATTCCAAAAAAAAAAAAAACCAAACAAACTTTAACGCAACAATCACACCTATTTACGCATTCTCACATCTGTTCATTCAACTCCACCCAGTCACAGCAAGACAATAAGATGCTCTTTACTTCCCAGTTACTTGTTAATATACGCCCATGGGCACTGTAATATGTCAAATATCTCAAGTTTCTTGGATTATTCCTCAATTTGGCAGTTTTAAGTCCAAATTTCTTGGATTTAATCCTCAACTTAACAAAGTTTTAGAGAATCCACATTTTACTCTGTTTTCCCAGTGGATTGTGCCAGGAAAACCTTGGGCTCCCTTTCCCGAGGGGCTAACCCCTCCCCTGAGACCCAGTCCCAGTAACCCCGGGGGTATCTTGCAACCCCCGCTTCCCGCTCCCCCAAAGATTACTTACAATCCGTCTTCTTCTTTGGGTCTTCGTGCACAAGAATTATGGAGCAAAAATACCGCGGTTTTTTTTTTAGGGAGCCTTTTCCCCTTTCCTTTGCTTTATTCCTCTCCTTCTTGTCCTCGGGGTTTTGACCTGCAGCCGCTTGGCCCACGCTAGGAGAAACGGAGCGGGGTCTGCTGAACTCAGCAGGGGCGCGCCTGTTTCCCCGTTCTGGATCTCCGGTGGTCCTAGAGGTGAGGTGCTTATCCCGGACGAGCCCCCAAAATTCTTAAAAACGAGATTCACTTAATAATTTATAAAAAGAATTTAATATAAATTAAAAGACAATTAGGAGACATAAGAAATAAAGCAAAGGGTTAAAACGGCCGGGTGCCTTGGCGCGCTGCCAAGAGCACACCTGGTATCCTATGGATACCCCTTTTATCCCCTCCTTGCTGTGAGGGGTTAATGCATATTCAAGCATGTCCCCTCCCTGGTTCCGCCTTCTTAGATCATGCTTTTGCACAGTCTCAGTTTCTGCTGGTCATCATAATTTTTTTGCTGGTCATCATTATTCTTGCTGGTCAGCATTCTTTTGGAGTCTGGTTTCCTTTTCTCTGCAGATGGTCAGTTGTTGATAAGAGTCTGGGCCCCTCATCCTTCTTCTGAGGGCAGCTGAGCTTATCTTTCACCCCTTCCCACGTCCTGGTACCGGTTTTTTGATAACAGTTTGCTCTCCCTTTCCTGCTGCTGATAACAGCCTGTTTTCCACAGCTTGATCCTCCCATTGTCTTGCCTTGTCCGGATGAAACATATCTTTATTATTCAAAATTCCTATCTAAGCCTATAACTTACTAAGAGAGAAAAGAATATAGTGAAAGCATATAATATATATTTATCAGAATAACTGTGAAAAGCCAATATTTACAACATGAATTCACAACAATACTGTGGTGCTTGTTTGTCTTCCGTTTTTATTTCTCTGTTAACTAATTCTTTTCGAATTAAAAGAAAAACCGGGAGGAATTTCAGGGCCGATTTGTCTCCTCTTTCTATTTTTAAGGTTAATAAATTTCCAATTTCATCCCAGGCAGTTACTGAATCTAATTTCAACAATTCGATCTGTTTACTTTGCTGAGTCAAATATGATACAAACTGTTTTATCTTATGTTTTGAAATTTTTACATTTGTGGTTTTTAAAAAATTCTGTACTTTTTGTGTATGACTCCTTTCTTGTGTGCATAGCTGGGCTCCCATTTTGGAGGTCACAGCAGCTCTGCACACAATCTGCCTATTTTCCCTACCACAGAAAACAAAGTTGCACCAAAAGGATTACAATTAAACTCACACTCTACAGACAGCAGGGAGAATTCCCTCTCCCCCCACCCCGTCTCTGCCCACGGCTGGGGGATCCCCACACGCTTGGGGCGCTGCCGCTGGGAAGGAGTTACACAGAACATAGTCCCCCCCAGGGCCTGTTTCACTATCCACCCCTCCCAGCCCGGTGTCGGAGTTCAATCTTACCTTTTTCTGTCGTTTTCTGGCGGCGGAAAGATACTTATTGCCCTGGAATCGGTCCCCTGGTGCTGGAGGATTTTCGACTCCTTTTCAGAAACTTTTTTTGCTGTATTTTTTAAACTGCATCCAAAGTTTCCAAAGAACGGCTCACCCTGGCTCAAATAAGCCTTTAAACGTGGGCTTGTATAGCCCCTACGCCGGGCGCCACTCTGTTGTATTCCTCCTCCCCGATGGGACCCCTTCCGTTCCACCCCCCGTGGTGAGAGCCTGCTCGTCTCAAGGCACAGGCGGCCGAGGGGGTCCTGGAGTGGATACAACACGGACTCAAAGTATCTAGACGCAGGAGGCTCAAACTTGCTGGAGTAATCCCGGGTTTATTGTCTGTTGTCCATCCGGGGCAAGAGAGAGACCGAAATGCTCTGGGTCTCATCTCTTATACCAGGGGGCAGGGGTGATTAGGGGATGCAGGGAGGTCACAGCCAATGGCAAGGGGGAAGGGAAAGAAGGTTCTCAGGTAGGAACTCACATTACACAAACCAGAGGTGAGTTTTACCCTTGGGAGGTACCAAGATTTTTAGATACACTACAACAGGTTCCCACAATAGGGAACCGATGTTCAGCTGAGGACCAACTTGTCCTCTTTGCGTGGCAGGACACTTTGCCACGCATGGGACTCAGTGTCTCAGAAGATTCCATGCGCGCTTTGTTCCAGTGGGCGAAAGCACAGGGTTTTAGAGTAACCACCAAAAATGCCTTTGATCTCGCCATTTGGCTGTCGGTGAGAGACCATATATGGTCCGAGTTAACTGATGGAGATACCAGCGTGTGTAGCCTGGCGACCACCTGGGACACGCTCTTTAAAGCGTTAGAGCGGTTCCAGTCTGGGGACAGTGATGATGGGATGGCGGATTTGGATGCCGGGGATGCCTCTTCTGTATACGATGAGAGGCTGGAGGATGGGACCAGGGACGAGCAAAGTAGAGCTTCCTCGGCTCCACCCCGACCCTCGGGGGACTTTGGACTTGGGCGGCAACAATATCTCTCACCTCGGGACTATGTGCCTCCAAAACATCCCTCTCACGGAGATTTCGTAAGACCAAAGTATCTGTCACCCGCGGAACTGATCGCACAAGCCCCACCAACAGAGAAGCGGTGGGGAAAAGGTGGCCACCCACCTCCATCTGCGCCCTCCGCAGAGCCTTCATCGGCACCGCGAGCGGCCGTGGGAGGGCCTTTGCTGTCGATGCCCCCCCCCGCCCTGCGCCCCTTTATCCTGCATTGCAAGGGTCAGTACAGCAGTCCCCACAGCAGACCGCCGGCACAGTGGGGGGGGTGACGTGCTTTCGGCCCCCCCACTTCCATCCACGGGGCCCGCGCCTGTGTGGGAACCACCTCCTCCCCCTGCCCACTACAGCTGCTCTGCTGCCGTGCCTTCTATGGTTTCCGAGCAACAGCCGGGCGCGCCCGCAGTGGCTGCCTCCCCTGCCTCCACGTCTTCGACAAGCCCACCCTCCTCTGCTCCCTGCGCAGCGTCTTGCGCACTGCTGCCCCGGGACACAGACAGTGATCCAGCCGGCGACCAACACTTCACTCCGGAGCGGTGCGCAAGTCTGGTAGCTGAGTGACAAAATTGACGAGCTGCGAGACCATCCCACAGCCATCTATGGACACTCCCACCGTGTCAAGTGACCGTGCGTCCAAAGCGTCCAGGACGCTTTTGGGAAGCGGTAAAACAGCGAGCTTTAGAAGTGGGAGACTGGGAATTACTCAAGAGGCTGGGAACTCCCGTAACCAGAATTATTAATGACATGGGTTGTAATAAATTTTTATTATTTGTTGATCAAATTTAATATTATTACTAAAATAAAATATGATTGCTAAGGTTGTTTTAAAAAAGCTAACATTGCAAAAACGCTTAACCACAATGACCACATATCCGTCTGTGAAAGCAAGAAGCTGAAACTGCAGAGCTAAAGCTGCAGGATGATATCCGGCTGTACAAAGGGGAAGTAGAACATCTCCTTATTCAGGAGAAATGCTTACCCATGGCCACCAAGAAGCAGAGGAAGGCCCTACCCACGACCACCAAGAGGCAGAAGAAGACCTCCTAGCAACAGGAGGCACAGGCGCTGATGCAATCCAGGAAGACACAGATGCAAGGACTGTATAAAAAAGGGGGAACCTCCTCAGCCAAGGCACGCGCTGTGTGCAGGACACTTAAGATGAAGTGTCCACCGGCTCGCCCCCAGCTGGGTTTTTGCTTGCTTTACTGCTTGCTGAATTAATAAAAATTGGCTTTCATTAATTATTATATAAATTGTCCCTTCTATTTTGTCACGACAATTTATAACAATTTGATTCCATGACTTGGATCCTGGTATCTGTGGTTTAGGGGTCCCCCCCTCCAGGGAGGCGCCCTATCCCTATCTTTGGATAGCCCTGGTGTGGAGGATTCCTGTTCCCCAGACCTGGCATTCTGGACCCCCAAAATCCAGTAAGCAAGCAAAAGGAAACTGCGGAACCCCTTAAATTTTGTGCACATGAAGACCAAGCGAAGACCCCTGGACGGGGTAAGTATGGGATTGGGATACTGTTTGGTTGGGGTTGGTGTTCCCAGATCCCAGTGTCTGAGAGGTCTCCTGGAGGCCAAGTGAGAGTGGACCCTTCATTAGTGCAGTTCCCACAGTCCGCGAGGACCTGGGCCACGAACAAGGGGAGCATGTGTATGTGTGACTGAGGGGGCTCTGGAAGGTGGGACAGAAGGGGAGCAAGCCTTCTGGGCCCATGGGAGGGAATAAAGGGAAGTTGCCAAAGATCCCTCCCAACAGCCCGTTAGAGCTAATGTTGAAATATTGGGATGAATCACCCCAGAGAAAAGATAAAAGTAGAGAAAAGATGATTTATTATAGTATTGAGGTGTGGGGAGGAAAAGCAATTCATGGACCAGGAGTAACATGGCCCCCATTTGGCTCTTTTGATGAGTGTGTCCAACAGGACTTGAACCTCTGGGTAAACAGTAAGACCCCCCCATGAACCCAGAGGAAAGTGAGTATGCCTCCCTTTGGCTTCCAGAGGACACACACAAGACTGATAGAAATGTCTCCTTGTATCCACTAAAAGATAAAAAGGAAAAAAGAAAAGGGAGGAGTGATGAATTATTATACCCACCTCCCTATGCCCCCCCTGAGGAAGAAGATGAAGAAGCACAAGGGGAAGTACAAGCACAAGCACCACTGTTACCACAGGAACCACAGAGACCATGTACACATAGTCAAACTAGGCAGAATTTATATCCTTTAAGGTAGGTGCCTATGCCAGGTGGGAACAGCCAGGGCATTGGGTATGTGTCAGCTCCCCTTAATACCGGGAACGTCAGGGATTTTAAGAAGGAGATGGGTAATCTACTAGAGGATCCTTTAGGGGTGGCTGAACGTTTAGATCAGTTCTTGGGTCCCAACATATACACCTGGGAAGAACTCCCAGCCATCCTTGCCATATTATTTACGGACGAGGAACGAGACATGATACACAGGGCAGGGATGCAGGTTTGGGATCTAACACATCAGGCCGGACCTGCCACAGACACTAAGTGGCCCATGCAAAATCCTCATTGAAATTGTGATAAATGTGGCATTGGATAAAAATTTGTGAAGGAGAATAAAGAACTATATGTTATATTTATAATAATGTAAAGATATAAAATGTAGTATGATCTAAAGATTCCTTCCCGAGTCAGGCAGTAACGATCCACAGCGATGCTTATTAGCCCAAGATAAAAAGCAGGACACAGGCAATCAAGCCAGACAATGAGAGTAGCCCGGCTGAGATATCCATCTGCTTCACACCCGACCTGGACACTCCACCCCGGGAGTCCAACCAAAAGATGCAATCAGAAGGCACCCAGAACCATTTGCATGTGAAAGGACTCTGTCCAGTTGACTATTGACTCAGCTCAACGAATCCGGGAAATCTATTCAACCGCACATCTAGACTCTTAGTTGGACTGTGCCCACTCCGGGTTTTGCCTCAGGATACGAAAATCCTTATAAAAACCCCGGACTGCAATCCCTCCTTCGTGGATTTGGGAAAATCTGTACCTCTGGGTGCAGACCCCTGTCCACCCGGCGCTGCGCTGATTTATTTATTGTGGTTTTTTCTCTCGCTGCTTATGACTGAAATTGATTTATAATAAATTGCTTTATATATTAACCTTATTTTGTTATTACGTTTATAACAGATTTGGTGCCGTGACTCGGATCGGAGAAACTGCGGGGGAATCTCACTGCCCAGGAAGGGTACCCCCGCTGATTTTGGCGGCCTGGTGAGTTGAGAACCCCCATAGCTCGTTCCGACATCCGAACTAAATTTAGGCTGAGATAAACCACAATAAGAGGGAAACGGATCCAGGGCAGAGAGCTCGGGAAGGCACGGAGCCTTTGGAAAGCCGCGGCTGGTTTCACTCGTAAAACGTCTGCTGTGCACGAAGACATCCACGTAGGAAAATAGCTGTAGAGTACTGCTGGTTGAGTGGGTGATTGGGCGAGTGTGTGAGACGTGATCTGATCACGAAGCGAGTGTGGACTTCAAGGCCGCGTTTCCATCCTCCCGCGAGGGAATTGGCCGGCCGCGAAGGAGGCGATTTGATGTGAAAGCTTTTTCTCAACACGCTTGTAAAAACCTAAGACGAAAGGGCGTCTCGGGGGACTGATCACAAGGAACTAAAAGGGGAAGGATGCATCCTGTCGAGCTTGGGAACTGGTAAACCCTTTTAGTTAACGGATCAAGGTAAAGGTCCGGAAGAGGATCAAAGTGCCGATTACAAGAGATCTCAGCCCAGCTCGCTGAAGGGTGAGTATTGGCAAAGTTTGATTCCTCGGGTAAGCGCGAAAAAGTCACAACGCAGAAACAGAAACAGACTCACAGAGGAGTCAAAGACTGGTAAGAAATTCTATACATATGAAATATGGGGCAGAAAAAGAGTAAGCTTCAGAAAAAGACCACAGGGAAAAGCCCCTCCGATCAGGGGGAGGGATCACTAGACATCCCGCTGGAGAGCCCCGTGGGTTGGATGTTAAAACACTGGGAAGATTGTCCCCAGAGAATGGGAAAATCCAAGGCAAAATTGATTCATTACTGTGTGGAGGTTTGGGGAGGACAAGAGTTGAGAAGTCACCTCACTTGGCCAGTGTTAGGCACATTCGAAAAATGGACATGTAATGAATTACTCTCCTATGTGGAGAACAAAGTCCCCTCGGATCCCGAGAAGAAGGAATATGCTAAACTCTGGTTAAACGCCAGAGTAGGGCTATTCCTGATAAAACAAAAAGAAAAATGTGAGTCGAGAGCTGAATCCTGGGAACCTCTCGATCACTTACCACCCCCATATCATGGACCGGCTGAGCCTTCATCGACAGATCAAGTGGTGCCTTCAGCACCTTCAGGCTCCCGAGACCAACCCGCTGAGATGCATACATCCTGAGCGGGAGACTCGGCACCGGCAGCTATGTCCGCAGCCCTCCCCTTATCCCCGCCTGCGAACACCATAGCCACAGTAGCCTCTTCGGAGGTTTCTCCTGCGCAAGGCTGGGGATCACTCCATCCGTCCTTGCTGGTCCTGCCGCCACAACCGAGACCCCCCCCATATAACGGTGGGGATCCCTCCCGTCAACCGGGTGGCGGCGGAGTTCCCACAATTGATAGAGGGGAGACAACTCACAATCACCAGCTCCCCTCCCACAAGTAGAACCCGTTTGAGAGCGAGAATGGTGAGTGATGAGTGGGGAGAGAGTGAAGAGGGGCACCGGTTGTTCCCTCTTAGGGAAGTACCGACGGCCCCGGGAGTGATCGGATTTGTGAATGTACCCCTTAACACTGGAGACTTAAGAGCATTTAAGAAAGAGATGGGGCGGTTGTTGGATGATCCTTTTGGTGTGGCTGAGAGGTTAGATGAATTTCTAGGGAGTAGTATTTATTCCTTTGACGATCTTATGGCAATCCTAAGATCATTGTTTAATCAGGAAGAAAGAGAAATGATTAAACAAGCTGGTATCAGGGACTGGGACAGACGCAATCCACAGGGGACGCCAGGCAACCAGAAATGGCCTAGCGTAAGCCCGAGCTGGAATGCACAGACGGAGGAAGGCAGACAGAACATGGTAGATTTGAGGAGCATAATTATTCAAGGTATAAGAGAAGCGGTTCCTACGGGCCAGAATATTAACAAAGTTTTTGGAGAGTGTCAAGGGAAAGAGGAATCACCCACAGAATGGATCGAGAGATTACAGCAAAGTTTGCAGATCTACTCTGGAACTGACCCGAACTCTCCTGTGGGGGAGGTTCTGTTAAAAACACAATTCGTTGCTAAATCTTGGGAGGACATTAGGAGAAAATTAGAAAAGATCGAGGGGTGGCAAGATAAAAGCCTCCAGGAGCTCCTAAGGGAAGCTCAAAAAGTATACATGAAGAGGGAGGATGAGAAGCAGAAATTGCAAGCTAAGGTTTTAGTAGCTGCAGTAAAGGAGGTCCAGAAACAGGAGCAGGCACAGGGTAAGTTTAAAACACTGCCCAGAAAACCCCGAGGTCCTCACAGGGCAGCCCCGACCCCACAGAGAGAACTCCCTGAATGCTACTACTGTAAACAGGTAGGACACGTTCGACGGGACTGTAGACAAAGAATAAAGGACGAGAAGATGTTTCAAGAGGATTAGGGGTGTCGGGGGCTCTTCAGTTTGGGGACCAGAACATCGAAAGAGCCCTTGATAAAATTAAAGGTGGGCCCCCAACGACAGGAGGTAAGTTTTCTTGTGGATACTGGGGCGGAGAGAAGTACCCTGCAGAAATTGCCGTACGGATGTGTGGCTAGCAGAAAAAAGTTTTTGTAATCGGTGCAAAGGGGGACCCCTTCGAAGTGCCCGTAATAAAGGATGTGGAAATAGAATCTGAAAATAAAATTTGCTTAGGGAATTTACTATTAGTGGAAGAAGCAGATTACAATTTGTTAGGAAGGGACATGATTGTCGCTTTAAGAATTAATATCATGATTAAAAATTCTGAATTGGTGGTGAAAATATTCAAGTTGACTCCTAAAGATGAGGAGAAAATAAACCCTGAAGTATGGCATTCAAAAGGAGAGGTAGGAAAGCTAGATATGAAACCTATCAAAATAGAAATCGAGACCCCTGAGGACCCTATAAGGGTTAAACAATATCCCATCCCGATGGAGGGGAGAAGGGGGTTGAAACAAGTAATTGATGACCTCCTAAAAGGGGGTACTTTAGAACCTTGCATGTCTCAACACCCCCATCCTGGCTGTAAGGAAGACGGATGGCAGCTTCCGATTGGTTCAGGACCTAAGAGCTGTAAATGCTAGGACCCGGACTAGGTTCCCGGTGGTGGCCAACCCCTATACCTTGCTAAATAGACTCTCACCTGAAGATGTGTGGTACAGTGTGATTGATTTGAAAGATGCTTTTTGGACTTGCCCTCTGGATGAAAGGAGTAGAAATTACGTTGCATTTCAGTGGGAGGACCCAGATACAAACCGAAAGCATCAGCTAAGGTGGACGGTCCTCCCCCAGGGGTTCGTGGAGTCTCCGAACCTTTTCGGGCAGGCTTTAGAACAGTTGCTAACCCAATTTATTCCTGAGGGCGGGACAGAGCTTTTGCAGTATGTAGATGACTTGTTGATAGCTGGACCGACTGAGGAAAGTGTGAGGAAAAGCACAATTGCCTTGTTGAACTTTTTAGGAAAGAAAGGGTTGAAAGTCTCAAAATCCAAGCTGCAATTCACAGAGCCTGAAATAAAATACCTAGGATACTGGATATCTTAAGGGAAAAAGAAATTGGACCCTGAGAGGGTGGCAGGCATCCTTGCGTTGCCTGCACCGAGAACAAAAAGACAAATTAGACAAGTTTTAGGGCTCTTGGGGTATTGCAGGCAGTGGATTGAGGGTTTCAGTGGGAAAGTGAAGTTTTTGTATGAAAAGTTGAACACTGACAGGCTGAAGTGGACTGAACAGGATGAGTCTAATTTCCAGAAATTGAAAAATATTCTTATGACTGCCCCTGTACTAACTCTACCAAATACAAATAAAGAATTTCAGTTGTTTGTAGATGTGAGTGGACAAACAGCACAGGGAGTCCTGACCCAGGAATGGGCAGAAAAAAAGAAGCCTATAGGGTTTCTCTCAAAGATCTTAGATCCTGTTAGTCGGGGTTGGCCTACATATTTACAAGTGATTGTAGCAGTGGCTCTGTTAGTGGGAGAAGCTAAGAAAGTAACTTTTGGAGCTCCCTTGGTAGTTTACACTCCCCACGATGTGAGAAACATATTGCAGCAAAAAGCAGAGAAGTGGCTGACTGATTCCAGGTTTCTGAAATATGAAGCCATTTTAATCAGCTCACCTGGTTTAGAATTAAAAACCACTTCTGCACAAAATCCTGCTCAGTTCCTGTTCGGTGAACCTCCAGAAAAATTGTTACACGATTGTACTAAGACTGTGGAGCTGCAGACTAGAATAAGACCAGAATTAGAGGATCAGGAGTTAGAAGGGGGAGAGAAGTGGTTTATAGATGGATCTTCAAAAGTTATTGAGGTAAAGAGAAAGTCGGGATATGCAATAATAAATGGTGCATCAGGGGAAGTTGTAGAATCAGGTCCCTTGAAAGCAAGCTGGTCTGCACAAGCTTGCGAGCTCTATGCTCTCCTGAGAGCCCTCCGGAGGCTGAATGGAAAGAGGGGAACCATCTACACAGACTCACGGTATGCCTTCGGGGTGGTACACACTTTTGGAAAGATTTGGGAAGAAAGAGGATTGATAAATACTAAGGGAAAAGGCCTAATCCATGGAGAAATAATCCGACAGATTCTAGAGGCTGTCCGAGAACCGGAAGAAATATCAGTTGTCCATGTAAAAGGACACCAGACGGGGTTGCAGTTTCAAACCCGAGGTAACAACCTAGCTGATAAAGAGGCAAAACGAGCAGCTCTGCTCACCGTAAGCATTCCCGGAGTAACCCCGGAGGAATCGCCTGAAATCCCCGTGCTCCCTTCTGAGAGGGAGATTGGGGAATTCAGGAATATAAGGGGAGTCCTGGAACGGGGAAAATGGTGGTTACCTGATGGGAGGGAATTAATTCCAAGAGGAACGGCAAGGAAGATATTGCAGAGGTTACACAAACAGACCCATTGGGGAACTCGGGCACTGGCCGAACAGTTCCTGAAGTTTTTCGGGTGCAAGGGGATCTTTGAACTTGCTAAACAAGAGGTACAGGTGTGTGTGGTTTTCCAAAAGGTGAATCGATCCAGGTCTAAACAAACTGCTTGGGGTGGTCGTCCTCTCTCATACAGACCATTTGAAAGGATCCAAGTGGATTTCACCGAATTACCGAAAATCGGTAGATATAAATTTTTATTGGTAATAGTTGATAAACTAACACACTGGGTAGAAGCCTTTCCCAGGGCAAGGGCCACAGCCCAAACGGTGTCTAAAATTCTATTAGAAGAAATCATTCCTAAGTATGGGATAGTAGATTGTATTGATTCGGATCAAGGAACTCATTTCACTTCAAAAATTATTAAACAAATTTCAAAAGCTCTGGGTATTAGATGGCAATACCACACCCCTTGGCATTCTCAGAGTTCAGGACAGGTGGAAAGGATGAACCAAACACTTAAATCCCAATTGTCTAAACTCATGCTAGAAACAAAAATGTCGTGGATTAAATGTCTCCCCCTTGCTCTGCTAAATATAAGAACTATGCCTCACTCTGAGACGGGTCTGTCCCCTTTTGAGATGTTATATGGGATGCCATACAAACTTGGAATGCCGGTGGGACACCCCCAAGTGGAGGATGTGCAAATACAACCATATCTCATTGCTACAAACAAAAATTTACAGGACCTTATAAGCAAGGGCTTATTCCCCAAAGCGCCACTCTGGGATTCGCGATACACCAGATACAGCCTGGGGATAAAGTCCTCATCAAAGCTTGGAAAGAGCTTCCCCTCACCCCACACTGGGAAGGACCGCTCCTCGTTCTCCTCACCACTGGCACTGCTGTTCGGACTGCAGAAAGGGGCTGGACACATTCATCCAGAGTGAAAAAGGTCAAGGATTGCAACACCTCTGAGTGGAAAGTCACCACCCCTCCGGGAGAGCTGAAAATTAAGCTTCAGCGTCACCACAAATGACCAGTGACGACCAGATAAGTTGCATCAACGCAGATTGTGATTGTTTTCCTTTTATACATTTTGAGTGTGCTTATTGTAGACAAATTTGGGTAACCCACTGTTGGGGAGGGTACAGGCCCAAGGGATTGTGTACCGGTTGTCTGATCAAGGAACAGGAGGAGACTAGCCGTCTCTTAATACTTGCCACCCAGGCGGGGTTTTTAGAACTTGACTCTCCTGAGTGGTACCTGATTTACCAAAAGGGGATAAAAGGAAAATTAGATGCCAAAGCAGAAGCACTAGCGATAGAGTGCCGAAAGACAGTCAAAGTACTGTGTAGGACAGATACAATTAAATTGTCTCAGTGGGCTACTTTCAAGAGAAGGTATGCCATTAGGACTACAAGGGCCCCTGAAGAATATCCTTGCTGCCGAGAAGATGGTAGTCCCCGCCGTATATTTCTGTACGGGCAAAGGGCGAGGCAGAGGGGTACGCCGGTGGGGAATCCTGATTGTCCTGAGTCTAGCCGTGTGCTTGACCAAGGGAATAATTCCCGAGGTACCTCCGGGGGAGCGTCCCCTGGGGAAGTGTGAGCAGTGTCAAACTGCCACAAATACCGGACAAATAATTGACTGTCCTCCGGGACAACAAAAAGGGTTCTGCTTGTCCAACGGTACTCGGTATGGTCTCTATGAATTGAAGGGGGAGGTCTGGTGTTACCACTCAGGGGCAGGTCTTAAGGACGGGCAGTCAAAGACTCCTATAGGAGGAAAGACCAAAGCTTCCCACTTCATATATAAGAGACAAGTTGGAATGCTTCCTCCGATTCCAACCTGTGGCCAATGTAATAAAACTGTATGGACAGAAGGAAAAAGACAGTCCACTTTTCTGGCATACTATAAGGTCAACCCTTTGTGTTATGATAAAGCAAAATTAAAAACGTGTACTATGGGGGGAAAATTGTACTGGGAAGGCAAAAATCTAAAACATGAGGAAAAAGCATCCTTTAACAATGAACCAATAATCCTTGATTTATTAAGAAGTGATGATGACCTAATTTGTTTACAATTCGACCAAATATTCTGCTTTTCAAAAGATGAAGAAGGGATGGATCCTGAAAGTAAAATAAAACAACTGACCCAAGAGTTAAAAAGGCGAGAAGCAGAAATCAGGAAAAAGAGATTAGAACAAGAGAGACTGAAGTCTCTTAGTGAACACTATGAACAGTTAGAAAAACAGTACAGTGATTGGGGATTACCAGCCCCCAACCAAAATCTCTATATTGACCTAATGCAGGAAATATCAACGGAATTAGGTTTGTCTAACTCTTGGATCTGTGGCGGTTTAAAATCGGCCGAAAGGTGGCCTTGGAAGGGAGAGGGACTCACCCCAGAACAACTCCTAAAATGGGAGGGATCAAAAATGTCAAAAACAACACAAAGACCTGAGGGATGGGTAATAGACCAGAGAATAATTGGCACTGTCTGCATTAGCAGAGAAGGGAAGGAGTTCACTGCCTTAGTGGGTTATACCCCGTGTATAAACACACTCACGTTGAATTCTGACACTAAATCAAAGACCTGGCAACCTGAACCACCCACGGGCTATTGGACTAGCGCCCGGGGAAATCATTGCAAATGGGTTGAATTAATTAAATTATGCTGGTACAAAAACTCTGGGGCCAATCCCTTCCATGCACTAGAAGGCCTAAAAGAATATTAGGATGATCCTGCAAAAACGAACATAGGTTGGGAAGCTCCCGACAGCATCTACTGGATATGTGGGAAGAAAGCATATAGCGAGCTCCCCAGGAAATGGAAGGGGTCCTGCACCCTAGGAATAATCAGGCCCTTTTTCTTCACCTTACCTAGAACGGAAAGCAAATTGCTAGGAGCTCCCCTCTTTGAGACACTGAATAGACATAAAAGGGAATTAAAACGAGAATTACCAATGGCCAGAGGCAGACAAAAATGGGGAGAAGAAGAGTGGCCTGCTGAAAGAATCATTAAGTATTATGGGCCCGCCACTTGGGCAAATGATGGCAGCTGGGGTTATAGAACACCTATTTACCTCCTCAACAGGCTTATTAGGTTGCAAGCAGTGGTGGAAGTAGTCTCCAACCACACCTCAGAAGCCTTAGAACTTCTGGCAAAACAACACTCGCAAATGAGGGCTTTTGTATATCAAAACAGATTAGCCCTCGACTACTTGTTAGCCGAGGAAGGAGGAGTGTGTGGTAAGTACAATGAATCAGAATGTTGTATGGAGATAGATGACTATGGGGAGACAATAACGGGACTAGCCACTGAAATAAAGAAAGTGGCACATGTGCCAGTCCAAAAGTAGAATTCTATTCTACAAGCCTCTTGGTGAGAGCAAATATTTGGACAGGGAGCTTGGTGGAAAAAGTTGGTGTTCTTCATAACTTGTTCAATTGCAGGAATCATCTTCCTCCCATGCCTGATTCCCTGTTTCATCAGGTTAATTCATTCCGTTGTTCAAGGGATGCAGATCGCTACCCTCCCAATTGATCCAGAAAATGCCCAAGGGAAGCCTACTCCTTTCTCTCAAATATCTGAACTAATGAAGTTAGAAGAAAAAAGAGAAAACGGGAAGACAGTTGAAGCCCTAAAGAAATTTGAAAATAGAAATAAAAAAGATAACCCTTTTCAAGGGTACCGTGAGGATTCTCTAAAAGACTGGGAGGAGGACGAATGTTGTTAAAAGTCCCCAGTTCTCCCCATTAGAAATAAAAATAAATGAGATAACACGAATTTTTAATGTGATAAATTATTAGGCGGGGGACTGTGATAAATGTGGCATTGGATAAAAATTTGTGAAGGAGAATAAAGAAATATATGTTATATTTATAATAATGTAAAGATATAAAATGTAGTATGATCTAAAGATTCATTCCCGAGTCAGGCGGTAACGATGACGCTTATCAGCCCGAGATAAAGAGCAGGACACAGGCAATCAAGCCAGACAATGAGAGTAGCCCAGCTGAGATATCCATCTGCTTCACACCCGACCTGGACACTCCACCCCGGGAGTCCAACCAAAAGATGCAATCAGAAGGCACCCAGAGCCATTTGCATGTGAAAGGACTCTGCCCAGTTGACTATTGACTCAGCTCGATGGATCCGGGAAATCTATTCACCCACACATCTAGACTCTTAGTTGGACTGTGCCCACTCCGGGTTTTGCCTCAGGATACGAAAATCCTTATAAAAACCCCAGACTGCAATCCCTCCTTCGTGGATTTGGGAAAATCTGTACCTCTGGGTGCAGACCCCTGTCCACCCGGCACTGCGCTGATTTATTTATTGTGTTTTTTTCTCTTGTTGCTTATGATTGAAATTGTTTTATAATAAATTGCTTTTTTTATTAACCTTATTTTGCTATTACGTTTATAACAGGAATCATCAAGAACAGGCAGGGCGTAATAACTTGGGTGATTTAAGGGCCATAATAATCCAAGGGGTAAAGGAATCTGTCCCGTGGGGACAAAATATTAATAAAGCATTTAAAGAGGAGCAAAAGAAGGATGAGACCCCAACAGATTGGTTGGAACGTCTCTGAAAATGCATGCAATTATACTCAGGCATTGATTCCACTACACCTGTGGGACAAACCCTCCTTAAAACCCAATTTGTGGCTAAATCTTGGCTGAATATAAGGAAAAAGTTGGAAAAAAATAGAGGATTGGCAAGAAAACCCCTGGATGAGCTATTGAGAGAGGCTCAGAAAGTGTATTTAAGGAGGGAGGAGGAGTTTCAGAAAAGGCAGACTAAGTTGCTGGTGGCTGTAGTACGGGAGGGGGTTCGTAACCTGAGAGAAAGAGGGTTTATTAAGGGACCCCAAGGGCCTGGAAAACCTGTTGGGAAAAGGGATTTGAGTGAAGTTGAATGTTTTTATTGTCACAAGAAAGGGCATTTGAAGAGGAATTGTAGACAGAGGATTCAAGAGGGGAAGGTGATGTACGGAATAAAGGGACTCTATAACTAGCAGTGTAGTTATAGGAGCAGGTATGAATTTATTCAGCGCTGAGGTGCATGGGGATATCTCCTTGTTGAGGGTTAGGTGTCCTTTTTTTTTGGTTTTGTAGTTCTGGCCAGCCCGTGGAATTTTTACCCATTAGCTGCGGAGACAACCTAACTGTGGGTATTTAGTGGGTGATTGATAAAGGACAAAGAGTGGCCGGGACCAGGGGGGGAAGGGGGCAGGAAAGGAGGGTGGGGACAGTTTTTGGCTGGCTTTCTTCGGCTTGGGGAAAAGACATTCGTTTTTGCTGGGTCGCGGAGCTGCTGCGGTGGGGAGAAGGGAATTTTCGCCATGACCCAGACGGAGCTGCTGGTACACCTCATCCACCAGCCCAGGATCTCAGCTCATCCCTGCTGTTCCAGCCGACCGTTCCACAGAGCCCCGCAGGAGCACCAGGACTGCCCGCCCGAGGGGGTTTGTGAAAACAAAGCCTCTCCTCCATCCCTCTCAGCCGAGAAAGCTGTCACGGGGTCCCTGTTTCTGTTTTCTTCTTGTTGTGAATTCATGTTGTAAATATTGGCTTTTCACAATTATTCTGATAAATATATATTATATGCTTTCACTATATTCTTTTCTCTCTTAGCAAGTTATAGGCTTAGATAGGAATTCTGAATGGTAAGGATGTGTTTCATCCGGACAAGGCAAGACAATGGGAGGATCAAGCTGTGGAAAACAGGCTATTATCAGCAGCAGGAAATGGAGAGCAAACTGTTATCAAAAAACTGGTACCAGGACGTGGGCAGGGGGGAAAGATAAGCTCAGCTGCCCTCAGAAGAAGGATGAGGGGCCCAGACCCTTATCAACAACTGACCATCTGCAGAAAAAAGGAAACCAGACTCCAAAAGAATGCTGACCAGCTAGAATAATGATGACCAGCAAAAAAATTATGCTGACCAGCAGAAAAGGAGATTGTGCAAGAGCATGATCCAAGAAGGTGGAACCAGGGAGGGGACATGCTTGAATATGCATTAACCCCTCACAGCAAGGAGGGGATAAAAAGGGGATCCCTGGGATACCAGGTGTGCTCTTGGCAGCGCGCCAAGGCACCCGGCCGTTTTAACCCTTTGCTTTATTTCTTATGTCTCCTAATTGTCTTTTATTTATATTAAATTCTTTTTATAATTTATTAAGTGAATCTCATCTTTAAGATTCTTGTTATTGCTGTAGTTATTGTTGTTTGTTTGCCTGGTTATACTAGTAAAGAACTGTTATTCCTATCCCCAGATCTCTGCCCGAAAGCCCCTTGATTTCAAAATTATAATTCAGAGGGAGGGGGGTCTACATTCTTTCATCCCAAGGGAAGCTCCTGCTCTCCCTAGCAGACACCTGTCTTCTAGAACCGAGACACTCCTCCAAAAAGTATGCACACCTTTTTGATTAGGTTTTCCCTTTTTATCCTTTACAGACTAGGTTTACACGATACGCCTAATACATATTCATTTCCTAACTCCGCCTGTCTTCACTTCATATTACCATTAGCTCCATGCCCCTTTCAGTCCTTTGGCCACCTTTTGGGACTTCAAATCTGTTTCTTCTGGCTTAGGGTCCAAGGAATCTCCTTTATCCTGTGGTGCCTTTGTCTTTGCATCTTGTTTGTGTATTCTAGCTCCTTATCTCATCTTGCAGTCTGACTTTTTTTCCTGTTCTTGTGGATCAGGGTGTCAGGGTATGGTTTTTGTCAGACACCCCTTTTAGTCAAGCATTTCTTTCTAATTCTTAATTTTTCTGTTTCAGTCCCCCCTTTTCTAGAAAATCGGTAAATTCTTTTACTTAGCAATACTAATGCCTTTTATTTTTCAGTCTACTTTTACGGCTTGCTCTCCTCGCTATGTATCCCTCATTGCATTACCATATGCTGCTGCTAAGGAAGTTAGTACTGCCATCCGTTTTAACATCCTCCAGTTCCAAACAAGCATTGCAATCGATAGCACCAGACTTATACCTACTAATGCCAGTATTATAATTATAGGGTGGCAAAGTGTGTTCACAATTCCAGCTGCAGTTGGTGACCATCCAAAGAGTGCATCCCATCAGTGATGATTTGTATAGTTAGATCTTATCAACTGGTGGGATGTAACCGGTGCTGAATATAAAAAATCACACCCTACAATTTTAACAAAATTACAAATACAAAAGTTAGAATGGTTCTTAATAGGCAAATTTACATTGTTATCATCTATTTCTACAGAAACACACACAGTTCTTAGACATACACAGCCTAGGCCAATATATACAAGCATACTCTTCTGACTAGTAACAGGATGAATCTCAAAGTGGCAGATGCTTTACTCAGTGTCTAAACATATGTCTTGTGCATCAATCGTGTTAGCCTCACAGATAAACCTTTGTTGTTCCCGGGTAACACAATATTCCAAATTCATAGTTTGCCACCCCCCATTCATCAAGCGGGCCCATGCTCTATGCTCCGAGGGGTAGAGAACTGCTCCTTCATGATTTAATCTTAATGCAATAATAGGGTGGTGTCTTGGTTCTAGAAGACAGGTGTCTGCTAGGGAGAGCAGGACCCTCCCTTGGGATGAAAGAATGTAGACCCCCTCCCTCCGAATTATTATAAATTTGAAATCAAGGGGCTTTCAGGCAGAGATCTGGGGATAGGAATAACAGTTCTTTACTAGTATAACCAGGCAAACAAACAAACAATAACTACAGCAATAACAAGAACACAGAACCAGGGACCCCGACACAGCTCTCTCAGCTGAGATGGGATGGAGGAGAGGTTTAGTTTTTCACAAACCCCTCGGGCAGTCAGTCCCGGTGCTCCTGCAGGGCTCCGAGGAACAGTCGGCTGGAAACAGCAGGGATGAGCTGAGATCCTGGGCCGGTGGATGAGGTGTATCAGCAGGGATGAGCTGAGATCCTGGGCTGGTGGATGAGGTGTATCAGCAGCTCTGCGGCGGTGGCTGCCACACGTCCCGGCAGGGCAGGGGGTGCGAGGCCACCAGCCAAGAGGGGAGAAGGAGAAGAAGCAACTGCTCCGTCTGGGTGATGGCGAAAATCCCTTCTCTCCACCGCAGCAGCTCCGCGCCCCAGCACACGAACGTCCTTCCCCGAAGCCGAAGAAAAGCCAGCTAAAAACTGTCCCCACCCTCCTTTTCTGCCCCCTTCCCCCCCCCCCCCGCCCTGGGCCAGGCTACTCTTTGTCCGTTGTCAATCACCCCTAAGTACCGGTAGTTAGGTTGCCCCAGCACATAATGGGTCAAAATTCCCCGGGCAGGCCAGAACGACAAAACAAACAAAAACAAAAAAAAAAAAGACACCTAACCCTCAACAGGTGGATATTGTAAATTGTGACATTGCGTATAGTCAGCACAAAGGCAGTAGCTTTTTCGGTGGTAGGGTCATAAGTAAAATTTACCAGAGTCCACCAAGACTGAAGTTTTCTTTCTAAATTGTTTGCATTGTCCCAGACAATTTTCCTAATTTCAATTGGAAAAGCACCTTCACTTTCTTCCCTTATTACTGAAGCGACTATTGATTGCATCCATAATTGTGCCTGTATGCAGCTGAGGGCTAATGACACATTATTTTGGGCAATATTTAGTGCTTTTATTATTAGCTTGTGGTCTTGGTCCCCAGCCTCTTTCCACTTTGGTAATATTTTAGAAACTTCCCATTGGTTAGTTCTTAGTGCTAATAAAGAGGATTGTAGGGGCTGTTTTAGTTTAGTCAAATCACTTGTTGCAGCAGCTAATTTATTCATTAATATTTCTGAATCAATTCCATTTAATACTCCTAACCCTGTTCCTAATATTCCAGTTAAGTCCCTTCTCATTCTGCCCCTGAAGTGTATCTGCTTTTGTAACCATGTTGCCCAGCCTTCAGATGATGTCTTTAGGAAAGAGGAGCAGGCTGGCTGAATCTCAGAGATGTTAGTTTGCATTAGTAATTCAATACGCTTGAGAGACCACTCTGGATTAAATAACAGTTGTTGTTGTCCTGTATTCCTTATTACATATGGAACAACTTCATAAATTTTAGGTTCAATCTTAGGTTTAACTTTAGATGGTGTGGTCTGAGCTTGGGTTACAGTTGAGTTGGTCGTTGCAATAGGCACGGCTTTCATTCTAAACTTGAATGTTAGCCCTTTATCCCCACGACCCCAGAGGCAGACCACATCCACTGTTTGTACTAATGTAAAATTATACCAACAATCCAATTTACTTAAACGGTCACAAACTTCCCAGTGCTTGCCCGTAGGAGAAACTGAAACACTAATTTGAACTGCCTTTTCATAGTTAGTCCCATTAATCATCCGGCATCCTACCCTGATTACTTCTCTAATAGTCCCTTGAAGGGTCCATAACCTTTGTTTTTGCCATTCTCGCTTTTTATATATCTGGTTTTCATGCATAACTACAGTTGATAGGTTTAAATCTCTTATATCAGAGTGTTTTCCCATGAATCCAGTGGATTGAATGAAAGCTTGGGACCAAGGCCATTCAGCACTTTTCTGGCTAGAGGTGCTTTCTAATTCTTGAATTACACTTGTGGTTACAAGTAAAACAAACAGACTGACTTTATTGACTAGGTTTTTGCAAGCTAAATCATGGAATGCTCTCAACTGCAATGTACTCATTTTGCTCTATTAAGTTTTAGTTTCAGTTCATTGTCACCCAGTGTTACTTTCCAAGGGGCTTCTGGAGCCTTCTTCACTCGAGAATGGTGAATCCAGGCGCTCTGTTCCTTGATCTTAACTGCAGTGAAGGTGGTGAGGATCACCTGGAACGGTCCTTCCCACTGTGGTTCTAAAGTTTTTTCTGTAAGAGACTTAACATACACATAATCTCCAGGCTGTATGTCATGCACTGGCCCATCCAGCCCTCTGCTCCGGGTTCCAGCCACATGTTTCTCAATTGCTTTGAGCTGCTTGCCTAGGGCTATCATATAGGCAGTCAACCTCTCCTCCCCCACTTGGGTAGACAATCCCTTTTGCACACCATATGGTCTCCCATAAAGCATTTCAAAGGGACTTAGTTTTTCTTTGGCTCTGGGCTTGGTTCGGATCCGCATCAATGCCAGTGGGAGAGATTGGGGCCAAGGTAAATTAGCTTCTTGTCTTAGCCTCACAATTTGCTGTTTAATTAAATGATTCATTTTTTCTACTTGGCCACTTGACTGGGGGCGATAAGGGGTATGGAGCTCCCAATCTATCCCCAGATGTCTACTGATATGCTGTACTATTTTTGAGATAAAATGTGGTCCCCTATCTGAAGATATTGTGGCTGGAACCCCGAAGCGTGGTATTACCTCTTGTAGCAATACCTTGGTTACCTCCCGGGCTTTGGCAGTCCTGGTGGGAAAAGCCTCTGGCTACCCTGAAAAGGTATCTGTTAAAACCAGCAGATATAGATACCCCCCTTTTCTTGGGAGTTCTGAGAAGTCAATTTGCCATTGTTGTCCAGGCCCATGACCTTTTCCAATTTGACCGAGTTTTGGTTTGGGGGTATTCTTAGGTTTAGTCTGGAGGCAAATGTCACACTGCCGGGTTACCTGAATGACAGTAGAGTATAAATTTCTGGCAGTAATCTTTTCAATTAGGTAGCTATACAGGGCATCTATTCCCCAGTGTGTTTTCTGATGCTCTTCTCTTACTAGTGACCATAACAAATGAGAAGGGATGACTATTGTCCCTTCTGCAGTAATAGTCCATCCCTCTTGGTTATATTTTCCCCCTTGATCTTGAATTAGTTTTCTATCTTTTCTAGTATATACTGGCTTACCTTCAAGGGAGATTTGTCCATCAGGAATTAAGGCTCTTTCAATTGTTATCTCACCTTTTGCTGCTTCTTTTGCCTCTCTGTCTGCCAGCTGTTTCCCTTCCTCCAATTCTGAGCTCACCTTCTGGTGTGCCTTAATGTGCATAATTGCTACCTGCCCAGGTAGCTGGACTGCTTCCAGTAGCCGCAATATCTCCTGCGTGTGTTTGATGTTTTTCCCTTGTGAGTTTAACAGTCTTTTCTTTCTTTCTAGATGGCCCCATGTGCATGTACAACCCCAAATGCATGTTATAGATACATTTTATGTTATTGGCTTTTCGCAAATATTAAGATGAATGTTATGTGTTTAAGAATGAGAAATTTTGTTGTATTAATATAGTTTTCTTTATTTCTGTTATTGATGAAATTTAGAAATAGTAGTATAATACATATATGTTAGGTTATGGCATAGTATTAAAATAAAAACTGTCTTTGTTTGTATAACCCAAAGACTGAGAAAAAAATAGCTAGAGAACTCCTGCATTTGTAAACTATCTTATCCAGATGAAGACAGCAGTGACCAGAGCTCTGGGGGAGGAATTTATTGCGTTCCTGGTATCAGAGAATGTAAATCTCAATGGCGCCAAGAAGATTGATCTATTGGGAAGGGGGCAAGAGAAAACTAAACAGAAGAACACCAAAGATCCTAAGAAGAATGTATGAATATGCATGAGAATTTATGGATATGTAGTAGGATTCTGTTTTTAAGGGACAATCCTTTGTTAGTAAGGTGTGCTCTCTTAGCTGAATGCAGAGACACCTGGCCGTATCTGTATACTTTATTTTTCTCTCCTAATTGTTTTTTTATTAAACTTTTAAATTCTATAAAAATTATGTGAACCTCGTTTTTCACATGCATATCTTGAGTCTGTATAAATGTTTATTTTCCTTCTCTTTCCAATCTCCAGGGCACTGGTTAGAGCGATGATCTCTGCCTTTTGTGCAGAGGTATCTGTTGGCAAGGGTCCAGATTCTATTACCTCTTTGCAGGTGGTAACTGCATACCCGGCATGTCGCTTTCCATTGATGATGTAGCTGCTCCCATCAGTGAACCAGGTTTCTGCATCATCTAGAGGGGTGTCTTTCAGGTCTGGGCGGCTGGAGTAGGAAGCTTCGATGGTCTCCAGGCAGTCATGGTGCACCGGCTCCCCTTGATTCCCACTGAGAAAAGAAGCTGGGTTGATAATGTTAGTTACAACTATCTTTACATCATCTTATTCTACCATGATGGCTTGGTATTTCAGGAACCTTTGTGGGGAAAGCCAGTGCCCACCCTTTACTTCTAGGACTGCAGACACTGTGTGAGACACCAATACAGTCATTTTCTGGCCCAGGGTGAATTTGCGTGCTTCCTGAATATTCAGCACCACTGCAACAACAGCTCTAAGGCATCCTGGCCATCCCTTGGCTGTTGCGTCTAGTTGTTTGGAGAAGTAAGCAACTGCTCTTCGGTATGGACCCAAGTCCTGGGCCAGTATTCCCAGGGCAATTCCTTGCTTCTCATGGGAAAACAAGAACGGTTTACTTACATTCTGGAGTCCAAGCGCTGGAGCCGACATTAGGGCATTCTTCAGCTGGTGGAAGGCTTGTGTGGCCTCTTTTGTCCACTGGAGTTCTCTGTTCCTGCTTGTAATGAGCGCATACAGAGGTTTCACAAGCAACCCGTAGCTGTGTATCCATAGTCTGCACCATCTTGTCATTCCAAAGAATGTTCACAGCTCCTTTACTGTTTGAGGTTTTGGGGTTTGGCATATCGCTTCTTTGCGATCTTGCCCTAGAGTCCGCTGTCCAGCACTGATCTCATAACCTAGATAAATTACCTTTGGCTTCACTACCTGGGCCTTTTTCTTTGATACCCTGTATCCCTGAAGTCCCAGAAAGTTTAGCAGGCTTACAGTCCAGGCTATGCATGCCTCTTTTGTCCGGGTGGCTATGAGGATGTCATCCACATACTGCAATATCTTTCCTTCTTCTGGGGGAGCCTCCCAGGATTCCAGATCCTTGGCAAGTTGCTCTCCAAACAGAGTAGGAGAGTTTTTAAATCCTTGAGGCAACACAGTCCAGGTGAGCTGGGATTTGCACCCACTTTTGGGGTTTTCCCATTCAAATGCAAAAATTTTCTGGCTGTCCTCATGGATAAGGAGGCAAAAGAAGGCATCTTTCAAGTCTAGAACAGTAAACCAAGTTAGCTTGGATGTCAGGCACGTTAGTAGAGTGTATGGATTTGCGACTACAGGATAGAGATCCTCAGTTATTTTGTTGACAGCCCTTAGATCTTGTACTATCTGGTATGACCCATCAGGTTTCCGGACTGGCAAAATGGGAGTATTGAACTCAGATGGGCACTCTTTTAACAACCCTAATTGCAAAAAGTTTTCAACTATGGGACTAATTCCTTCCCTATCTTCTCTTTTCAGGGGATACTGTTTAATTCTAACTGGTTGTCTTCCTTCCTTGAGTTTGATTAATATTGGAAGTGCATTTTTCTCTCTCCCTGGTACATTGGAGGCCCACACTCCAGGAAATACTTGATTTATTATTTCTTCACTAATTTCCCCCTCTGTGTGGACGGCTGTCAGCATTAAACTCAATGCTTCTATGTACTGTTCATCATTTACCTCCAGAATAACCTCTCCATTTTTAAATTTAATAGTTACTTGTAATTGTTCTAATAAGTCTCTACCCAACAGATGTCTCGGGGATCTGGGCAGATATAGGAATTTATAAATACCCCATTGCTTTCCAAGCTTATACTTTAATGGCTTGCAAAAATATGCTTTTTCAGGTTGACCAGTTGCTCCTATTACTGTAACATAATCCTTCCCCACAAGTACTAAAGTCTTATTCAAGGCTGAATATGTTGCCCATGTGTCAACCAGAAATTCCACCTCTTTCCCTTTTTCCCCCAGTTTCAATTTTATAACCAGTGGATCTTCTGGGGTGAGATCTACCAGTCCTCTTCAATCTTCATATGCAATCATTTTCCCTTTTTCCCGGTCTCCCTTTTCCTGGAAGCCACCCCGTCTCCGCTCTGGGCACTGATTTTTCCAGTGACCATATTTCTTACAGATGGCACACTGGTCTCTGCCCAGTAGGGACGGGCCTTGTCTATATGATCCCTGTCCATGTTTTCCTCTCTCTCCCTCACTTACAACAGCTACAAACTTCCTCATTCCTTGTTTATATCCTTCCCGGTTACTAAAAACTCTCCATGCCTCATCCAACAAAGTCTCTAAGTTCTTCCCATCTGCCCCCCAAAGCTTTTGGAGTTTACGCCTTATGTCACCCGTAGACTGCCCCAGGAATAAATTAACTAACTGCTGTATCCCTACTTCAGACCCAGGGTCCAGTGATGTGTGACGGCGCATGGTATCTCTTAATTTTTCGAGGAATTCGGATGGTGACTCAGAGGGCCCCTGCTTGATTGCATATAAGGCTGACCAATTTATAGTTTTGGGGATGGCTTTTTCCATCCCCTTTGCGATCCACTCCTGGTAGCTTTCTAGTTTTTTTTTAATTCTGCTAATCTGTTTGGATCCTACCATGGATTTTGGAGTGGGAAATAATCTTTCACATCCAATTGTTGGGTTTTATAATAATCTTCTGCCAGATCCCCTGCCGTTTTTATAATTAATTGTTTCTCTGTCTCAGTCAGTGCATCCAATACCAATTGCATATCACTCCAGTCTGGATTGTGTTGTTTTATTATATATTGCAGATGTTTAGCTGTGTTAACTGGATCGCTGCAGTAATTTTTAGCAACTTTTCCCATGCCTCCAAATCGATTGTGGAGAAGGGTACTTTAACCAATACCACTCCTCCCTCTGGTGCCACTGCCTCTCGCAGCGGTGCCTGTAATATGTGTGTCTGTTGTCTAGTCCGGTGTGCAACTGGAGGGGTGCCTACATCCCCTGAGTCCACATCCTCATCCTCCTCCCTTTCTGGTCTTATGTGGGGAGGCTTAAGCAAATCGTCTGCCAGATCTTGTTCTTGGGCCACAGTCTGGTAGACCTTATCTGATTTTGTGCATCTTTGCCCTATGCTACATGTTGAACAACACCGCTTAAGCCTCCCCCTCTTAGTCTTATTCTCCTTCTCCAGGGCCAATACCAGAGGGTCAGAGGGAGCCCTGATCCCACAGTCTCTCTGCCATTCGGGCTGATTTCGAAGGGAGAAAAACATATCAGCGCATATGTTACCTCTGCCCATTTCCCTTCCCTCTTGAGAAAGAGCATGAGTTGCAATAGCGTGTTATAGTCCAAAGTTCCACTAGGTGGCCACTTCGCTCCCTCATCCAATTTATATAGTGGCCACCAGTCCTTACAGAATTTGATTAAATCCTTCTTGTTCTCAGTTCCTCCACGTCCAGCAATATTTTTCCAATGTGCAAGAATACAACCTAGCAGACTTGCTTTAGGGATTTCTTTACTTTGTCCAGTGCCCATTGTTTCCCTTCCTTGTCCTGTCCCGTTTCCACCCAAACTTTTCCTCACACAATTCCACTGCCTCTTCCCAGTATTCTTCTCACACACAATTGCAATTAGTGGGCACCCAATGTGACTTTCCACACACAAACTTCAGAGTTTTCACTTTGCACTTGGAGCATATGCCCTGATGGTTATTAAAGCAACAATACCAGCGTCTACCCACGGTTAAAACAAATATTAACCACTTCGCACTCAAGCACAACACTCCTCATTTACACTTGACTTTGCTCCACTCTGACTCCAGTCGCTTTGCTTTTCTCCAGCCGCCTCAGTCGCCCGAGGTCAGAACCGCGGATAGAGCTCCACACTCGCTCCTCACCTCTGGTGCGTCTCACTCGCTCATTCACACACAAAACACACTCAGTGACTCAACATGTCCGGACTTAGCATTCACACAAAACAAGGGTTCGCTCGACTCACCCCCAGAGTCACTAGCGGGCTGCTCTAACAGCTCAGTGAGAACCCCCCACTCTGGCCGCTCTATCGGCCAGGATCGATCCCTTTTCCTCTGTCCCCGGCCCGTTCTGGCCGGGTGCTTGCAAGCCCACAGGGACTGTGCTGTACGACAGACGTCTCTGGTCGCTTTACCAGCAGCCCTTCCCTTGATATTTAATTCATACCTTTATCCGCAGGCAGGCAGGTTGTTGCCTGTCCCCACGGTGAGTGAACCGAGGCTCGGGGTCCCTCCCGGAAAGTCCTGGGGGCGCGCCAGGGAATCCGTTCCTCGGCTGCTCCCGCAGCCAGACCGAGACCCTCCTGGCTGGCTCGCCAAAATGATGTGCGGAATAAAGGGACTTTATAACTCGCAGAGTAGTTATAAGAGCAGGTATGAATTTATTCAGCGTTGAGGTGCATGGGGATATCTCCTCCAAAAAGTATGCACGCCTTTTTGATTGGGTTTCCCCTTTTTATCCTTTACAGACTAGGTTTACACGATGCGCCTAATACATATTCATTTCCTAACTCCGCCTGTCTTCACTTCATATTACTATTAGCTCCATGCCCCTTTCAGTCCTTTGGCCGCCTTTTGGGACTTCAAATCCGTTTCTTCTGGCTTAGGGTCCAAGGAATCTCCTTTATCCTGTGGTGCCTTTGTCTTTGCATCTTGTTTGTGTATTCTATCTCCTTATCTCATCTTGCAGTCTGACTCTTTTTCCTGTTCTTGTGGATCAGGGTGTCAGGGTATGGTTTTTGTCAGACACCCCTTTTAGTCAAGCATTTCTTTCTAATTCTTAATTTCTCTGTTTCAAAGGTATTTGAATAGGATTAGAGAAGTCAGGGGCTCTATTTATTGGGGACCCATATAAAACCATCAGAGCCCTTGATAAAGTTGAAAGTGGGTCCTCAGCAAGAGGTACTTGAATTTTTAGTAGACTCTGAAGCAGAGTGGTCCACTGTCCAACGAGTACCTAAAGGATGTAAACCTTCACTAAAACATATCCAAGTAGTAGGGGCCAGTGGAGAACCCTTTTCGGCTCCCATAATTGAGAATGTACAATTAGAATCAGAATATTGGAGTTGGGCCATTGTTATTAGTTCCAGAAGCAGATTATAATTTGCTGTGATGGGATTTAATGATAGAATTAAATATAAACTTGGAAATGTCAGGAAAATCAATCCACAAACACCAGAGTTTTATGTCCAGAAAGGAGACAGAGGAGTCCTTTTTCTTTATTCGAATAAAGGGAGAGGCCATGGGTCATTCCCCTGGGGTCTCTCAAATTTTTGGAGGGCGCAGCCTCCTTTTTATCCTAATTCCCGGCCGCTTGTCCCCTCTCTCCTTCCCCATAGGCTGAGGTACTTGAGAGGTACAGGCTTCCCGGAATGCCTGATACCGGCGGTGATACCTTCCCCCCCCCACAATGCATAATCATTTCTTAATTCTTAACTCTTGTGGAATTCATGGTGCTCTTTCAGTGCCTCTTTCATCTCTTAGTGGAATCCATCCCATTGTTTCTGTTGTCTCTCACTGATAGCTGCATCTTATCAGCAGACCCACAGCTTGTTTGTAAAGACAAACCCGTCATTCCTCTCAGAAATAAAAGATAAACAATTGGCAGTAAAATTATGTCCTTTAAGGACACAAGATGAAGAGAAGATTAATCCAGAAGTATGGTACACTCCTGAAACTGTAGGAAAATTGAATATTGAACCTTTTGAAGTAATAATTAAAAACCCTGATATCCCTGTAAGAATAAAACAATATCCCATTTCCCAAGAAGGGAGAAGAGGGTTGAAGCCTGAAATTGAGAGGCTGCTACAAAGAGGTCTCCTAGAACCTTGCATGTCACCCTACAATACCCTGATTTTACCAGTTAAAAAGCCAGATGGCAACTACACATTTGTGCATGATTTGCGGGAAATCAACGAACTGTGACCCGCTTCCCTGTGGTTGCAAATCCACATACATTGTTAAGTCAGCTAAGCCCCGAATATCAGTGGTACTCAGTAATAGACTTAAAAGATGCATTTTGGGCATGTCCTCTGTTGGGGGTTAGGTGTCCTTTTTTTTTGTTGTTGTTCTGGCTTGCCCATGGAATTTTTACCCATTAGTTGCGGGGACAACCTAACTGTGGGTACTTAGTGGGTGCTCGACAAAGGACAAAAGAGTGGCCTGGCCCAGGGGGGGAAGGGGGGCAGGAAAAAGGAGAGTGGGGACAGTTTGGCGGGCTTTCTTCGGCTTCGGGGAAAGACATCCTTTTTTTTGGGCGCGGAGCTGCTGGGGTAGAGAGAAGGGAATTTCGCCATCACCCAGACGGAGCTGCTGCTTCTTCTTCTTCCCTCTTTGTTGGTGGCCTCGTACCCCCTGTCCTGCCGGGACATGTGGCAGTGCCAGGCACCGCCGCAGATCTGCTGATACACCTCATCCACCGCCCCAGGATCTCTGCTCATCCCTGCTGTACCAGCCGACTGTTCCTCAGAGCCCTGCAGGAGCACCGGGACTGCCCGCCCGAGGGGGTTTGTGAAGCAAAGCCTCTCCTCCATCCCGTCTCAGCCGAGAAGGCTGTCACGGGGTCCCTGTTTCTGTTTTCTTGCTGAGAGGAATGATGAGCTTGTCTTTACAAACAAGCTGTGGGTCAGTTGATAAGATGTAGCTATCAGTGAGAGACAACAGAAACAATGGGATGGATTCCAGTAGAAGATCAAAGAGGCACTGAAAGAACCCTATGAATTCCATAAAAGTTAAGAAGGGATTATGCATTGGGGGTGGGGGGGGGAAGGTATCACCGCCGGTATCAGGCATTCCGGGAAGCCTGTACCTCTCAAGTACCTCAGCCTATGGGGAAAGAGAGAAGGGACAAGCGGCCGGGAATTAGGATAAAAAGGAGGCTGCGCCCTCCAAAAATTTGAGGGACCCCAGGGGAATGCCCCATGGCCTCTCCCTTTATTCGAATAAAGAAAAAGTACTCCTCTGTCTCCTTTTTGGACATAAACCTCTGGTGTTTGTGGATTAATTTTCCTGACATTGCTAATGCTGTAGTTATTATTGTTTGTTTGCCTGGTTATACTAGTAAAGAACTGTTATTCGTATCCCCAGATCTCCGCCTAAAAGCCCCTTGATTTCAAATTTATAATAATTCGGAGGGAGGGGGTCTACATTCTTTCATTCCAAGGGAGGCTCCTGCCCTCCCTAGCAGATACCTGTCTTCTAGAACCAAGACACCCTCTTAAGGAGTGCAGAGATTATTCTGCTTTTGAGTGGTAAGATCCAGATACCCATAGAAAACAGCAGTTAAGATGGACTGTACTCCCTCAAGGATTTACTGAGTCACCTAATTTGTTTGGTCAGGCTTTGGAACAAATTCTCCGGGATTATGAATTAGGGACGGGGGTGGTTTTATTACAATATGTGGATGATTTATTAATTGCAGGGGAAAGTGAAGAAAGTGTTAGAGCAGAAAGCATTAAATTATTAAACTTTTTAAGTATACAGGGGCTTAAAGTGTCCAAATCGAAACTGCGATTCATGGAGGAGGAAGTGAAATATCTGGGACATTGGATTACGAAAGGCCGTAAGAAGTTAGATCCCGAATGGGTAAAAGGTATTTTAGCTTTAGAACTCCCTAAAAGTAAGAGGCAAATTAGACGAGTGTTGGGATTAATGGGAAATTGTAGACAGTGGATTGAAGGCTTCAGCAGAAAAGTTAAATTTTTGTATCAGAAGTTAGTGGGAGAAGGAGCAATAAAATGGAGTGAAGAGGATTATCAGGCTTTTGAGAACTTGAAGGAAGATTTGATTCAGGCTCCAGTGCTCAGCCTCCCTGACATTAGGAGACCTTTTTATTTGTTTGTGGATAGTCAGGAGGGAACTGCTTATGGAGCATTGACCCAAGAGTGGGCAGGGAAAAAGAAGCCTGTGGGATACCTTTCAAAATTGCTAGACCCCGTAAGCCGAGGATGGCCCTCATGCTTACAAGCAATTGTGGTAGTAGCCTTGTTAGTAGAGGAAGCTAACAAACTTACTTTTGGGAGTAAATTGAAGGTATTAACTCCACATAATGTTAGGGGGATTTTACAACAAAAAGCTGAAAAATGGATTACAGATTGTGATAAATGAACTTATAAAAATTCGTAGAAATCTAAATAAATATATTTGTAGCAATAATAATATAAAATATAAAGTACAGTGTGGCCCACAAGTCCTTCCCAGATCTAGTAGCGAATTCCCACTCAAGAGATAACGACCCTAGCCGGCGCCCATCAATGGAAAAGAATGAACAGGACATGGACCATCAGGCTGACAGGGACAGGCTCGGCGCCCATCAACGGAAAAGAATGAACAGGACATGGATCATCAGGCTGACAGGGAAAGGCTCCGACGAGATACTCATCACCGGACCTGAACACCCTGCCTTGCAGGCCACCGTTGGGGAAGCAATCAGGCAGACAAAGGGAAAAAGTCCAGCCGAGATATCCATCAGCTCCAACCCGGATCCAACCATCCCATCCAGATGGCCTGAACCAAAATGAAATCAAGGACCCTTGGTGAATGGTGCCTGCCTGGAATTTGGCCTCAAGGCGCAAAATCCCTATAAAAACCCCGGACAGTCTACCCTCCTTCGTGGATTTGGGAACACCTATACCTTTGGGTATAGACCCCTGTCCACCCAGCGCTGCGCTGTTTATTTTATTGTGGTTTTTCCTCATTGTTTATTTTTATTATAAAAATTGTTTTATAATAAATTGTTTTTTATTTAACCCAAATTTGCCTTTGCATTTATAACAGATTGGTGCCGTGACTCGGATCGGAGAAACTGCGGGGAATCTCGCTGCCCAGGACGGGTATCCCCGCTGATTTTGGCGGCCTGGTGAGTTGAGAGCCCCCGTAGTTCATTCCGATATCCGAACCAAATTTAGGCTGAGATAAAAACCACAATAAAAAGGAAAAGGATCCGGATCGGAGAGCTCGGGAAGGCACGGAGCCTTCAGGAAGCCGCGGCTTGCTTTGCTCGTAAAACGTCTATTGTGCACAAAGACACCCACGCAGGAAAATAGCTGTAAGTACTGCTGGTTGAGTGGGCGATCGGGCGAGTGTGTGAGACGTGATCTGATCACGAGGCGAGTGTGGACTTCAAGGCCGCGTTTCCATCCTCCCGCGAGGGAATTGGCCGGCCACGAAGGAAGCGATACAGAGTGAAAGTTTTTTTCTCTCGACACACACTTGTAAAAACCTGAGGCCAAAGGGTGTCTCGGGGACTGATCGCAAGGAACTAAAAGGGGAAGGATACGTCTTGTCGAGCTCGGGAACTGGTAAACCCTTTTAGTTAACGGACCCCAGTAGAGGTCCAGGAGAGGATCAAAAGTACCGATTACAAGAGACCTCAGCTCAGCTCGCTGAAAGGTGAGTATCGGCAAATTTTGATTCCTAGAGTAAGTACACAACGCAGAAACAGATATCGACTCCCGGAGAAGTCGAAGAAAGGTAAGAAAATATATTTGCGAAGTATGGGGCAGAAAAAGAGTAAGCTTCAAAGAAGAAGCACAGGGAAAGATTCCTCCGATCAGGGGGAGGAATCACCAGACATCCCACTGGAAAGTCCCTTGGGGTGGATGCTAAAACACTGGGAAGATTGTCCCCAGAGGAAGGGGAAATCAAAGGAGAAATTAATACATTATTGTATGGAGGTTTGGGGAGGACAGGAGTTGAGAAGTCACCTCACTTGGCCAGTGTTAGGCACATTTGAAAAATGGACGTGTAATAAGTTATTCTCCTATGTGGAGAACAAGGTCCCCTCAGATCCTGAGGAGAGGGAATATGCTAAGCTCTGGGTAAATGTCAGAGTAGGGCTATTTCCAATAAAACAAAAAGAAAAACGTGAGTCGAGAGCTGAGTCCTGGGAACCCCTCGATCACTTACCACCCCCATATCGTGGACCGGCGGGACCTTCCTCTGCAGATCAAGTGGTGCCTTCAGCACCCTTGGGCCCCCGAGACCAACCCACTGAGATATGTGTGTCTCAAGCCGGAGACTCGGGGCCAGCAGCGATGCCGGCAGCCCTTCCCCTTTCCCCGCCTGTAAACACCGTAACCACAGCAACCTCCTCAGAGGTTTTTCCTGCACAAGGCTGGGGATCACCCTATCCGTCCTTGCCGGTCCAGCCGCCACAACCGGGACCCTCCCATACAACGGAGGGGATTCCTCCCTTCAGCCGGGTGGCGGCAGAATTCCCACAATTGATAACAGGGAGGCAACCCACAATCAGCAATTCCCCTCCCGCAAGTAGAACCCGTTTGAGAGCGAGAATGATGGATAATGAATGGGGAGAGAGTGAAGAGGGGCACCGGTTGTTCCCTCTTAGGGAAGTACCGACGGCCCCGGGAGTGATCGGTTTTGTGAATGTACCCCTTAACTCTGGAGATGTAAGGGCATTTAAAAAAGAGATGGGGCGGTTGTTGGATGATCCTTTTGGTGTGGCTGAGAGGTTAGATGAATTTTTAGGGAGTAGTATTTATACCTTTGACGATCTTATGGCAATCCTGAGATCATTGTTTAATCAGGAGGAAAGAGAGATGATTAAACAAGCCGGTATCAGAGACTGGGACAGACGCAATCCACAGGGGACGCCAGGTAACCAGAAATGGCCTAGCGTAAGCCCGAGCTGGAATGCACAGACGGAGGAAGGCAGACGGAACATGATGGATTTAAGGAGCATAATTGTACAAGGTATAAGAGAAGCGGTCCCTAGGGGCCAGAATATTAGCAAAGTTTTTAGAGAGTGTCAAGGAAAAGAGGAACCACCCACTGAATGGATCGAGAGATTATGGCGAAGTTTACAGATTTACTCTGGGACTGACCCGAACTCTCCTGTGGGGGAGGTTCTGTTAAAAACACAATTCGTTGCTAAATCTTGGGAAGACATTAGGAGAAAATTAGAAAAGATCGAGGGGTGGCAAGATAAAAGCCTCCAGGAGCTCCTAAGGGAAGCTCAAAAAGTATACATGAGGAGAGAAGATGAGAAGCAGAAATTGCAAGCTAAGATTTTAGTAACTGCGGTAAAAGAGGTCCAGAAACAAGAACAGATGCAGGGTAAGTTTAAAACACTACCCGGAAAAAGTCGAGGTTCTCACTGGGCAGCCCCGGCCCCACGGAGAGAGCCCCCTGAATGCTACTACTGTAAACAGGTAGGACACGTTCAGCGGAGTTGTAAACAAAGAATAAAAGATGAGAAAATTTTTCAGGAAGATTAGGGGTGTCAGGGGCTCTTTAATTTGGGGACCGGAACATCCAAGGAGCCCTTGATAAAGTTAAAAGTGGGACCCCAATGACAGGAGGTAAGTTTTCTTGTGGATACTGGGGCAGAGAGAAGTACCCTGCAGAAATTGCCATACGGATGTGTGGCTAGCAGAGAAAAAGTTTTTGTAATCGGTGCAAAGGGAGACCCCTTTGAAGTGCCTGTAATAAAAGATGTGGAAATAGAATCTGAAAATAAAATTTGCTTAGGGAATTTACTATTAGTAGAAGAAGCAGATTACAATTTGTTGGGAAGGGACATGATTGTCGCTTTAAGAATTAATATCATGATTAAAAACTCTGAATTGGTGGTGAAAATATTCAAGTTGACTCCTAAAGATGAGGAGAAAATAAACCCTGAAGTATGGCATTCAAAGGGAGAGGTAGGAAAGCTAGATATCAAACCTATCAAAATAGAAATCGAGAACTCTGAGGACCCCATAAGGGTTAAACAATATCCCATCCCGATGGAAGGGAGAAGGGGGTTGAAACAAATAATTGATGACCTCCTAAAAGGGGGGTACTTTAGAACCTTGCATGTCTCAACACAACACCCCCATCCTGGCTGTAAAAAAGACGGATGGCAGCTTCCGATTGGTCCAGGACCTACGAGCGGTAAACGCTAGGACCCGGACTAGATTCCCGGTGGTGGCCAACCCCTATACTTTACTAAATAGACTCACACCAGAAGATGTGTGGTATAGTGTGATTGATTTGAAAGATGCTTTTTGGACTTGCCCTCTGGATGAAAGGAGTAGAGATTATTTTGCATTTCAGTGGGAGGACCCAGATACAAACCGTAAGCAACAGCTAAGGTGGACGGTCCTCCCCCAGGGGTTTGTGGAGTCTCCAAACCTTTTCGGACAAGCTTTAGAACAAATGTTAACCCAATTTGCTCTTGAGGACAGGACAAAGCTTTTGCAATATGTAGATGACTTGCTAATAGCTGGACCGACTGAAGAGAGCGTGAGGAAAAGCACGATTGCCTTGTTAAACTTTCTAGGAAAGAAGGGTTTGAAAGTCTCAAAATCCAAGCTGCAATTCACAGAGCCCGAAATAAAATACCTCGGACATTGGATATCTCAAGGGAAAAAAAAATTTGACCCGGAGAGGGTAGCAGGCATCCTTGCATTGCCTGCACCAAAAACAAAAAAGCAAATTAGACAAATTCTAGGGCTCTTGGGATACTGCAGGCAGTGGATTGAGGGTTTCAGTGAAAAAGTGAAGTTTTTATATGAAAGATTAAACACTGACAGGCTGAAGTGGACTGAACAGGATGAGTCTAATTTCCAGAAATTAAAAACTGTTCTTATGACTGCCCCGGTACTAACTCTACCAGATACGAATAAAGAATTCCAGTTGTTTGTGGATGTGAGTGGACAAACAGCACAGGGAGTCCTGACTCAGGAATGGGCAGACAAAAAGAAGCCTATAGGGTTTCTTTCAAAGATCTTAGATCCAGTCAGTCGGGGTTGGCCTACGTGTTTACAAGCAATTGTAGCAGTGGCTCTGTTAGTGGGAGAAGCGAAGAAAATAACTTTTGGGGCTCCCCTGGTAGTTTACACTCCCCACGATGTGAGAAACATATTGCAACAAAAAGCAGAGAAGTGGCTAACTGATTCCAGGCTCCTGAAATATGAAGCCATCTTAATCAGCTCACCCGGTTTAGAATTGAAAACTACTTCTGCACAAAATCCTGCTCAGTTTTTATTCGGTGAACCTCTAGAGAAGTTAGTGCATAACTGTTCTGAGATCGTGGAGCTGCAGACCAGAATAAGACCGGACTTAGAGGATCAGGAGTTAGAAGGGGGAGAAAAGTGGTTTGTAGATGGATCTTCGAAAGTTATTGAGGGAAAAAGAAAATCGGGATATGCGATAATAAATGGTGCATCTGGGGAAGTTGTAGAATCTGGTCCTTTGTAAGCAAGTTGGTCTGCACAAGCTTGAGAGCTCTATGCTCTCCTAAGAGCCCTCCGGAGGTTGAAAGGAAGGAGAGGGACCATATACACAGATTCACGGTATGCTTTCGGTGTGGTACACACTTTTGGAAAAATTTGGGAAGAGAGGGGTCTGATAAATACCAAAGGAAAAGACCTAATTCATGGGGAAATAATCCGACAGATTCTAGAGGCAGTCCGGGAGCCGAGAGAAATATCAGTTGTCCATGTAAAAGGACACCAGACAGGGTTGCAGTTTCAAACCCGAGGTAACAACCTAGCCGATAAAGAGGCAAAACGAGCAGCTCTGCTCACCGTAAGTATTCCCGAGGTGACTCCGGAGGAATCACCTGAAATCCCCATGCTCCCTTCAGAGAAAGAGATTGAAGAATTCAAGAAAATAGGGGGAGTCATGAAACAAGGAAAATGGTGGTTACCTGATGGGAGGGAACTGATCCCGAGGGGAGTGGCAAGGAGAGTATTACAAAGACTACACAAACAGACCCATTGGGGAACTCGGGCGCTGGCTGATCAGTTCCTGAAATTTTTCGGATGAAAGGGGATTTTTGAAATTGCCAAGCAAGAGGTACAGGGGTGTGTGGTTTGCCAAAAAGTGAATAAATCCAACTCCAAACAAACTGTTTGGGGAGGGCGTCCTCTCTCATACAGACCATTTGAGAGGATCCAGGTGGACTTCACCGAATTACCAAAAATCGGTAGATATAAATTCTTATTAGTAATAGTTGACAAACTAACGCACTGGGTAGAAGCCTTTCCCAGGGCAAGGGCTACAGCCCAAACAGTATCAAAAATTTTATTGGAAGAAATCATCCCTAGGTATGGGATAGTGGACTGTATTGATTCGGATCAAGGAACTCATTTCACTTCAAAAATTATAAAACAAATTTCAGAAGCTTTGGGTATTAGGTGGCAATACCACACTCCCTGGCATCCTCAGAGTTCCGGGCAGGTGGAAAGAATGAACCAGACACTTAAATCCCAATTGTCTAAACTCATGATAGAGACGAAAATGTCATGGATTAAGTGTCTCCCCCTTGCTTTACTAAATATTAGAACAATGCCCCATTCTGAAACGGGTCTGTCCCCTTTTGAAATGTTGTACGGAATGCCATACAAACATGGAATGCCAGTAGGACACCCTCAAGTGGAGGATGTGCAAATACAACCATATCTCATTGCTATCAACAAAAATTTACAGGAACTGCGAAAACGAGGACTGGTTCCCCAAAGCGCCACTCTGGGATTCGCAATACACCAGATACAGCCTGGGGATAAAGTCCTCGTCAAAGCTTGGAAGGAGCTTCCCCTCACCCCCCATTGGGAAGGACCTTTCCTGGTTCTCCTGACCACAGACACAGCTGTCCGGACCGCAGAAAGAGGTTGGACGCACTCATCTCGAGTAAAAAAAGTAAAGGAATACGACACCTCCAAGTGGAAAGTCACCACCCCTCCGGGAGAACTGAAAATTAGACTTCAGCGTCACCACAAATGACCAGTGACGACCAGATAAGTTGTATCAACCCTGAGTGTGATTGTTTTCCGTTTATACATTTTAAGTGCGCCTATTGTAACCAGATTTGGGTAACCCACTGTTGGGGAGGGTACAAACCTAAGGGATTGTGTACAAAGTGTCTAGAAAAGGAACAGGATTTGACTAGCCGTCTCTTAATACTTGCCACCAGGGCGGGGTTGTTAGAACTCGACTCTCCTGAGTGGTTCCTACTTTTTCAAAAAGGGATAAGGGGGAAGCTAGACTCCAAGGCAGAAGCTTTGGAAATCGAGTGCCGAAAGACAGTAAAGGTACCGTGCAGGACAGACACGATTAAGTCGTCTCGGTGGGCTGCTTTCAAAAGAAGGTACGCCATAAGGACTACAAGGGCCCCTGAAGAATATCCTTGCTGCTGGGAAGATGGTAATCCCCGCCGTATATTTTTATACGGGCGAAGGGCAAGGCAGAGGGATACACCGGTGGGGAATCCTGATAGTCCTGAATCCAGCCATGTGCTTGACCAAGGGAATGAGCCCCGAGGTGCCTCTGGGGGATCATCCCCTAGGGAAGTGTGAGCAGTGCCAGACTGCCACAGATACCGGACGAATAATTGACTGTCCTCCAGAACAACAAAAGGGGTTTTGTTTATCCAACGGCACTCAGTATAATCTCTGTGAACTACAGGGGGAGGTCTGGTGTTATCACTCAAAGGCAAGTTTTAAGGACGGGCAGTCTAAAACTCCTATGAGAAGAAAAACTGAAGCTACCCACTTCAGGTATAGGAGAGAACTGGGAATGCTCCCTCCAATTCCAATCTGCAGCCAATGTAACAAAACTGTCTGGATAGGAGGAAAAAGACAATCCACCTTTTTGGCATATTATAAAGTTAACCCTTTATGTTACAATAAAGCAAACTTAAAAATGTGTACCATGGGAGGGAAAGTGTATTGGGAAGGTAGAAATTTAAAACATGAAGAGAAAGCTTTTTTTAATAATGAACCAATAATTCTTGATTTGTTAAAAAGTGATGATGACCGAGTATGTTTGCAATTCGACCAAGTGTTCTGCTTGTCCAGGGATGAGGAAGGGATGGACCCTGAAAACAAAATAAAACAACTAACCTTAGAGTTAAAGAGGCGAGAAGTGGAAACTCGGAAAAAGAGGCTAGAACAAGAGAGGCTTAACTCTCTTAGTGAGCACTATGAGCAATTAGAGAGACAATACAGCAATTGGGGATTGCCAGCCCCCAACCAGAACCTTTTCATAGATCTAATGCAAGAAATAGCCACAGAATTAGGTCTATCTAACTGTTGGATCTGTGGCGGTTTAAAATCGGCTGAAAGGTGGCCTTGGAAGGGAGAGGGACTAACCCCAGAGCAACTTCTAAAATGGGAAGGCTCTAAAATATCAAAAACAAAACAAAGACCAGAGGGATGGGTTATAGACCAAAGAATAATCGGTACCGTCTGCATTAGCAGAGAAGGAAAAGAATTCACTGATTTAGTAGGCTATACCCCGTGTGTAAGCACACTCACGGTGAATTCGGACAGCAAAACAAAAATCTGGCAACCTGAACCACCCGCGGGCTATTGGAGTCGCTCCCGGGAAAATAACTGTGAATGGATGGAAATAATTGGACTTTGCTGGTACAAAAACTCTGGGGCCAATCCCTTCCATGAGCTAATAGGCCTGAAAGAATATTGGGATGATCCGGCAAAGTTGAACAAGGGTTGGGAAGCTCCTGATGGCATATATTGGATATGTGGAAAAAAGGCATACAGCGAGCTACCTAGAAAGTGGAAAGGATCCTGCACACTTGGAATAATTCGGCCCTTTTTCTTTACTCTACCTAAAACAGAGAGTAAATCATTGGGAGCCCCTCTCTTTGAGACATTAAACAGACAAAGGAGGGAATTAAAACGGGAACTACCAATAGTGGGAGGCAACCAGAAGTGGAACGAGGAAGAATGGCCTGCAGAAAGAATCATTCAATATTACGGGCCCGCTACTTGGGCAAATGATGGCAGCTGGGGTTACAGAACCCCCATTTATCTCCTCAACAGACTTATCAGGTTGCAAGCGGTGGTAGAGATAGTTTCCAACCACACTTCAGAAGCCCTAGAACTCCTAGCCAAACAACATTCACAAATGAGAGCTTTTGTGTATCAAAACAGACTAGCTCTCGATTATCTGCTAGCTGAGGAGGGAGGAGTGTGTGGCAGATACAACGAATCCGAGTGTTGTATGGAAATAGACGATTACGGAGAAACAATAAAAGGATTGGCTGCTGAAATAAAGAAAGTAGCGCATGTACCAGTCCAAAAATGGAATTCAATCCTACAAGCCTCCTGGTGGGACCAAATATTCGGGCAAGGGGCTTGGTGGAAGAAGCTAGTATTCTTCATAACTTGTTCAATTGCCGGAATCATTTTCCTTCCCTGCTTAATTCCTTGCTTCATCAGACTAATTCACTCTGTTGTGCAAGGAATGCAGATTGCCACCCTTCCAATCGATCCTGAGAAGGCACAAGGGAAACCTACTTCCCTCTCTAAACTAATGAAATTAGAGGAGGAAAAGGAAAACAAAAACGCGATGAAGGCCTTAAAGAATTTTGAAAATAAACATAACTTGGCACAAGCGTATGGTGGGAATTCGTTAACGGACTGGGAAGAAAATGAATGTGAGTGAAAATTATAGTCCTTCCCCCGTAGAATTGGATAAAATAACACGAATTTTTAATGTGATGGATTATTAGGCGGGGGACTGTGATAAATGAACTTATAAAAATTCGTAGAAATCTAAATAAATATATTTGTAGCAATAATAATATAAAATATAAAGTACAGTGGGGCCCACAAGTCCTTCCCAGATCTAGTAGCGAATTCCCACTCAAGAGATAACGACCCTAGCCGGCGCCCATCAACGGAAAAGAATGAACAGGACATGGACCATCAGGCTGACAGGGACAGGCTCGGCGCCCATCAACGGAAAAGAATGAACAGGACATGGATCATCAGGCTGACAGGGAAAGGCTCCGACGAGATACTCATCACCGGACCTGAACACCCCGCCTTGCAGGCCACCGTTGGGGAAGCAATCAGGCAGACAAAGGGAAAAAGTCCAGCCGAGATATCCATCAGCTCCAACCCGGATCCAACCATCCCATCCAGATGGCCTGAACCAAAATGAAATCAAGGACCCTTGGTGAATGGTGCCTGCCTGGAATTTGGCCTCAAGGCACAAAATCCCTATAAAAACCCCGGACAGTCTACCCTCCTTCGTGGATTTGGGAACACCTATACCTTTGGGTATAGACCCCTGTCCACCCAGCGCTGCGCTGTTTATTTTATTGTGGTTTTTCCTCATTGTTTATTTTTATTATAAAAATTGTTTTATAATAAATTGTTTTTTATTTAACCCAAATTTGCCTTTGCATTTATAACACAGATGCATGGTTATTAAAGTATGAAGGAATTTTGATTCAGTCCCCCAACTTGGAAATAGAAACAACCTCTTTACAGAATGCAGCACAATTTTTGTATGGGGAATTTGAAAAAGACATATCTCATTATTGTATTCAGTGCATAGAACAGCAAACCAAGATTTGGAAGATAGTGCGCTGGAAGAGGGGGAGAAAATTTTTGTAGATGGGTCCTCTAGAGTAGCAGATGGAGAAAGGAGGTCAGGGTATGCATTAGTTAGTGGAAAGACTGTTGAAGTGATTGAATCGGGTCCGTTAAGTAGGGCCTGGTCTGCATAGGCATGTGAATTATATGCAGTATTATGGGCATTAAAACTATTAAAAGGGAAAAAGGGAGCTACATATACAGACTCAAATTATGCTTTTGGGGTGGTACATACATTTGGAAAAATTTGGGAAGAGAGAGGACTTATTAACTCCCAAGGAAAAGGATTGGTGCACAGGGAGTTAATTAGGCAAACCTTAGAGGCCTTAAGAGGACCCATAGCAATTGCAGTGGTCCATGTGAGAGGACACCAGAAGGGAGTAACTACTGAAATTAGAGGTAACAATTTGGCAGATGAAGAAGCAAAAAAAGCGGCAATAACGGTTTCTAAACAGCCAGAAAATAAAAATGGATCTTTAAATGGGAATGCTTATCGGTTTAATTTGTCCTTTACTAAACAGGAGGAAGAAATATTTAAGAAAGAAGGGTTTATTAAAAAGGGAAATCAGTGGTTTTTCCCTGATGGTAGAGAAGTCCTCCCAAAAGGACTTGCTTGGAAAATACTCAGGGATATTCACTATAAAACACACACTCATTGGTTGGTAAGAGCATTAGTGGATCAGTTTACCAATAAATACATGTGTATGGGTATTTATAATTTGGCCAAACAATTAGTAGGGGCTTGTACAACATGTCAAAAAGTGAACAAACAGCACCTGAGAGACAAAGTGCTGGGAGGATGAGAGCTAGCAATCAGACCCTTTGCCCGAGTACAAGTGGATTTTACTGAACTCCCCAAAGTAGGAATATATTGCTATTTGTTAGTCATAGTTTATCATCTCACCCACTACATGGAAGCAGTTCCCACGGCCCATGCAACTGCACAGACAGTAGTAAAAGCTTTTTTAGAACAAATAATTCCCCGATATGGGATAGTGGAGGTTATAGATTGAGACCGGGACCACATTTTACTTCAAAAATAATAAAACAAACTCTGGAACCTTTAGGCATAAAATGGGATTATCATACACCTTATCATCCCCAAAACTCCGGGATGGTAGAGAGAGTAAATGGGGAAATAAAGAAGCAGCTAACCAAGCTAATGCTAGAAACCCGACTATCCTGGGTAAGGTGTGTGCCGTTAGCTCTTTTAAATATCTGCACTCAACCCAGGACTGATACGGGAATTTCACCCTTTGAAATGTTATTTGGAATGCCATATGACATGGAAATACCCCCAGACCACCCGGTATTAGAAAACCAGCTGTTAAATGAATATATTTTAAATCTAATGAAAAGAAGGAATGAGCTGAGAAAACAAGGACTGATTACCCAGAGATCTCCCCTGAATGCACCTATTAACCGTGTACAGCCTGGAGACTTTGTCCTCATTAAAACTTGGAAAGAAACCTCTCTCACCCCTGTCACGATCCGCAAGGTGGGATTCGTGATGTGGTTCTTTTAGTCGGTCTTAGAGTACAAAAGATTATCAGCAAACCAAGGACTTAAACAGCAAAACACACTTTATTGAGTGCTCATCAGCACTAATATGCAATAGAGGGAAAAGAGGAGAAAGCAAAGCATAAGGAAAAGAGAGTAAGGGCTACTAACGTCGAAGTCCACTCAGTCGTCCAACGATGCAGAGTCTTCTGTCCGTTGGGGAGATCTCGAAGGAAGGTAAGTTTGGGGTATAATTTTATAGTCTTTTGCAAAGCAAGGGGCGCAGGGCCAAAACCAGATGAGATTGATGATCATTGTGATGAATTCCATTGCGCGGGGAGCAGGTGTAGGGTACAGAGCGATTCATGCCTTGCAAGTCTTTGCTCACCAGCAGGAACGAGGGCAAGGTGTTGTGGAAAACCCATTGCACAGGGTACCATGCACAAGCCTCTGCTCACCAGCAGGAATGAGAGCCATGAGTCGTGGAAAACCCGTTGCGCAGGTTACCAAGCCTCTGCTCACCAGCAGGAACGAGAGCAGTGTACCGTGTAAACACCTGCAAACAATCACTTAGCAAATATCCATCTCAGCTAGGCCCAAACCCCCAAACCAAGTCCCTTGTGATATTCAGGGTCTCAGTCTCTGTCCTTGAGACGGTTGTGAGACAGATGAGGGAATCTTCGGACCGTCTCTTACAACCCCTAAATGGGAAGGTCCTTTTCTTGTTTTGCTCACCACAGATACAGCTGTACGGACTGCTGAAAGAGGATGGACACACGCCAGTCGGATAAAGGGTCCAGTCGCTGATGCATGGGAAGTGATTCCCCAACCTGATGAACTGAAAATCCGGTTAAAACATAAAACTAATGAGTGAAGTTGTGCTTTGCCCTGAACTTAATTGTATTTGTTATCCTTTTATTTGTTTTATGTGTAAGTTGTGTAAGGATAATTGGTGGGAACGTTGTAGAACAGGGTAGAAAAATTTGTGGAGAATGTTACAACTATGAGAGGATATTAACTTCAATCCATTTAGAACAAGCGGTGAATATTGGGCAACTCAAAAAGGGGTCCCCTGAGTGGTGGAAAATATATGCACACAGAATCCATCCAGAAAAAGGGTGCGCACATCCTAATTCATCTGGGAGCACACTTAAAATATTAGGGGAATTGGAAATCATCGAGGTGGTGTGTAGGAAACGCATACCCTGGGTACCGTACTCAGCACCACAGGTAAAGGGTAAAAGTTGGGAAGCGTATGTGACCTGGTGTAAAGCCAAAGGGAGAGCCCCTGAAGAATACAACTGCTGCTGAGAAGATGGGATACCTTGCTGGTCCAAGCAAAGGAGTAGGCAGAGGAGGCAGAGACATACAGAAACTGTGGGGAACCAACACTCCCAGGGCAGTGATCTGGGAAGTTCCCAAACCTGTGTCATACCTGTGTCCCTCTGAAACACCACCTCGAATCCTTACTGCAGAGGTAAAACACCGCATTATGCCCACCAGCCTTTTAAATGGTCTCTTATTAGATGGAATGATCAAACTGTGCTCCAAAGTTATGTTACAGTGGGACCTCCCTCCTTCACACCACAGTTATGCCAGCTAGCGCCTACAGAGATGTGCTGGAATCAAGAGTTTTCACATGTGTCCTAGCACTAGGCCTTCTTATTGAAATTATCCCAAGCATTATTATTGTGCCTACCGGGGGTGTGAGACTATAGCATCTAATTGGAAAACAGTAGGGGAAAAATTTTTAACTGTGGGGTGGGGGCCAGTTGGATGCAAGCCTCCCCGGCCAGATCCCTCCGGGGGCATGCAATTGGGCCACCGGCAGGTGGTATTTCCGGATGGAACTTGCATACACCTTCATCTTAATGTAACCAATCCCGAGGACAGAGGATAGGTTGTGGGAAAAACATGAGGAATGAGATATTGGGAATCAGGAACAGACAAGGGGAGGTCTCATTATTATTAAAAAGGAACCTGCTTTAGAAGACCCTCAGCCAATGGGTCCCAATCCTGTGATTAGAAACAGTCCTAATCCTGTTATCAAACGGGTTATCAAAAACAATACCAATCCTGCTACCAAGAACAATCCTCGCAAAAGAAAAAAGCAGACACCAACGGAGGGGCCCTCTAGAACCATAACACCTCCAGTATACTGGACAGAAACCCTGACTCCAGAGCAAGGCTTGATAGATCCTTTATGGAAAATTATGAGGGCTAGCTACGCCTTTTTAAATGCTACCCATTTTGAGCTGGCCCAACACTGTTGGTTATGCTATGATGTCAAACCTCCTTACTATGAAGCCATCGGGACCCCAGAACCATTTAATCGAAGCAATGAAAGTAATCCAACACAATGCAATTGGAGAGATCGAAAGGTAAGACTTACTTTACAAAATGTAAAGGGAGCAGGAACATGTGTGGGAAACATACCAAAGAGAATAAAAGGATTGTGTAAAACCACTCTAAAGGAACCTGAAAAGGTCCAAGGGAAATGGCTTATACCTGTCGGTGGAAAAAAGTAGATTTGTTCTAAGGTAGGCTTTATACCCTGTTTATCTTCGGATGTATTTAATGGTTCCAGGGAATACTGCATACAGGTAATAATTATGCCACAAGTACTATACCACTCAGAGAAAGAGGTCCTTGACAGAATTGAAAATAACAATCATAGAATACAAAAGAGGGAACCCTTGACTGCAATAACAATCGCTACACTTTTTGGGGTTGGAGCAGTAGGGGCAGGAACTGGGATTGCATCCTTAGTGAATCAACAGCAAGGGTTAACTAGCCTTCAGGCAGCAGTAGATGAGGATTTAGAAAGAGTTGAAAAGTCTATTACAGCTTTAGAAAGATCTCTTACATCATTATCTGAAGTGGTACTTCAAAATCGGAGAGGAATGGATTTGTTGTTCCTACAACAAGGAGGATTATGTGTAGCCCTTGGGGAGGAATGTTGTGTCTATGCAGACCACACGGGAGTAGCAAGAGACACCATGACAAAACTGCAGGAGGGGTTAGAAAAAAGACGCAAAGAAAGGAAACAGCAAAAAAGTTGGTATGAGGCTTGGTTTTCCCAGTCACCCTGGTTAATGACTCTGCTATCCACTCTGATGGGTCCAGTGATTGTAATACTGCTAAGCCTCACTTTGGTCCCTGTATAATCAGTCGGGTAATATCAATAGTGAAAGGAAGATTGAAAGCAGCCCATCTGTTACTAATTCACCAACAATCTGAAAGGGAAGAATTTCAAAGTGAGGTGATATTAAATAAAGCAAGGGAGGTATTAAGAAAATTTGATAAACAAAATGGAAAATAGAAAAGGGGGGAATTGTAATGAATTTTTATTATTTGTTGATCAAATTTAATATTATTACTAAAATAAAATATGATTGCTAAGGTTGTTTTAAAAAAGCTAACATTGCAGAAACGCTTAACCACAATGACCACGTATCCGGCTGTGAAGGCAAGAAGCTGAAACTGCAGAGCTAAAGCTGCAGGATGATATCCGGCTGTACAAAGGGGAAGTAGAACATTTCCTTATTCAGGAGAAATGCCTACCCACGACCACCAAGAAGCAGAGGAAGGTCCTACCCACGACCACCAAGAGGCAGAAGAAGACCCCCTAGCAACAAGAGGCGCAGGAGACTTGTGGAGATGGTGGCTTTGGATCTACTGTACTGCTGCAGGTTTTCTGGTCTGCATGCATTTACAATCAGCGACCTCAAATGACATGTACCCTGAGTCTACCAAATGCCAGCCCGTGTCAGATCCATCTCCGAGGTCTCATCGACATTGGCACAGATGTGATGATCATCTCCTTCTCTGTGTGGCCTCAGTCCTGGCCCTTGACTTCTGTTGATTCAAACATTGAGGGTCTGGGAGGTGCTACACAGACCTTTGTGGGCCAACGGTCTGTGCTGATCAAAAACCCAGAGGGACAAACAGCTACAGTCTGGCCATATGTCACTGCAGCTCCACTTAACCTCTGGGGGCGGGATGTTTTCGCAGCATGGGTGGTACGGATTGGGACGCATTTTTGATGGGGGCCTCCGTGGTGAATGGCACACAGCGTTCCACGCTGCCTTTAGGGTGGCTGGTGACCAAACCCATCTGGGAAAACCAGTGGCCCCTGGCAAAAGAGAAGTTAGTCACCCTTCATGAATTAGTCCAGGAAGAATTGCAGCAGGGACACATTGAGCCTTCAACTAGTCCCTGGAACAGTCCTGTGTTTGTGATCAAGAAAAAATCTGGGAAATGAAGATTGTTGCAGGATCTCTGCAAGATCACTGCAGTCATGGAAAGCATGGGGGCACTGCAGCCTGGCATGCCCTCACCTACCATGCTTCCTATGGGGTGGACAATTCTGATCACTGATTTAAAGGATTGGTTGTAACTTTTCTCTAAAAAATCCTTTTTCTGTTTCTCTGTTTCTGCTACATCTCTTCTGTATTTTTCTTTATATTCTTGAATTTCTCAGCCTCCTTTGGACTGAATTATTTTGGGATCCTCCCTCGTGGGGAGCCCTGCTTGTCTCAGTTCTGATTCAAAGAAAACTCCCGAGCTCGTTAGAATCTTGTTTCTCGTGTTTATTAACAGGTGATCACAAAACTTAATAGGCCTCTCCAGGCTGGTTATACAAGGTTAATCTTTGCAATCTGGTTGTGAAAAACGAGGTTCACATAATTTTTATAGAATTTAAAAGTTTAATAAAAAAACAATTAGGAGAGAAAAATAAAGTAAAGTATACAGATACGGCCAGGTGTCTCTGCATTCAGCTAAGAGAGCACACCTTACTAACAAAGGATTGTCCCTTAAAAACAGAATCCTACTACATATCCATAAATTCTCATACATATTCATACATTCTTCTTAGGATCTTTGGTGTTCTTCTGTTTAGTTTTCTCTTGCCCCCTTCCCAATAGATCAATCTTCTTGGCGCCATTGAGATTTACATTCTCTGATACCAGGAACGCAATAAATTCCTCCCCCAGAGCTCTGGTCACTGCTGTCTTCATCTGGATAAGATAGTTTACAAATGCAGGAGTTCTCTAGCTATTTTTTCCTCAGTCTTTGGGTTATACAAACAAAGACAGTTTTTATTTTAATACTATGCCATAACCTAACATATATGTATTATACTACTATTTCTAAATTTCATCAATAACAGAAATAAAGAAAACTATATTAATACAACAAAATTTCTCATTCTTATACACATAACATTCATCTTAATATTTGCGAAAAGCCAATAACATAAAATGTATCTATAACATGGTACATTTCTTTCTTCTGATGGTACAAACAAGGCCTTGTGGCACACTTTGTGTCTGATGCACAAAATGGCCCCGAACTACGCAGTTCTTTTATCTTTATACCTATTTTTACCCAATTAACAGTAGACACGTATATTATTTTTCTTAATGACCCAATGACCCATCACCTCTGTGATGCACTGTGGCATTTTCTACCCAATCACTTATTATTACCCAAAAACCTCTAGGAAAAGAACACGAAGAAGAAAGAAAAAGAAACAAGGGACAACACCCTAAATCCTCCATCTTGTCTCCTGTTCTCCAAACTAACTTTTCCACCCAGTGATTAAAAAAACTTTCTAATCTACACACTTACACTTTTAGCTTTTTCTATCTAACTTTAACATTTGTTTTCATGTATCACCATGAAAACATGCTCGTGAATTTCATATTATATGAAATTCAATGTTTTTCTAGATCTTATAACTAAGTATCAGAAACAAGGGCACAAACTCTGTATTCGAGACTCCAACATTGGTTTTTTACGATTCCTTTGCATCTTGATGACAAGCAAAAATTTGCTTTCATAGTACCTACAATTAACAACTTTGAACCTGTGCAGAGGTATCAATGGAAGGTTTTGCCACAGGGCTGCAAGAACATCCCAATTATCTGTTAATGGTATGTGGCTCAGGCCTTGTCCTGAGTCGGTGAGCAATTCCCTGAGGCATACTGCTATCATTACATGGATGACATCCTGGTGGCAGCGTCCACCCAGGACGAACTGCTGAGGATACAGCCTCAGCTGTTCAATGTCCTGCTTTCTTATGGTCTGCAGGTGGCTTCAGAGAAGGTTCAACAGCATCCTCCTTAGAAATACTTAGGAGTAAAAATCTTAGATCGAACCATTTGCCATCAGGAGGTACGATTCACAGATTCAATCAAGACTCTGAATAATGCCCAGAAATTGATGGGTATCATCACGTGGTTGCATCCTTACTCGGGGCTGACCACAGCACAATTGTCCCCATTGTTCAATATTTTAAAGGGGGACCCTTGTTGGAGTCTGAGACACAGAGTGTGTGCCCTTGTTTCTGATACTTAGTTCTAAGATCCAGAAAAACACTGAATTTCATACAATATGAAATTCATGAGCATGTTCTCATGGTGATACATGAAAACAAATGTTAAAGTTAGATAGAAAAAGCTAAAAGTGTGAGTGTGAAGATTAGAGAGTTTTCTTAAGTCACTGGGTGAAAAAGTTAAAGTTTAGAGTTTAAGTTAGTTTAGAAAGCAAAAGACAAGATGGTGGATTTAGACTTGTTTCTTTTCCTTCTTCTTTCTTCTTCATGTTCTTCTTCTAGAGGTTTTTGGGTAATAGTAAGTGATTGGACAGAAAATGCCGCAGTGTAGCACACAGGTGATGGGTCATTGGGTCATTAAGAAAAATAATATACATGTCTATTGTTAGTTGGATAAGAGTAAGCATAAAGATAAAAGAACTGCGTAGTTCAGGGACATTTTGTGCTTTCAAAGCCAAAGTGAGCCACAAAGTGAGCCACAAGGCCATTCTGTACCGTCAGAAGAAAATGAGCCAGATTGCAGTGAATTGAACTTATGCAGATAGTCTGGAGAGACCTGCCAAGTTTTGTGATAACATCCTAATAAACACGAGAAACAAGATCCTAACAGACTTTGGAGTTTTTTGTCCTGACCAGGAGGACTGTGATAAGCAGAACTCCCCATGAAGGAGTATCCCAAAGCAGCTCAGCTCAGAGAAGACTGAGAAATCCAGAAGTGGAAAAAAATACAGAAGTGCAGCAGAATCAGAAAGAGAAAAAAGAAACAAAAAAAAGAATTTTTTAGAAAAGTTGCAAACCTGATCTGAATTCACCTCGAGAGCTGACTCCTGAAGCGTGGTGAGTGCTGGAGGATGTCCAAAAAGCTTTCTCTGATCGTCAGGTTTACCGAGTAGATCCCTCCATTGATATCACTGTTTTTATTACCTAGCCAGATTCTCATCCTACAGGTATCATTGGCCAATGGAGCGAACAATGGTCTGATCCTTTGCACATTTTGGAATAGGTCCTTCTGCCCCATCAACCAAAAAAGACAGCACCCACGTTGCTTGAATTGGTTGCTCAATTGATAATTAAATGCCGTCAGCATTGTTTGCAGTTAATGGCAGCTGACCCTGGGAAAACCATCCTCCCAATACAACAGGAGGAATTTGAATGGAGTCTTATCAACAGCGCTTCCTTACAGAGTGCGCTGCAAAACTTTTCAGGGCAGATCGCTTACCATCTGCCCAGCCACAAACTATTGCAATTGGCAAAGTCAGCTGAATTGTCCTTTCGGCCAAAAAGTAGTTGGGTGCCGATGCAAGGACCCACCATCTTCACTGACAGCTCAGGAAGAACAGGGAAAGCCATTGTTACGTGGAAGGATGAATTTGAGTGGCAAGTGTTGGAAGGCCATGAGTCAGGTTCAGCCCAGTTAGTCAAACTAAGGGCTGCGACCGTGGCATTCCAGCAGTTCTCTCAGGTACCGCTGAATTTGGTCACTGATTCTGCTTATGTAGAAGATCTAGCCAAGCATTTGGATTGTGCACTTTTGGAAGAAGTTGATATGGAGCACTTATTTCAGTTGCTGAAATCTTTGTGGTGTGTAATCCAAGCCTGAGTTCACCCGTATTATGTCCTGCATATTCGGAGTCACACCAACTTACCAGGTTTCATAACAGAAGGTAATGCCAGGGCTGATAGGCTAGCTAATCCTGCATGGGTAGCACCTCAGCCTGACAAAACTGCACAAGCTAAGGCACTGCATGATTTTTTTTCATCAAAGTGCACATACCTTGCAAAAGCAATTTCACTTAACACCAGCTGAGGCTCATGACAATGTCAGCTCCTGTGCTGACTGTCATGGACTTGCTGCACCTTTACCAGCAGGGGTAAACGCCAGCAGTCTAAAGGCCTTGCAGCTTTGGCAAACAGATGTCACTCACATTGCTGAATTTGGTCGGTTTAAGTATGTGCATGTGTCTGTTGACACCTTCTCATCTGCTATGTGGGCATCTGCTCACACTGGAGAAAAAGGTCGTGATGTTATAGCCCATTGGAAGATCACGTTTGCGGTCTTAGGCATACCTTCTTCTGTGAAAACAGACAATGGTCCTGCCTATGCCTCACAGAAAACATGGCAGTTTTTACAATTGTGGGGAGTTTGACACAAATTCGGTATCCCACACTCTCCCACTGGGCAAGCCATTGTTGAATGCGCTCATGGTACCCTAAAGCGTGTTCTGGAAAAACAAAAAACAGGAATGACTGGGGAAACCCCACACAGTCAGTTGGAGAAGGCTCTATATACAATCAATCATCTCACAGTGCCATAGAATTCTGACAACCTTGTCATTTTGAATAATTTTCTTTCGTTGCAGTCCTCAGGCAAGACGCACCTGTCTCAAGTGAAAGTTTGGGTGAGAGACCTAACAACTAACAAGTGGCAAGGCCCATGTGAGCTCATCACTTGGGGTCGTGGGTATGCATGTGTTTCCACAGATACTGGGATACGGTGGATACCTGCAAGGTGCCTTCACCCTGACCTGTGACACCAAAGGCAGAAAGTAGCCAACAGGTGACCTTCGGATGATGATCAGGATGCTGATCATCAATGAGATGGTCCTTCTACAAGCAAAGAGTGAGCATTCTTCCCTGTTGACAAGTTAGACTGACAGTTTTGAGCAGACTAACAATGTTTTGTTTGCTGTGTTAAACTAGTTGTATTAGAATTAACCATCCTTGCAAGAATTAACCTTGCAAGAAAAACAAGACTTGACAGTGGTACATCAAGGATTTGGTAACATATGCCAGAAAATCTCCCTGATCATTCTAAATCAGTGTCCATTTGAAGTTTCATTGATAACTGAAAAGAGACCTCTTGTGCTGTGTTCGTCCTCTTTCCTGCAAGGGCCCAGCAGGAAATGACAAACGCTGCCTTTTTGCCCTAAAACAAAAAAGGGGAATTATGGATGCTAAACGTAGGCAGCAAGCAGGGAGCACAGTGCCTGTGGAAAAACAGGCCGCATAACTTTCTCAGACTCACCTGAGAAAGCGGCTTGGGAAATCATAAGCAGGAATCAAAACAAACCTTAGAGATAGAAGACAGCCTTGCAGGTGTTGTTGTCAGTTTCTTGTTTTCTTGTAAGAGAAGGTCGAGGGGTGGTGTACCCCACTGACCAATGATGGTGATGTGTTAGTTCACTAACCAATAAGAGTTTTACTTTTCTGTACTTTTGCGTATCGGTCTATAGAAGAAGATCTGGAGTAATAAACCTTGCTTCCTGTTCAACTCACAAGAGAATTGTGCAGTACTGCCTCGCCGTTCCTAATATAGTGTGACACATGCCCTGTCTCCCTGCGCTGTTGGTGGGAAGGAAGGAGGGGCTGGGGGAAAAAAGGTGTTTTAAGGTCTTATTTTACTTCTAATATTCCTCCATTGATTCTGTTAGTAATAAATTCACTTTGCAACCTTAAGTTGAGCCTGTTTTGCTCTTGAAGTGTTTCTCTTTGTCCTTAACTAATGAACCCTTTGTTAATTTTTTCTGTCCTCTACCCAGCTGTGGCAGGGGAGGGTGAGCAAGTGACTGTCATAGGTGCCTGTTTTTGGGCCAGTGTCAAACCATGATAGAGGGGATTGTCCTGCTCTGCTCTGCACTGTTGCAGCCTTACCTTGACTATTGTGTGCAGTTTTGGGCAACACAATATAAGAAAACTTTAAGCTATTAGAGAGCATCCAGAGGAGGGCAACAAAGATGATGAAGAGTCTTGAGGGGAAGCCTTAGGAGGAGTAGCTGAGGTCGCTTGGTCTATTCAGCTTGGAGAAGAGACTGATCACACTACAACTTCCTCATGAGGGGAAGAGGAGGGGCAGACACTTCTCAGTGGTGCTCAGTGACAGGACCCAAGGGAATGGCCTGAAGCTGTGTCAGGGGAGGTTTAGGTTGGGTATTGGAAAAAGGTTCTTCACCCAGAGGATGGCTGGGCACTGGAACAGGCACCCCAGGGAGTTCGTCACAGCATCAAGCCTGACAGAGTTCAAGATGCATTTGGACAATACTCTCAGGCACATGGTGTGACTCTTGGGAATCATCTTGTGCATGGCCAGGCATTAGACTCAATGATCCTTGTGGATCCCTTCCAACTCAGCATATTCTGTGATTCTGTTAAATGGACCCCTTTTGCCACATCCTATTTATGTCCTCAAGAGCACCCTTGTGTGAGCAATGTCATGGACATAACTGAGTGAAATAGGATTTGCCATTGCAGCAATTATTTTCCCCTTCTGTCTTCTCCTTTCCTATTCTCATATTACCTGGAATCTCATGAGCATACCATCTTGTTATTCCCTTTACACTCTGGGCTCACTGCATGTAGCAGGACATGTCTACCTTCAGCTTCAAGGTCAGTTTAACTAACTCCATTGCTTATCTTATTTGAGGTAACTCAAATGGTGGCATTTCAAATACAGGGCTAAGTAAAAATTAATTGAAAACACTACAGGATGTGGTGTAAGTTTGTTATAATTTATTGATTTGCATAACTTCTCAGTGCAGAAAAATGTGTCATCCCACTGTGAAGATGTTTCAAATGTCAACCCTTAAATAACAATTTAAATAAGGGGAAACATAATGTCCTTTGCAGAAGTTCAGAGAAACCATCTTTATTTTGGGAAGTTATCGGAGAGTTTAAAACTGTAAGCACTGTCAGGATTAGGTTTTCATATTGTAAAATAGTGGTTGACTGATTAAAAAAGGCAAGCACTACCAACACCTTTCACTGGCTTCAGCAAGAGAACTTGGGGTTCTAAATCTCACCGGGTCAAATTTAATGGACTAGATCTTTATCTGGTAGAAATCAAAAAGAATGTTGTGACTGAAGAGTAGTTGTGTGACCTATTAAGAGTCACAGTCTTTTCCTTCTCCTTTCATAGCAAGGAATTTTGAACTTTTTAGTTTATTCTTTTAAAAAAGAGACTTTGATTTTTATATTGGTTCACTTACCTCTGGAATTACAAGTAGAAAAGAAAACTGAATTTTAGTTCATTTTTCCTAGGGACATTCTATGCTATGATTAAGACATACTTAGCATGATATCTGCACTAACATTATTTATGTGCTATGAAGATTTTTATATTAAACAGAGATCAGTCAGAAAGGATCATGTCTTGCTCAGGCTGAGCTATGAGAAATTGAAAAACCCCCACCAATATTGTTTTATGAGATTTAATGTTTTAATTTAGATCTTATCCTCTGACCTTGTAGAGTGATATAGCCAACCAAGAGCAATGTAAACAGTTTTTTAGGTATCTAAAATTATACACCAGGCATTTAGTCACTTATGACATTTTTTGCAGATGTTTCTAAAATGCCCACAACTGCTGTAGAAGGGCAGAGAAAAAATTGCACTGGGTTCTGTGGATTCTAGATCAAGCTAAGGATTACTCAAAGGATTTATTTCTCAAATATAAAAGACCAGTATATTTTGTAACTCATTTCTCCACCACATGGAAAATTCTGCTCAGTACAGTATCACCGTTAGACAGCTAAATAGTTTAAAAGTTGCAGATATGTTGTTTATGTGTCTGTGTGAACTTTAGCCATGACTCTGATATTCCCCTAAAATGTCACTCAGGATCACATGGTGTGGTACTTAATATACCTGTGACATGATTCAAATATTTAAACTAGTTCTATTTCTAGAAATGTCACCAGTCAGTCTGTAACCCTTGTACCTTCTTTCCATCCTTGGTTAAAGGAACATGTTCAGTCTAATATAAAATAAAGAATAATCAACATTTATGTTCAACTACATGAATATCCACTTAAGAAAACAGAGCTGACCACTTTCTCTTTAAAATAAGTTCAAGAAAGTAAAGGGTTAATTGCAAAAAAGTTTGTTTATATTAAAAGTAGTAGTTCTGCAAGTTCCTTAAAGGGTAAAGTTGTTTGTGTATTTATGATGATTCAATCTCTGAAATGGATGGAATGGTTTCACCTCTGTGCAGATCACAGGATCACTGTGTGCAATTTGACACTGCTGAAATAGTTTGAACAAGGTTGAAAACATTAATCAAATGTCCTGAAGCTCAGTTGTTTAAAGCATGGTGCTAATAACACCAAGGTCATGGATTTGATCCCTGTATGGGCTATTCCCTTAAGAGTCGAACCTGATGATCCTTGTGGGTCCCTTCCAACTCAGAATATTCTGAATAGCAAGGAGTTTTGGTTCAATAGAATTTTTATAAGTTATTAATCTAAAAAAGGCATCTTTTTAGTGTTAGTAAGGGACCTGATCTATAAAAAATGTATTTCTTTTGAAGCCTATATTAGCCTTTAACAAAGTCTGTAATCTAGAAGTATTGTGAAGAGGGAAAAGTGGTTTAATGCCTTAAAAGAGGCATAATTTTTTTTTTTCCTATCCTGTGATTCAGCAGCTCCACCTTAAATTATATTTGTAATCCTTTGGTCCATTTATCAGCTAGTCCCACAGTTTCTGCAGTGACATTTACTCAGTCTTGGGGCTGGCTTTTATCTCAGTATTCTATGTATGGTAGGTTTTATATATGTAAATAAAATTTTAAAACATAATACACTCCTGACAGAACATTAATGTTCTAAAGGCTGGTTACAGGTAGCTGAGCAAATCCTGGGGAGAATAAAAAGGCTATGACTTCCAAGATCATGACCTTTCAGATTGCTTTTGCTAGTTTACTTGAAGTCATGGATTCCTGAATATTACTCTAGAAAAGGCAATTCCAATTTGGCTCTGAATTTGCTTACCCTTTATAGTGCTCATGTGGTGGAAGATCAGTAATAATTGTGTTCAGCTATGAAGAAAACTTTGTTTTTGCAGACACTTAATGCTGTATGTTGTATGGTTTAGTGACTTTAAGTCAACATAGCATTTAATCCCCTCAATCACTTCACACATGAAATGACCACTTTCTATTAACTTTATCGACAAAATGGCTTTTAAGGAATTAATCAAAATTATTCACAAATTATTCACCATAGGAGTAAATCTGTTGCATGGAAAATACATAGCAGCTGTTACTGAGCCAATTGTTCTGTATTTCTTCACATCTGTAGAACAATATTTCTGCTTTCTTCGAGTTATAATACAAGTACAAATGTCCTTTGAAATAAAACTTCAAAGGATATTACCAGTGACAAATTCCACTCTCACAACTATTGAGCTGTACTTGAGCCAAAGGAATGTATAGTCCTGGAGGGATACAAAAGATATATTAACTAGTTATCATGAGCTAAATCCAGTAGCCAAATTGTGATCAGAATGACATAATAAAGGCAAAATGTATAAGGTTAGTTGTCCAAGCATTTTGTAAAGCTGTAAGTTAGATTCAAATCCCAGGAGTCATCAAAATGTCTTTCATAACACTTGGCTAACATGAAAATAATCCCTCCATCTGGCCCACAGGAAAACCACCTGATGCTGAATACCAGCTGATACATGTATTTCTTACCCTTCACATTCAGCAATCAATGGATACACAATTGTGGGTACTGCTGAAGTTTGTATCTGCCATCTGCACTGGAAAGAAAAACAGAAATATTATAGGCTCTGGGTGACAACAGAGCACAACTGTGTGGGGTATGGGACAATCACCCCAGGCAGTGGGAAAGAAAAGCAGAATATCTAATGACTTTATTAAGACCATCACATTATGACCAGCATCCATTGCAAGCCACTGGCATTGGATAGCTGGAGAGCTAGACCCAACAGTGATGCCATGTGCAGTAAAGACAGGTGTACTTTCCCAGTTGCAGCATAGACTGGTATAGCAGTGCATGAAGTACAATTTTTGTATCTCCGTGACCTGCTATGGTATTTGAGAAGCTCCTGCTTCTGCTTCTTTCTAGCTGGCATTCTCTTTTTCTTCTCATCAGCCTGCAATAACATCAATGATGTCTTAATCTTTGGATCTGAGTTAGCATTCCAATTTATATTTTTACAGTGTGAAACAACAGTTGTCATTTATTTACTCTGTACTGTTGTGTTTCCTGATGTGCTAACTTTTGCTTATCTGCATATAGAATATATACAGTGCTCTAGATTCAGGTCTTAAACTGAAATAGTTAATTTTAGATAATTTCCCTGAATATTTCTAATACAGTGTGTAAAGTAGGTTAGGTGCTGAAATCCCTGTGTTGCCCGATCCGAAGAAAACACAAACAACCAAAGTCGTTTATGCGGTGCTTTATTGAGGGCCCGGGAGCCTGTGGACTAGCGTCCAAAGACAGAGCCCCCTTTCACAGAAAAATCACAGGGTTTTTATATGTTTTCTACACGATTTCTTCATCATCACAACTCTTTCACTACTTGGTACGATTATCTCTCTGACATTTAAGTTTTGTCAAAAGGTACATTCCTAGATTATCTCCTAGTTACACTGCTTACATTGCAATATCTGCTATAGTTCATCTGCAGGTTACATGTGGCCTACCAAGCCTTAGCATAACTACTACTAATGTCAACTAATGCTAACTATTGACGTTTGTTACTATCTTAATAATACAGTTTATTGAACCAAATGGCAACAATTTCCCCCCTTTTGAGCATTCTTCAATCTTCTGCAAGAATGCTCAACTCTTAGTTATCGTTGGTTCTTTCAAATGCTGGATTATCTTGCCCAACGACATCTTCATACTTCGGAGGAGGTCGGCGTCCTTCATTGAGGCGTATCTCATTGGTTCTTGCCAAGGCTTTTATCACTCTTCTGGTGCGTCTTGTTTCTTTTTCGATGACTCCTAGAACACACTTATAGGCTAACCAAATGATTAATAACAAAACTGCAAATAACAGAATGTACTGTACTATTGACGAAACCCATCCAGAAACCTGAAGTCCTAAGGACTCAAATATATCTCAGATCCAATTATGTTGTGCTTCTTTTTCAATTTCTCTTGTTTTGGATTCAATCGTTTCCAACTGAGAAATATCTTTTTCTACTTCAATGGTCACATTTGGAATATGGATGCAGCAATGGTCAATTTTCGTTTTTAGATATTGACACACACCATGCTCTTTTAACAATAGCATATCTAGTGCCATCCTGTTCTGTAAAGTCATTCGGGATGTGGCTTGTAATTGCAAATTCATGTCTTTAAATCCTTTCTTAGTGGCTGCTGCTAATCTCTCAGTTTGCCCTAGCAATTTGTATAGCATTTCTCTGTTCCTGTAGGAGGCTACAGGTGCAAATAGTGATTCTAAAGCCCATCCAAATTTAACTCCACCATCTGGCTCGTGCCATTCATTTTCTAACTCAGTGAATGCATTCACTTCTCTTTTCTTCCGGTTGGGTTTTAATTTTGATTGTTTCCACAGGGGGCAGAAGGTTGGGACTCCTAGTTATTTGTGTCACAGGCCCATCTATAGGAATATGCGTAGTCCATTGTCCATGTCCCATTACCCAAACCAGATTTCCTGGACTTTTAATAGTAGTAACTCTACAACTTACAGCTCGTCTGATTCCACTGTTTCCGGATGCTTCTCCCGTAATTGTATGATTAAATTTTCTACATTCACATCCCCACTTAAGTAGTACTCTAAGAGGTGCCAGGCTAATTTGGCTTTCAGGGGTATCACATGTAATAACTTTGGTACAATTCCAGTTTTCCTTAGCTGCTTTAATTTCTCTTGTAGAGGTCCTTGTTCTATAGACTTCTTCCGAGGTTTGATTTTTACTTCCTGTCCATTGTATACACTAATCTACTGCTCCAATATAGCTATAATGTTCTAATAAACTCGGACCCCATATGGTTTTCCAATCATCCCACAATGTGGTTTGGCTCGTAATATTTTGACAATCTTGTAACTCATCATAACTACACCACCCTACACCATTAAACTCTCTTATACGGGTAAATTGGCTGTTGGGCAGTTTCATGCAATCTTCTTCAGGTCGGACAACTACCTTTTGGACAGTCTTTTGACATACCATAGATGTGTTGTCTGCCGTTTCAGGTAGTAATGGAATGGGAATTATTCCCCACGGAATTGGTTCTCTTGCTGCTTGTGGGAGGGGCAAGCATGCCGTAATTCGAGACACATTTTGGACTTTTCCAAAATCTCTAATCAATCCTACTACTAAATTCTCTTGTTCGTGACTTTGATGTGCAGCTACTTCTGTATCTCTCAGTTCTCTATGCTTTTGTGCATCCTTACCCCAAACTGTGACAATATTTGCTTCTGGACAATCAGCACCTTTCTTCCAAGTTGCTTGCACATTTTGGACTTCAGTTTTCTGGTCATAGGTCAGGTTCCCATCCATCCTTTTCACTGGTTTGGTAACCAACTACAATAGAACCGTTAACAAGAATTGGTTTCGTCATTACCAGTAACAATATAATCAAAAAGGCTACTTTCCGGGAAAGATCATTTGTGTTGGAGAGACTATCTGAGTCTCCCATTGTACAGGGACTTTCTTGACTCGGGTGTAATGGATCCATGAGTCGGTTCCTTCGACCTTTACTGCAGTGTAAGTTGTCAGGATCACTTGACGGGGCCTGTCCCATGTCTCTTTCAAGGGGTGGGTGGACCAATTCTTCACGTACACTTGGTCTCCTGGTTGAATGTCATGCACCGGATTCTCCAGTGGCATAGGTCGATTCCACTGCAAGGTTCCCCTTAAAGCATTAAGAGTTTTGTTTAGTGGCATGATGTAACCAAATATTGTCTGATCACCCTGCACGTGCAAGTCTCCTTTCAACACATTAGCATGGTATGGTTTTCCATATAGAATTTCGTATGGACTAACTCCCACTCGCTCCCTGGGTTTGATTCTGATTCTGAGCAATGCCAATGGCAGTGCCTGTGGCCACTGTATCTTTGCCTCTTGGCAAATTTTCTTAATTTGTCTCTTAATTGTTTGATTCATCCGCTCTACCTGACCACTCGATTGAGGTCGCCAAGCGATGTGTAAGTCCCAAGATATGTCTAACATCCTGGCCACCTCTTGTACTATTCCTGCTGTAAAGTGTGGGCCTCTATCTGATGACAGTCCTAACGGTACCCCAAATCTTGGAATGATTTCCTTCAACAGTGTTTTGACCACTTCCTTTGCCTGATTGGGGTGACAAGGAAAGGCCTCAGGCCATCCTGAAAAAGTGCATACATACACTAAAAGATACTTAAAGTTCTGTGCTTTCGGTAATTCTGAAAAATCTACTTGCCAGTAATCTCCTGGTTCTGGTCCCACTTGTAATTTCCCTAACTGAATCTGTTTCCTAACTATTGGGTTATTCTTCAAACAAGTTGAACACATGGCATTCACCCGTTTTGCCAATGTTAACATCTGGTTAGAAATTACTTCTCTTTTTAGAAATTTTACCAATGCCTCTGCTCCCCAATGGCATTTATTATGTTCCGTCTCTAAGATGGCTTTCATAATTCGGGTGGGAACTACAACTTGTCCCATGATTGTTACATACCATCCAGTTGCATTCTTTTGCGCTTTCAGCAGCGATGCTAGTTTTTCATCATCCGGGGAATACTTCGGTTCCTGAATTAAATGTGGAGTTACAGGACTCACCTTAGTGGGTATCAGGGCCATTTGGGTCCACACTTCTCTGGCCGCTTCTCGTGCTGTGACATCAGCTAATTTGTTTCCTCGATATATTTTTCCTTCCTCCTTCTGGTGACCTCTCACATGCATTATTGCAACCTTTTCAGGTTGGTGTACTGCATCTAGCAAGGCTAGAATTTCAGTTCTATATTTGATAGTAGTTCCTTGGGAGTTTAATAACCCTCGTTCTTTCCACAAGGCGCCATGAATGTGCACAACCCCAAAAGCATATTTAGAATCAGTCCATATATTCACTTTCTTTCCGGAACTTAACATTAGGGCTCTAGTGAGTCCAATGATCTCAGCTCGCTGAGCTGACGTTCCAGGAGCCAAGGCCTTTGCTTCCACTACAGTGGTAACTGTTACCACTGCATATCCCGCATACCTGGTACCGTTTTCTACAAAGCTGGACCCGTCGGTGAACAGTTCCCAATCCGGATTTTCCATTGGAACATCTTTCAAATCCATTCGGCTGGCATACACTTGTTCAATCACCTCCATGCAGTCATGTGCTAATTCTCCTTCTTCCTGCTCACTGCGGAGAAATTCTGCTGGGTTAACATGATTAGTCATTTTCAGATCTACATCATCCGGTTCTCTCAGAATTGCTTGATATTGCAGCATTCTGCTGGATGAAAGCCGGTGACCCCCCTTTTGTTCCAAGACTGCCAGTACCATGTGAGGCACAAATACCTCTATTTTCCTTCCCAAAGTCAATTTCCTGGCTTCCTGGATGAGGATCACTGTGGCCGTAACTGCCCACAAGCATGACGGCCAACCAGCACTTACTGTATCTAGTTGCTTCGAGAAATACCCTACCGGGCGTTTCCATGAACCAAGTCTCTGAGCTAGCCCTCCCAGTGCCAATTTCTGTCTCTCATTCACATACAACTGAAAGTCCTTGTTTAAATCTGGAAGGCCTAATGCCGGAGCTTCTTTCAATGCCTGTTTCAAGTCTTCAAAGGCCTTTTTCCTCTGTCGATTCCAGCTCAACTGCGGTTCTTTCAAAGCTTCATATAATGGTTTAGCTAGAAGTCCAAAATTCAGAATCCACAGCCTGCATTACCCTACCATTCCCAGAAAGGACCTTAGTTCTTGATGGTTCCTGGGAAGGGGAATAGCACAAATAGCTTCCACTCGATTGACTCCCAACCGTCTCTGGCCTTGGGTGATTTCACATCCTAAATATATTACACTTTCTTTTATTAGCTGTGCTTTTTCTTTTGACACTCGGTAGCCAGCTTGGCCCAGCATATTCAACAGAGCAATAGTCAATTTCAGACACATTCCTTTTTCTGCTGTCGCTAAAAAGATATCATCCACGTACTGGAGAATGACATAAGAGGAAGGTAACTCTCTTACCTCAGCAGTCTTCCATTCTTCCAATTCCTTTGCCAGTTGATTTCCAAATATTGTAGGGCTGTTTTTGAATCCTTGCGGCAGTCGAGACCAGGTGAGCTGTCTCTTTCTTCCAGTATCAGGAGTCTCCCATTCAAAGGCAAAATATTTCCTGCTTTCCAATGCCAGAGGGATGCAGAAGAAAGCATCTTTCAAATCAATAACAGAGAACCATTTAAATTTTTCTGACACAGATGTTAATAAAGTATACGGATTGGCAACCACTGGGTGAATGTCTTTAGTAATGTTATTAATTGCCCTCAAATCCTGCACTAGCCGATACTTACCATTGGGTTTTCTAACTGGAAAAATAGGAGTGTTAAAGTCTGATTCACATTCCTGCAAAATTCCTTGTGCTAAAAACTGAGTTATCAAAGGAGCGACACCCTGTTTAGCTTCTAACTTGATTGGGTATTGTTTTATTCTCACTGGCTGAGCTCCTTCTTTTAATTCTACTACCACCGGCTGAGCAGCTTTTGATTTTCCTGGATTCCCAGTCTCCCATACCCAAGGTACTACAGCTTGATCTACTTCAATAGGAATAGGAGAGGGATCAATTTCTTTTATTACAAACAATTTAGCAATTTCTTCTCCCGGAACCTCTAATTTCACCCTCCCATTCTCGAATATGATTCTGACATTTAATGATGACAACAAATCTCTGCCAAGCAATGGCTTGGGGCAATTAGGCATGTACAAAAACTGATGATCTAATTCTTTTCCTCCAAATCTCAAATTTAATGGTTGTAAAAAAGGTCTTTCTTCTAATTGTCCCGTTGCCCCCACTACCTGTATGGTAGTATCGCTGATAGGTCCTAACCTTTTGTTTAAAACTGAATGCGTTGCCCCCGTATCCACGATAAACTCTTGTTCTTTCCCATCAATATCAATCCTGACCCTCAAGTCCTGTTCTAGTCAGCTTTGATTCTGATAATTTCCCAATACAAATGCTTGGGCGCCACCTACTGGATTCACGGGGTAACCTGTTGGTCCATTCACTGGCATTCCTCCCAATCCAGCTTTCACTGGGCACTCATTCTTCCAGTGTCCTATCTGACGACAGAACGCGCATTGATTGGGAGCAATCTCTCCTTGCTGGGGATTAGGAGGGGCCATCCCCCGTCCTCCAAATTTAACATTCTGGAATCCTGCCCTGCCACGTCCAGAACCACGACCGCGCCCAAAACCACCTCTGCCTCCCCCCCTTTCACTGGCTTGCTGCATTATAGCTAGTATGTTCACCTGCTGTTTCTTGGCCGTTTCTTTTTCCCTGTTATTATAAACTTTCCAAGCCACTTCTAGCATTTTATCCAGATCCCGAGTATCTTGTCCTTCTAATTTCTGCAGTTTTTTGCGGATATCTTCCTGTGTCTGACCCAAAAAGATTAAAGCAAGCTGCAATTTTCCTGCTTCACTGTCGATCTCCAAATCAGTGAAGCGTCTAGCAGTTTCTTTAAGTCTTTCTAAAAACGCCGAGGGAGATTCATTCTTATCCTGCCTGACAGAATACAGTTTTGACCAATTTAGCGTCTTAGGCATCCCAGTCCTGATTCCTTCTACTAACAACTCCTGGTACACCTTGATAGATTCCATTCCTCCGACCCTGTTTGGATCCCACCCCTGATCATCACTGGGAACTAAGTAATTTACTGTTTCTACTGTACAACGCAGCCTAATCACCTCTCGAGCACGCTCTTTCATTGCCCGTAACACCATCTCCTTTTCGGTGGAATCCATCAAAGTATCTAGCAAAACCTGCATGTCATTCCAATCTGGATTCTGGGTTTTAATTATCATTTTGACCACCCGGGCCACCCTCTCCGGATTCTCAAGGTAACAGCCTGCTGACTGCTTCCAAATCACCAGATCTCCTGGGGAGAAAGGCACTTTCACAAGCACTTTCTCTCCTTGGGGTCCCATAGCTTCCCTTAAAGGGGCAATAAGCTGGGATTCCCCGTAATTTTTACGTCCCTGTCTAGTTCGTGCCGCGAGTGGAGTATTTTGCCGATTCTGGGGAAAAACAGGGGAAGGGGTTTTAGGTCGGATAACAACTTTCTTAACATTCCCCGGTACTACCGTTAAATTTGCCACCTCTTCCTCCTCATCCTCATCCTCATCCTCATCCTCAGTGCTGGTTTCTGGTAACGGTGGATACAAAGAGGAATGGGGTGAGATAGAGGGAAGAGGTGAGACAGCAGGAGGGGTTGAGACAGCAGGAGGGGTTGAGACAGCAGGAGGGGGGGTTGAAGCAGGAAGCGCACCGGGTGACACCATAAAAGACAAATCCTCCTCTGGTCGAGAGGTTAAGGCTAAGCACTGAACACATTTAGATCCTTCTTTACAACCCCCGCACTTAGATTCTTTCATCTCCAATACCATTATTCCACACTCAGTCTGCCATTCCTTTTTACGGCGCAGTAAATGAAACAAGTCTAAATACTGTATTTCATCCCATTTTTCATTTTCCTCCAGATAGCGCATTAACGAATTTATGGTGTCAAAATCCACAGTACCATTCTCTGGCCATGACGGCCCTTCTCGCTTATATTCGGGCCACCAATGATTACAATAGTCAATCATTTTATCCTTACTCATCTCCTGGAAAAACCTTTCAATTTTCCACCTCTTCAGTAAACATCCCAGCGGGGTATTTTCTGGGATACCTTTATTAGACTGAACCATAAACTTAAGTGTCTTGAATGGCATTTTGAACCTTACTCACAGCCTTACAAAAACTCGGTAACCAATAGCAACAACCAATATGCAGCAATATATGAAACAATAAAAACCACAATCAATATTGACAGTCTAACAAAATCAATCATACCACGCACTCACACAACAATCACTTCAATACTGAGGTAGTTTCATTTTTAGCAGCAACAAATTCAACTAACGATTATATTAATCCAATAAGCAGCAATATACAAAACCACAATCCAGAATTAAGCAAACTACATACAACAAACAAAAAGGACTAAATACCAGATAAATACCAGACCAATCCAACTTGCCGCTTCTCGACGCCGCGAGGGGCAAGTGCCGGACCTGCGCAGCTTTCGCCGCGTCTGACAGCCGGCGCCTAGGCTTCCCAGACCAACCAGACGTCTTAGCCCAACCCTGTGAGGATCGCCGCCTCGTCTTATGAGCAGGCACCCAAACCAAAACCAGAAAAAAATAAAGCACCTTCGGGCTTACCTTTTGCAGTCGTCCGTCAGGTGCGGGGGTCGGGCACGAACCGATGACTCCCCGAGAATCACTCGGTGCCGGCGTGGAGTGGATCAGAACGCGAACCGCCCCAGGCACCTTCGGAGTCCTGCCGCGGTCGCCAGAAAACTGTTGCCCGATCCGAAGAAAACACAAACAACCGAAGTCGTTTATGCGGTGCTTTATTGAGGGCCCGGGAGCCTGTGGACTAGCGTCCCAAGACAGAGCCCCCTTTCACAGAAAAATCACAGGGTTTTTATATGTTTTCTACACGATTTCTTCATCATCACAACTCTTTCACTACCTGGTACGATTATCTCTCTGACATTTAAGTTTTGCCAAAAAGTACATTCCTAGATTATCTCCTAGTTACACTGCTTACATTGCAATATCTGCCATATAGTTCATCTGCAGGTTACATGTGGCCTACCAAGCCTTAGCATAACTACTACTAATGTCAACTAATGCTAACTATTGACGTTTGTTACTATCTTAATAATACAGTTTATTGAACCAAATGGCAACACCTGACATCATCCAATTAATAAAAAAAGAAGCTGTGTGTAGTGCTTTGGAAAAACACTCATTACTCTGGGAGTATCATCTGAATGACATATGGTTGTGGTCTCTTGCTACAAGTCCTAAACATGTCCTTCAAATATATAAAATAAAATTACTAAATTTTATACTTAGTTAAGACGCAGTTCAGTCCTATATGTTTCCAAAATAAAGTGCAAACATGTATGTAGCTTGTGGAGCATTGAAAGAACTAATTTCTACAGATTGGTGCAGTTATAAACCAATTAGCAGAGTGGTGGGTTAACCCTGGCCAGCAGCTAAGCACCACACAGCTGCTCGTTCACTCTCCCAGTCCACTGGAACAGGGGAAGGAATGGGAAGAGAAAATGAGAAAATTAATGGCTTGAGATAAAGATAGTTTAATAAGCAAAGGAAAAAAGAAGAAAACAAAATGAGTGATGCAAAAACAATCATTCACCACCTTTCACAAGTAGACTGATGCCCAGCTAGTCTCCAAGCAATGGCTACTTTCCAAATCTCTCCTCCCTTCAGTTTTTATTGCTGAGTATGATGTTGTATGACATGGAATATCCCTTTGGTCAGTCTGAGTCAGCTGTCCAGGTTGTGTCCTCTCCCACTACCAGCCTACTCACTGGGGAGAGAAGAGTTGGAAAAAAGAGAAAGCCCTGATACTATGCAAGCACTGCTCAGCAATAGGTAAAACACTAGCGTGTTATCAACACGGTTTTAGCTACAAATCTAAGTCACAGAACCATACCAGCTGCTATGAAGAAAGTTAACTCCCCTCCAGACAAATCCAGTACCAACCTCTATATATTATTCCGTACCATTTATGTCATGCTTGTGTCCCACACTATCCAATACATCCTCAGTCACCACTTCCCCTTCCCATCTCTTGCTATACACACAGATATCATTCCCTTAATCTATGAGCCTTCCCTGTAAAATGTCCATAAAATGTCCATTGAGTTCACCTAGTCTGTGATTCAGGCTCCATTCATTATGCTGGTCACTCAGGACAAGAGAGATCTCACACTGTGTTCAGTTATTGGATGCTAAACCCAGCTCAGATTGGGTTGCTGCTGTACTTGCTTGGTTTCTTGCAAGGCTCATTCTCTGTTGGTTCAGGTGATTCCTGCCGTTGTACTTTCTATAATATACAACTCAAATGATGTGTTATTTTCCCCTAAGGTTAAATATCCTTGAGGTGCACAACAGATTTCCCCACCATCCCACATTACCCAGAAATTATATTTGTTTGGCAAAACACTGGAACAGGTTTCCCAGAGAGGTAGATGCCTTATCCCTGGAAACATTCAAGGTCAGGTCAGACAGGGCTCTGTGCAACCTGATCTAGTTGAAGATGTCCCTGCCCATTGCAGGGGGGTTGGACTAGATGACCTTTCAAGGTCCCTTCCAACCCAAACTATTCTATGAAACTATGATCAATGCCATGTTTCTTGGCCCAGGTACTCATGAAGTTGCTTTGGAAATGAGTCCTGTTTTCTGACTCAATTCTTTCTGGGGTGTTGTGTGGTCACAGAACTTGCTTTACAAGGATCGGGATGGTGTTTCAAGTGGTGATATTAGTTACAGGGTGTTTTGAACCCTCCGCTGATCACCTCCACCATGGTAATCATGCAGTGCTTGCCTTGGTGGATTCATGGCGGTGTGATATAATTGATCTTCCAGGCCTCCACATATTGATATTGTAGCCACTGTTCCCTATACCAGAGCAACTTTACTTGACTTGCTTTATTATGATGTATGTTTTGCTTTCATGGAAAACCTGTGTGGTGGCTTCAGTGATCATGCCCATCCCTGGATATTTATGTTGCATTTCTTCCTAGAGGTGCAGATGTTGCATGGACCCACTGAGCGACAAATGCCTCATCCTTATACACCCAGTCCAGGTCCATTTGAACCACTTCAATTTTACAACCTTGCCTACCTGTTTGTTGTTTCAACGTTCTTCAGTAGCCCAGCTCTTAGGCACATGAACATCTACATGACGTACCTTTACAGCAAGGTTCTCTACCTGGGCAGCAATTTCCTGCCACAATACCTCAGCCCAGATGGGTGCTGCCAATTGGTCATCTTCTACTGCTGTATCCTGTCGCACTATATTAGGAACGGCAAAAGTACGACACAAACTCTCTGGCTGGGTTGCACAAGAGAGCAAGTTTTATTCTTCCAGATCTTCTTTTATAGACAGTTCCAAGAAGGTCCGAAAGGTAAAACTCTCATTGGTCATGAAACCAACACATCACCATCATCGGACAATTGGGAACTATACCCCTTGACTGTTTCTTGCAAGTAAACAAGGATCCAAACAACACCTGCAAAAGGTTGTTGTCCTTCTCCAAGGACTGTTTGGATTCCTCCTTATGATTTCTCAGGCCAGAGTGAGAACCTTGTGTGATTTAGTTTCACACAAGCTCAAGCTAATGCCTGAAGCCTAAAAATCTCTTATTTGACCAATATCAGTTCCCACAGTATCCAACCTCATAGTACATTTCCCACCATCCATGAGTGTCGCTATAGGACATGGAATGATTCACACGGACACAGTTCAGTGTATGATAGGGAAAAGGATGATTTTATTTTTGCGACTTCAGTATTTATAGATTCTCGACAATGACCAGGGATTGGATAGTTAGGTTACTACCTTCCCAACCACACTGGTAGTGCGAAACGTCCATCAAAAAACGTTTCTTGGAAAGAATGTATAAACATCTATGTTTATAGTTACTATCTTGGGAAAGTGGTTAGAAACTATGAAAACAAGATTAGAAGGTTTAATTTTCAGGGCGACATATGAGTCAGGAGAGATAGAATACTGCCCACTTTTCTTGTTCAGTAATCTCTAGGGCCAGTTGAATGGATTTCACTTCTTCCAACTGACTCAACTCACCTTCTCCTTTGATAGCCATTACTGAAACTTGGTGGGACAAATACCACGACTGGTGTGCTATTGCCAACTACCAATGGTGACAGGCTTTCCAGAAAGGACAGGCAAGGAAGAAGGGGTGGAGGGATTGTCCTCTATGTCAAGAAATTGATAGATTGTGAAAAGCTGTCTTTGAAGAATAGCCATGGGAAGTTGAAAGCTTATGGTTAAGAATTAGAAATCAAAGCAACAAAGGGAACTCTATGTTTGGTGTTTACTACAGGCCGCCCTATCAAAGGGAGCCTGTTAATGAAACCTTATTGAAAAAACGCTCAGACTATTCAGCTGAGTCTTCACAGAAATATAACAAACATCGTTTATTTCTATCTTTAGCATACTTTTATAGGGTCTGACAGGGTCTGCGGGCTTAGCAAGTTACTATTGGTTAATACATATTGTTTACATTCTTTTCCCCAGTACACAAGGCTATTGTTTTTCTTTATTCTCACTGCTCCAAGAGAGTTTCAAGGACACTGCCTTTAATATTGTCATCTGGATTTAAAGGCTGGATTGTACAGACAGGCTTTTACTAAAATATTATGCTTTTACTTTGTTAAAATGTTTCTTTACAAAGCCTTGCTCCAGCTACAGGAAGCACTGTGTTTGCAGGCTCTTGTCCTCTTGGGGAATTTCAACCACCCTGACATCTGCCAGAGAAGTATCACAGTGAGCTGAAAGCAATCCAGGAGACTCCTGGAGTATATCAAGGATAACTTCATAAGCCAGGTAATAGACAGCCTTACCAGAGGGGATGAAATACTGGGCCTGATGGTCACCAACAAAAGTGAGCTAATTGGTGACATCAGGATTGGAGGCAGCCTGGGCTACAGTGATCATGTGTTGGTAGAGTTCACAGTCCTGAGGTATATGGGTCAGGAAAAGAGTAAAGTCAAGACCCTGAATTTTAGGAAAGCAAACTTCCAGCTGTTCAAAGAATTAGTCAGTAGGACCTGCTGTGAAACTGCACACACACACAGGCATTCCAAGCATCCCAAAATGTCTTGAGACATCAATCTTTTCCAGTTCCTGACAGCTGGTCAAACTAAAGAGCAAGAAGGAAATGCATGGGCAGTGGAAGAATGGACAGGTATCATCGGAAGAGTACAGCAGCATTTCCCAGTTGTATAGGCATGGGGTCAGGACAGTCAAGGCGCAGCTGAAATTGTCAAGGGACACAAAGAATAATAAGGGCTTCTACAGGTATATCAGCCAGAAAAGGAAGGCCAAGGAAAGTGTGTCCCCTCTGACAAGCATGACTCACAAACTGGTAACAATGGACAAGGAAAAGGCTAAGGTACTCAACAAATTTTTGCCTCAGCCTTCAATGGTAATCTTTCTTCCCATACCTCTCAAGTGGATACATCTCAAGGCAGAGACTGGGGGAATTAAGTCCCTCTAACTGTCAGAGAAGATCAAGTTTGAGACCACCTGAGGAACTTGAACACACACAAGTCCATGGCCCCCAACAAGATGCTTCCCAGAGTTCTGAGGGAACTGGCAGATGTAGTCGCAAAGACACTCTCCATGATATTTGAAAAGTCCTGTCAGTCAGGTCAAGTCCCAGGTGACTGGAAAAAGGGAAACATTTCACCCGTCATTAAAAAAGAGGACTCTGGGAACTACAGGCCTGTCAGCCTCACCTCTGTGCCTGGGAAGATAATGCAGCAGATCTTCCTGGAAGTTAGGCTGAAGCCATATGGAAGTCAGGGAAGTGGTTAGAGACAGCCAACATGACTTCATCAAGGGCAAATCATGACTGACTCACCTATTGCCCTTATATGATGGAGTCACTGCACCAGCAGACAAGGGAAGAGCTACAGATATCAAATATCTGGACATCTGTAAGGCCTTTGACACAGTCGCCTATCACATTCTAGCCTCTGAATTGGAGAGAGGTGAATTTGAAGAATAGACAGATGGATTGGAGTTTAACCCTGGTAGGCAGCTAAGCTTCCTAGTGCACCTCCTCAAGTTATCTCTCCGAGGAGAAAAGGGTAAAGGTTTAACTGCCGACTGTCTTCATGAGATGGTGCTTGGAGTACTGAGAAAACAGTAATGTAGGGCCCAAATACCAGATGAGCATAATGTCCTAGGTAACCCAGAATGTTATTGTATTCCATATCTATCTGTGCCCAAGAATTGTTACTATTTAAGGCCCAGTGTCTCTGCCAGAATCAGGATTGCGGGGCAGTCAGGCAGTGCCAGTCCCTTTAAAAGGTCAGGGCACCCAAACTGACTTCCTCCTTTGCTTGGCTTTTGAAGGCAGAGGCTCTGCTTCAGAGGGGGTTGTTTCAGGCAGGTTTGTGGGTTTGCAAGAGTAGCAACTCAGAAAAACTGCATTTCGCAATGAGAAACTGTTTCAGGGTAAATTTTGCAAACCCTATCGGCAGTACAAAGCTTGAGACAGTCCCTGGGCCAGGCCGTCCTGTGTCAGTGCCGACAGACTAGTTCTCCCCCAACACACCCATAGCGTGTATGACAGCAGCATCAACACCAGCGGAGTCCAGCAGGTGGCAGGAGGAAGCAGCGAGTGGAGGAGCTGACCCCCCCACACGCCAGCAATTCTTCAGCTGCCACTAGAACTGCTCTGTAAGGTCCTACCTTCCCGGGAGGGTGTTTTTTTTTGTCCGCCATCTTTTTCCCTTTGTATCCCGGACCGCGCGGCCGACTGGAAGGCACCATCTTGGGGGAGACAGCTGATGCCATTTTCCCGTTGCTGTTTTGCTTGTTAGTAAACTGTTACGTTTTCACTCATATCTACTTGTATTTTGGTTTTCCTTATTAGTGGAAAGGGATTGGTTGAAGCTAAGGGGAGGTTACTCATTTTAATGTCCAACTCTTTAAATTGTCTTAAACCAAGACACATAGCTAACACTATAGCTTAACACGGCAAGCCAGAACCTGGGCAGAATGGGGGAAGGCTACAGAGCCCTGGGGGTACAAGGAAAAAGTATTGGTGCCTGTCAGGAAAATTAATCCACAAACACCAGAGGTTTATGTGCAAAAAGGAGACAGAGGGGTCCTTTTTTCTTTATTCGAATAAAGGGAGAGGCCATGGGGCATTCCCCTGGGGTCTCTCAAATTTTTGGAGGGCACAGCCTCTTTTTTATCCTAATTCCCGGCCGCTTGTCCCCTCTCTCTTTCCCCATAGGCTGAGGTACTTGAGAGGTACAGGCTTCCCGTAACGCCTGATACCTGGGATACCTTCCCCCCCACACAATGCATAATCATTTCTTAATTCTTAACTCTTGTGGAATTCATGGTGCTCTTTCAGTGCCTCTTTCATCTTTTAGTGGAATCCATCCCATTGTTTCTGCTGTCTCTCACTGATAGCTGCATCTTATCAGCAGACCCACAGCTTGTTTGTAAAGACAAACCCTTCATTCCTCTCAGTGCCCAAGTTATCTTTTCCTCCATTTTACAGTTACAGCCAGAAATAGATGTATAATTCAAATCAGCTTCTAGCTTTGTGGCTGGTGCCATTGTGAAGGTTTTGACTTTTATGATGGGACATTCTTCAATGACTATAGCCTATTAAGAAGGAATGGGATCCACCTGTCTAGCTGCCTCCCAAGATGAGAACCAGAAGACCAACCACCTCAAATGTATGTATACCAATGCACGCAGCCTGGAGAACACACAGGAGGAACTGGAGCTCTGCATTCAGTTAGAAAGTTATGATATCATAGGAATAACTGAAACATGGTGGGACAACTCACATGACTGGAGGTTCACAATGGATGGCTATAGGCTGTTTCATAAAGACAGGCAGGGAGGAAGAGGAGGAGTCGTGTTCTATGTTAAGGAGAACCTTGAATGTATAAAAGTCAACTACAACAACTGTGGAAGCCTTATTGAATGCCTCTGAGTCAAGATCAGAGGAGTTGTCTCTGAGGGGGGATCTTACAGTAGACATCTACTACCAACCTCCAAACCAAGATTCTAAGACCAACAAAGCAATATTTAGGTCACTTAAGCAAGCTTCGGCCCAACGGAACCTGGTTTTTACGGATGACTTCAGCTATCCTGACATTTGTTGGAAGAACAATACAGCAGCTCACATGCCATCCATCAAATTCCTGGAATGCATAAAGAACTGCTTCCTCATACAAATGTTGGATGTGCCAACCAGAAATGAGGTGATAGCCTTGGCTGCAGTGATCACAATATTATGGAGTTCGGGATCTGGCTGAGCATGCTGAAAGTACTGAGACAAAGGTTTTAGATTTTAGAAGAGCAAACTTCAGCTCACTCAGAGCTCATTTGGAAGAGATTCTGTGGGAAGCTTCCATGGAGGATAAAGGAACCAACAAGTGCTCAGAATTTTTCAGGAACACTCTCCTGGAAGCACAAAGACAGCTCATCCCCTTTAAAGGTAAGGGAAGTAGGTGGAGCAAGAGACTCTCTTAGCTTAACTGTAAGCTTCTGAGTCTGCTCAAAACCAAAAGTGAAGGATACCAGAGATGGAAAAGCAGGCGTATACACATTGAGAATTACAAGAGCATTACCAGGGTGAGTAGAGATGCAGTTAGAATTAAAATCAGCCAAATATGTAAAAAACCACAAAGGGATCTTCAGGGACAGAGCCAACAAGCAGAAATAGATGGAAAATATTGGTCCACTGTTAAACAGACAGGAATCACCAACAATGCTGAAAAGGCAGAGGTTCTCAACACTTTCTTCATCTGTCTTTACCAGCACTGTGTGGCCCCAGGACCTGGGAACAAAAGTCCAGGCTGATGCAAACACAGACCCACCATCAGTGAAGGAAGAGTTGGTGTGTGAACTATGACAGGAGCTTGGCCCCTGCAAATCGATGAGCTCTGAAAATATCCACCCGAGAGTGTTAAAGATGTCTGATGTCACTGTGAGGTCACTCTTCATGATGTTTGAGAACTCGTGAAGATCGGTGGATGTGCCAGCAAACTGGAAGAAGGCTAATGTCACCCCCATCTACAAGAAGGGCTTAAAAGAGGATCCAGGAAATTATAGGCCCATAAGTCTTACTTCAGTCCCAGAGGAAGTTATGGAATGAATCCTCCTGGGGGTTATCACAAGTCAGATGAAGCAAGTGATTGGGAAAACCAGCACAGATTCACCAAGGACGAATTGTGTTTGACAAACATGATCATCTACAAAAAAGTAACCTGCTTCATTGATATGTGATGAGCAGTGGATGCCACCTACCTGAGGCTTTTGATACAGTTTCACAGACTCTTTTTAGAGAAATTGATGTATTATGGTCTAGACAAGTTGTCTGTGCAGTGGGTGGGGGACTGGCTGACAGGCCACACCCATAGGGTTGTGGCAAATAGTTCTTTTTCAAACTGGCAATTTGTCACAAGTGGGGTCCCTCAGGAATTGATATCGGGCCCAATGATGTTTAATATCTTCATAAGTGATCTGGATAATGATGGGATCAAGTGTTTGTCAATGATACCAAACCGAGTGGGGAAGTTGGCACCTTGTAAGGGAGAGCCACCCTGTAGGAAGACCTGGATAGGCTGAAAGAGTGGACCTACAAGAACCTTATGAAGTTCAACAAGGACAAGTGTAAAGTCTTGCACGTGGGAAAACATAATCCAGGAGTGCAGCACAGGTTGGGATCTACCTGGCTGGAGAGCAGCTCTGTGGGAAGGGACCTGAGGATCCTGGTGGACAAAAAGCTCAATATGAGTGAACAGTGTGCTACTATGGCAAAGAAAGCCAACAGAATGCTGTCTTGAATCAACCAGCAGAAATGATGAAATCATTATCCCACTTTACACAGTGCCATGCCAGGAATACTGTGTCCAGTTTTGGTCTCTGCTACACAAAAGATGTGGACAAGACAGAATCCACAAAAGGGACACAAAGATGATCAAAGGAGTGGGAAACCTGCTATATGAGGAAAGGCTGAGAGAACTGGGTTGGTTCAGCACTGAGAAAGCTTAGGGGACACCTTATCACCATGTTCCAGTATTTAAAGGGTGGCTACAAAGAAGATGGAGACTCTTTTTACAAGGAGTCACATATAAAAGACAAGGGGTAATGGATACAAGTTATACCTGAAGACATTCTGATTGGACACAAGGAGAAAATTTTTCACAGTAAGAACAATCAGCTATTGGAATAATTTCCCCAGGGAAGTGGTGGATTCTCCAACACTGGACACTTTTACAATTTGGCTGGACAGAGTGCTGGGCCATCTGGTCTAGACCTTGCTTTTTCCAAGAAATGTTGGACCAGAAGATCCTTGAGGTACCTAGTATTATACAGTTCTATGAAACCTGAAACACATCTCCTGTGTTTCTCATCTGACATATGTGACTGATGTACAAAGTAAATATTGCTTTGCAAGTCAAATTCTGAGGAAGAAAAAATGCATCCTCTTTTGAGGATGAAAAAATATGCATTCTTTTCCTAAGTCTTTTATAGAATTGGCCATTTTCTCTGTTAGACTCTGAGATCTCTTGTACTCTAGACATAATCCCAAAACCATAACTGCACTGGGAATATACTGCTGAGAATAATTAACAGAGCACACAAATTCCTGGTAAGTATCTTCCTGGATTATCTTCTCAGAGCAATGTTGCCCACGATGACTTCCTCTCTCTAAACAGCTCTCTCTTTTCTTCCCTAGCTCACTAAAAATACATACTACAATAATTTTATAGGAACATGTCATGAGGCAGGCTCTACACATTTTAATCTTTAAAAGAGCCCTCCCTCCACCACCCTACTCTTCAAACTAAGAACATTATTGAATTGCAGCAAGGCCTCTAAATTTGAAGTCCTTTATGTTGATTCTTATTTTAAAGTTCTGTGTAGTACATGTGGTATAAATGCAAAGGAGTTTCTCTCATTGTCTTGAAGAATGAAAAATCTCCATTTCTTGAGAGACAAACAATCCTAGTTTGGTATCTCAAGACTGATTGTCACATGAAAAAGAGAGATTTCCTCAACCCTTAGTGTGGGGAAATTTACTCCACCCTTAATATTTAATGTCTGACAGTGCCCCAGGAAAGCTGAGATCCTTGTGCCCAGCCATTCTGTCAGCATCCCCTTATGGAGACCCTTCACTGAGCAGTCCTGCTGGATTGGAGGGCAGTTCAACTGATTCATTCAGGGAAATGCACCAACAGGATAAGGGAGACCCCCTCAGCAGGTTTTCCTACTTTATGACCCTTCAGTGGGCCTTCCATTGTATTCAAGTATAATCCCTGCTGATGGCGATTGCCAGCATCCATGAAGGACTCACACTAACAGTTCACAGAATAACACTCTTTATTAATATAAAATTGTGACAGGTTAAAGTTCGAGGATTGCCAGTGATAAGTTTCTGACTGCAAAAACATATTCAAAGCAACATAGAAACAAGCTCTAATCCCCAGTAAATGTATTCAGTGCACATAAAATATGGTTCTTACCCAATAGGCATCCCTATGGGAGAGAAGATAGGTTCAGCCTATCAATTGATTCCAGCAGTTATGATGGAGACTTTCCTAACTTTTCCCCCATTCTTGACTTACTTTTATACTATTTCTTTGTGTTTAGGTGGAGCTTGAGTGACTCTAGTCATGCATATACGTTTGTTACAGATTGGTGTAAAATTCTCTTGCTTCACTTTTAAAGATACAGTCAAAAAATATAGAGCACATTCCCAGTGAGGGGTGTTTGTGCCTTGGAGATGGGTAACTTTGTGATGGAGGTGTGCTCTAACATTACAATTAGGCTATAATAAACCAAGTTCATCTGAGGAGAACAATTTCACTACAGTTGTTGGCTCAGCAGCAAGACATCTGTCTCCCTTGCTTGACAGGTGCTATGTGGTTTATCAGCTGCAAAGTACAATTGAGTTCCTCTCCCTGGAAGGATTTCAACAGAGCCTGGCTGCGGTGTTTCCATTCTGCTCCAGCCTCTGTTCCATCCCCCTTAGCAGGTGCTATGGTTGCAGATTGCGTGTATGGGGGATCATTGGGGAATAGGTCTCAAGCATGCCTACCACATTCCATCAGGGGAGCAGCAACTGTATTTTACCCTATAATTTCTGTACTGTTATAACTTCTGTTAGAATATGAATATAACTTCTCAGTTTCCTCTAATTTTACTCCCAGACATCTTTCCACACTGATCCAGAAAATGCTACTCATAATGTGCCGCTGCTAAATGACACCTTGTGTCTTGAAGAAATCATCTCACTTTGCTTTCTTTAGTCATATTTGTTGTTCTGAAAGATGATCGTATACTTCCATAGTAATCTAAATGTCAAGAACAATAGTATTGATCCAGACCAGGGGTCTTCATAACCTAGTAGTCTGTCCAACAATGGTCATAAATTGATGCTCAGAGAAGAGAGCAGAACAAACATGATACTCCTTGATACTCTCATAGCTTTCAGAAATTTTCAGATCAAGGAATTCTGTTAGCCTGTTTTCATGTGTCTGTTTAAAGCCCACAATGAATTTCTTCCATGTACTTGTTTAGTTTCCTGTTGAACCCATGTGAATATCTTGCATATACATCATCCTTTGAGAAGGGGAGAGTGTCCAAATGAGGGCAACAAAGATGATGAAGAGTCTTGAGGGGAAGCCTTAGGAGGAGCAGCTGAGGTCGCTTGGTCTGTTCAGCTTGGAGAAGAGACTGAGGGGAGACCTGATCACACTACAACTTCCTCATGAGGGGAAGAGGAGGGGCAGACTCTTCTCAGTGGTGCTCAGTAACAGGACCCAAGGGAATGGCCTGAAGCTGTGTCAGGGGAGGTTTAGGTTGGGTATTGGAAAAAGGTTCTTCACCCAGAGGATGGCTGGGCACTGGAACAGGCACCCCAGGGAGGTCATCACAGCATCAAGCCTGACAAAGTTCAAGATGTATTTGGAAAATACTCTCAGGCACATGGTGTGACTCTTGGAGATGAACCTGTGCACAGACAGGAGTCGGACTCGATGATCCTTGTGGGTCCCTTCCAACTCAGCATATTCTGTTATTCTGTGAGATTGCATAAAGATTCACCTAGCTTTGTTTTGAATGTTTCTCTGACTATTTGCCTTTAATGGACTGTATTCTTATATTGGAAAAGGCAATGAAGAGTTGATCTCTTTCCATGTTTCCCATGCCGCTCAGGGTTCTTAGGTCCTCACCCTATTCCTCCTCCAAACTGTCTCTTTTTCAGGCTGATAAATTCTGGCCTACTTCAACTTTGTTCATATGGAAAAAAAAGCACAAAGTGTTTAACAGGTCAGGCTAGTATGAAAAAGCACATGAGTTTCTGCAGGTGATAGCACTGAAACTTAGCACCTACCTAATGCCATATCCTGCCACATCTGACTTTTCTGACTGGACAGCCACTTAGAGTGACCAGGAAACATTTTCAATAAAAATATAGAACTCATACTTCTGACTTTGCAGGATGGCTTATCTCACTCCATGCCACAAATCCATGCAATCTACAATCAGCATTATATAATTGATTATACCATGAAATATTCATAACCTCCATATGTCACACTATATTAGGAACGGGAGAAAGTACAACACAGACTCTCTGGCTGGGTTGTCCAAGAGAGCAAAGTTTATTATCCTAGAACTTCTTTTATAGACAGGTCCAAGAAGGTCCGAGAGGTGAAACTCTCATTGGTCATTAAACTTACACATCACCACCATTGGTCAAGTGGAACACCACCCCTTGACTGTTTCTTGCAAGTAAACAACAAGGATCTAAACAACACCTGCAAAAAGTTGTTGTCCTTCTCCAAGGACTGTTTGGATTCTTCCTTATGCTTTCTCAGGCCAGAGTGAGAACCTTGTGTGACTTAGTTTCACACAGGGTCTGTGCTCCCTGCCTGCTTTCTTGCATTTAGCATCCACATCCATATGATTTTTGATGCCTTGAGAGGCTACCTAGAACAGAGGCTAGACAGTGTTAAAGAAATAAAGTAGGTATTTAGTAAAAGGCCTTCAAAGTATGCACTGTGGGCAGTACAAGAGCCTGGCTGTGGCTATACCCAAGATGGATGACGGGTCACGACTTTTCACACTTATAAATTTTGGTCCATTTACATATTGGGGTTAATTGTCCAATTACAGTTTCAGGTTATGAAGTCACATCCTCCCAGACTGCTCTTCTCAATTTGATGTTTTTTATACTTTTTTGGGCCTGAAGTTGCAATGATATCCTTGTTTCTTGGGCTGGAAAAGGATTGCTTTGTTTAACTACACTGTGAAGAGAACTTTTTAACACTTTATATGAAGTTTAGCGTTATATACCAATGCAGTACAGAATCTGGAAAATATGAACGCTAAAACTTAAGGCATCATGTTCAACCTCCTTTCCTCTTACCCCTTTCACCAAAATACTCCTACTTTATATACTTTTGTCTGCCATTTCTTACTCCAATATTGCATCTTTTTGGTCAGTAGAAAGACACCTCTTTGTAATGCATTTTTGCTATGAAGCAAGCTAAAGCATTTAATTATGGCCCTAAATCATTAACACAATTAAAATACTCTGGGTGTTGGGTTTAGAATTGTGTGCTCAATATAGCACTAAAAATCAATTGATTTCCAAGTCTACCAGAGGTATATGTATAGAAATACAGTAAATTCTAACCATTTTTCTTCATGCACTGTTTCAATGCAAACCAATAATTAAAATTATTGATTCATTTATTGGAGTACAGTTAAAAGTGAGTGTTTATTTTTATTTGCATTGTATGAGGTCTTCTGCATTGATTTCAGGTTGTCTTCTCTTTTAGAAATTGTATCCTTCCAAGACAAATGGCTAGCACATTCTGTCGTCTCCTGGCTGGCCGTGCAACTGCTGCATCCTTTGCAGCAGCAGGCACAGGGATCCTAACCATTGGGTACCTCTTCAATAAACAAAATGTTAAAGCTACTCTTCAAGAAAAACGAAAACTCTTCCCTCCAAGGTAAGCTCTTTGGGTTAACTAGTCAGCTGAACATAGAGCCCAGCTAACTGAGCTAGGCATAGCATTTAACTCTTGGGGGAGGAAGATCTCCATTAAAGCTGCAGAGCACCTATTCCCTCACTCAAACACATCATCTATGTGTCTGCATATGGATTGTTAACTGTCAACCTAAAACCCAGCATCCTTTATTAATAACTCCAGTTTTAGATAGCACTGACAATGGCCTTCAAGGACAGAAAATAGGGATGTTAGATCATATCAACATACTTACAGAATCATTGCCAAAAAATTACAAGCTTGAAAAATGGTTCAATTTTTAGGCAAAGCACCAAATCAGTCCTTATTTTATCTTGTCAGCTCTTGAATGCTTTCAGTGTCTATTGGACTGACTGATCGCATAGATTCTAATATTAGGAAGCATAAAAGTATTTTCATTATGCAAGTAGTAAAGAAATGTCTTCTATACTGTACTTGAAATATTCCTAATTCTGTTCAAAACCTAGTTGGCTGGTAATTAGAAACTAACTACAAATATGTATGCTGACTTTGCTGGCCATATTTGTGAAAAAACAAAACACCCAAAAAAAGGACCATGCTTTGACAGATTTTTTTTTTTTTTCCATGGCAAATAGTATCTTAGTTCAAATAAACTCTTATAAAAGTAATGGGGTTGTGTTGGAACCCTAGGCACAGAGAATTTCATGCTTTCTGTGCTGACAGGCACAGACCCACAAGAGAACAGTGTTTGACCTGAAGCCATGGAAAAGGCTTCCAAAATTAATAGATAGAACCAAAACTGTGAGTGTGTAGTTTGAATAGAAGTGTGTTATATCACTTGGTAGAAAATTTAGACTTTAAGGTTTTATAATATAGTAATATGTATGTAACAAGATAGAGGTTTTAGGGTGTTAGCTTGCCTTGTTCTTTCACCTTCTTCTTCTTGGGTTTTAGGTAATATTGTGTGATTGGATAGAAAAATCCACAGTGCAGAACACAGGTGTTTGGTTATTGGGTTATAAATAAAAATAAATTAGTTGGCATTTTATAACTGGGTAGTTGACACTTAAAAGGCCTTGGAAAAAGAGATACCTGTGGCTCCATTTTTTAGACTGTTAGCTTAGTGTGCAGATGAACTCATTGTCTGTGAGAATGTAATATATATAAGAAAAAATAAATAACTAAGTCCAAACACAAAAACCGTCTCTCTTGCTCATTAATGCCGACCCTGAGGAAAAGAACCAGATAAAACACAGGACATTCAGCAGGGTTGTTGTCATGGGGTAGCATAAAGCAAAGTACTATCAAAAAAAGGTAAATGTGATCTGACTCACAAAAATGCTTTCTGAAAGCATAATATCTTCATTTTCTCTGCTTTATTATACTGTACAGCTTTTGGTAAATAAAACCATTAAAACAACCCCAAATATTGTAAAATAGATTCCTAGCTGATATAGATTAGACAATTACACTGATGTCCACAATGCTGCAAGAATATCTCAGTTCAGAATGAGAGCTCATTCAGTTAAACATAATTAATTTCCTACTTGAACCAAACAATGTTAGAGTGCTTTTAATTCTCAATAAGTGTCTTAGCAGAGAATTAATAGGCTTTAACACACTTTCAAGGATTCATTTTTTTGGTTGCTCTAAGTAACAGAAAACTGCTATTGTCTGTTAGTGGAGTTGCCCAGCAGTGCAGTGTGGAGTACTTTGTGTGACTTCAATATACCTCCCTTCCTAAATTTCAGTGCAATGTAATGTGATGGGTTATCTTTGTGTGGCTGCCATATGCTCACACAGCCACTCTTACTCCCCCTCGTCAGCAAGAGGGGAGGAGAAAATAAGGTTAAAAACCTCGTGGGTAGAAATAAAGACAAAGAGATTGGTCTCCAATTACCATAATAGGGAAAAAAGACTTGACTCAGGGAAGAATAATTTTAAAAAATGCCAATCAATTGTAACAGAATAGGATATTGATAAATAAAAACAAAACTAAAATCACCTGTCCCCCACACCCCTCTTCTTCCCAGGCTTGACTTCACTCCTAACTCTTTTACCTCTTCCTCCCAAAGCGGAATAGGTAGGGATGAAGAATGGGGGTTTTGATCAGCTCATAACACTTTGCCACTCCTTCTTCCTCACGCTGTTCCTGATCCAGAGTGGGTTTCCTCCTATGTGTTATATTGCACCATGTTACGATAAGTAATTTCTCCTTGTTGCTCCCCCCCTCTGGGTCTGAGGTGTGTTGGTTCCTTCCCCCTCACTCCTCCTCTTCGGTTTCTCCCCATTGGCTGTAACCTGCCTTCCCCCACCCCCTTTCCCTCTGTTCAAAAGTCCCCGTGAGAGATTCTCGCTCTCTCTTTTCCCTGGAGAGTTCCGAGAATAAAACAGGGATGGTGTCCCGGAAGAGAGAGCCTCCTCGTCTTTTATCTCTGTCTTTGCTAAAACCACGTCCCACCCCCGGTGGACTGCAGCTAGTTGGGCAACTACCCGGGGCTGTGAGCAGAGGGAAAATAGCACCCATGGGATACAGTCTTTCATGAATTGTTGGTTTTGCACGGCCTGGTTTTTGGTAATGGGGGGGGCATGGAGGTGGCTTCTGTGAGAAGCTGCTGGAAGCTTCCACCGTGTCTGGCAGAGATCCAATCAGCCAGTCCCTGATGGCTCTGAAGATGAACATGCTACTGGCCAAAACTGGACCAATGAGAGAGGCTAGTAATGCCTCTGTGATAACATACTTAAGAAGAAAATCAAAACAAAGTGGAGGCACAGATTTTTTCCTAGCCAGAGAAGAGGAGGAGGTGAGAATATGTGAGGGAAAACAACATGGCGACATCAAGGTCAGTGGAGAAGGAGGGGGAGAAGGTGCTTCAGGCGCTGGAGCAGAGATTCCTCTGCAGGCTGTGGTGAAGACCATGGTGAAGCAAGTTGTCCCCCTGCAGCCCATGGGGATTCTGGGAATTCACAGGGGATGCAGAGATCCACTCAGTCCGGTGGGGAGGTGCCCACGCTGGAGCGGGTGGATGCCTGGAGGAGGCTGTGGTCCAGTGGGAGACCCAGTGGAGAGAGGGAGGCCCCTGTTTCCAAGCTGGAACAGCCTGTCCTTGGAAGACTGCACCCTAGGGAAAGAGAGACACACATCACAGCAGTTTTGGGAGGACTGTTTGCCCATGGGGGGGAATTCACATTGCAGCAGGTGCAGCAGGACTGCTGCTCGTGAGAGTGGACCCATGATGAAGAAGTTCATGGGGAACTGTCTCCCATGGGAGGGACCCCACGGTCTCACAGGGGAAGGACTGTTCTCCCAGAGCAGTGGAAGAAAACCTCAGGTGATGAACTGATCAAAACCCATACCCTGTCTCCCTGTGCTGTTGGTGGGAAGGAGGGAAGGGTTGGGGGAAGAAAAGGTGTTTTAAGGGATTTTTTACTTCTCATTATCCTACTCTGATTTTGTTAGTAATGAATTCACTTTGTACCTCCAAGTCAAGCCCGTTTTGCCCTTGGACTGTTTTCTCCCAGTCATTATCTCAACTAATGAATCCTTCATTTAATTTTTTTTTTCTTCCCTGCCTAGCTGTGGCAGGGGAGGGTGAGCAAGTGGCTTTCTTGGGTGCCTGGCATTTGACCAGTGTCAAACCATGACAATAAAATTCAGTGTGAATACCTCCAAAGAACAAACTGCAGTTCTTCAAGAACTGGCCCTGCATGGGTCCTCCACAGACCACAGTTCCTGCCAGAAAACCTGCTCCTGCATGGTCTACTCTCCATGGGCCACAGTTCCTGCCAGGAGCCTGCTCTATCATTGGCTCACCATTGATATGTGCACAAAGACTCCAACTAATTAAAGTTAGAAAGTGATACATTTATTACAACACTGGGTGCACTCAGCAGAAATCTCCCACAGGCATGTGCGAAATCCATGGGGCTCTTGCCCTCTTTTTATCCACAAAAATCTTACATATTCATATAATTATTCACTACACCTATACATATGCATTACCTAACCCTGCCTACCCCCACTTCATATTAAAATGAGTTCAAAGTCCTTTCACACTTGCAGAGTTCCTTCCTCCAAATGAGTAGGTGGGTTTCAAAATGGATCAGTGGTCTCCTAAGATGAAGTCAGGGATGTCTTCCTCACAATAAACTTTTTACCTTTGTCTTGTTGGCAGGGTCTTTGGTCCCTTGGCCATAGTCCAGACTCTCCAGCCTGGTTCTGGACGGTTTTGGGACCCAGGTGTAATTATGGTTTCTTCATCCTGACAATAGCTCATCTTTCTTGTCTCCTACAAACACAACTAAGTCAAGCAAGTAATATATTGTCTTAGCTCTAACTAGGTCCATCTGGTAATAATTAATCATCTACATAGTTTCTACTGCTAAACTCTTAATCAAAATATACTGCTTCTGGCTTGCTAGCTACATTCTAAGCTTCTAAGTTCTTTTAACCCTTTGATTCACCATGGGCTGCAGCTTCCCTCAAGGAACATCATTCTCCTCTGGCATGGGATCCTTCATGGGCTGCAGGGGTTCAACCTAACTCACCATGGTCTTCACCACAGGCTGCAGGGGAATCTCTGCTCTGGCACCTGAAGCACCTCCTCTGCCTTCTTCTTCACTGACCTTAATATCTGCAGGGTTGTTTTTCTCACATTTTTTCTTACTTTTCTCTCTCACAACTGCTATGCAATATCTTTTACCTTTTCTTAAATGTTATCACACAAGTGCCACCAGCTTCACTGATTGGCACAGCCTTGGCCAGTGGTGGGGTCCATTTTGGAGCCCACTGAAACTCTCTGAGCATGGAGGCAGCCCCTGATTTCTTCTCATAGAAGCTATTCCTGCAGCCCCTCCACTAGAAAAATCTTGCCACATAAACTGAATATATATATAAACCAAGAACTAATTATATTTTTCAGCTATGCTGTGTATCCCATATTTTCTGATCATTTTAGTAGTTTCTTAAACTAGGAAGGATTACTGCTTAAAGATATATTAAGTGCTTATATTGCTTTTTTTCTCTTCAGTGCAGATTATCCTGATCTCCACAAACATAACAACTGCATGTCTGAATGTCTCACACCAGCAATTTATGCCAGGCTAAGGGACAAGATGACTCCCAATGGCTACACCCTAGACCAGTGTATCCAAACAGGGGTTGACAATCCTGGCCATCCTTTCATTAAAACTGTGGGCATGGTTGCAGGTGATGAAGAATCCTATGAGGTAAAGTATTTTCACAGTGCTATTATATTTTTTTCAGTTTGTATGGTATATGTCACAAGACCTCATTATATGAACACATATTCTTAGTCGAATATGGACTTCTAAGAAAAATTGTGTCCGAAAGAATATATATGGGGCAAATCATGTACATTTTCCCTAATCTTTATGAGGATTTGAATGCTATTCTACATTAAGAAATGCAGTAAATACGAGGCATTGCTAAAGGAGGCCTCTCTACTGCAGTCAAAGTCAATAAAATATGGTTGCTTGGGAGCAATCCTCTATTTGCCTCCAACAGCTGCTCTCTTTCCTAATACTAAACATAGTTTATGAAAAAACAGCAAGAGATCAAAATAAAGGTAATATGGAAATTACACTGTAAAACAACTGTGGCAGAAGTGAAACGAAAAAGGCTTCTGTGAAGTGCTTGGCATCTTTAAGCCATAACTAGTGGACCCTGACAAAAGCCAAAGAGAGTATTAGTATATAAAAAAGAAGAAAATCCTTGTTTTTATTGACCTGTGTGGTCTGCTTCCTTCAGTCTACTATACAATAGTATATTATTATATAATCTCTTAAGAGTATCCCAAATGTTAGGCTGCTCAACATGGAAAAAGACATCTGGTATTCTGGGACTGTTACCGCTGAAGATGAATAGATCACGTGGACACAGGTCGAGGTGCGGTGGAAAGAAGAAAAAGGTTTATTTTTCCCCCCAGGATTTATAGGCTCCTGACCACGGCCAGGGATTGGATGGTCAGGATAACACTTTCTCACTGCACTGGCCATGAGAGATGCCCATCACAAGACGTGTAACAGAAAGAATGTACACATATCTATGTTTACAGTTACTGTCCTGGGAAAGTCTTTAGAAAACTATGTTAGCAAGCTCAGAAGCTGAGTTTTCAGGGTGACATGGGACTACCAGCTTCTGTGATTTGTTTTACTTATTTAGATATAGTGACTGCCTTGAAAAACTCTGCTAGAGTTAGTGCTGCACAACAGAATGGAGGTGTGATTGTGATCAGTGTTGACATACCTGTGCTAAATGGTTCTAAGTAGTACCAGTAGTCAATGGCAGTGAAGACAGGTATTCTCATATGACCTAAGAACAAGGAACAAGCTGCCTGGGACTGAACATGTATTTTAGTTGCTAACAAATCCTGAAATTTAATCTGGTTGCCATCACATATAGTACCTATCTGTGGTAACTAGAATAAGCTTGTAACTAAAGTAAGGTGCACTTTTTGTTGTGAAGGTAAGAAACCACTTTAGAGCGCTGTTTAGGTCAAAATGACTGAAATCCACCACCAATAATCTCCCAATTTATTGTTAAGTAACAGAGGATGAAATTCCATGTTCTGCTTCTAAGATGTACAGAAGAAACTCAGAGCAATTGCAAAACTCATGGCAAACTACTGGCAGTTGCCATCTTCTACATAAACAATAAATCTATTGAAAATAGATTTTGAAAGGTAATTTTTTCAGACAAATGTTCAAAGATACAACCCGCATATGACCCTTCCCTTTATATTAACCCGTTAGCACTTGCTGACATCCATGGCTATCATCCAGGAGCCTGTACCAAGGGATTTCCTTTGTGACTGAAGTTAGTGCATTAAATTGTTTCTATGATAGTGAAAACTTTTTGTAGATTCTCTTGACTCCACAGGTATTTGCTGAGATTTTTGACCCTGTCATTAAAGTGAGACATAATGGCTATGATCCATGTACAATGAAACATCACACAGACCTGGATGCATCCAAGGTAGGATTTAAATAAAATAATGAGGAAATAAAGATTCAATGCTGCTGCTTACAATGATGATATTGTATGTAATAGTACATTTTCCCCCCGATCAAATTCCAAACAAATTGAGGAAACTGGCTAAAGAAACTGAAATGCCACAAATTACTGAAATAGCACATCCCACAGGGAGTATGTCTAAATGAAGTGAGCTCTGGTTCTGTCCTTTCTCATTGCGAGCCTGTTAGTTTACAGCTTAAATTTGCTGGGGTTTTCAGCATCTGACAAGCTAGCATCTACATGGCCTTTCTTTCTCTTCCTTATTCTTTTCTTCTAATTTCCTCTCTTTACTGGACCACTTTCACCTGACTACTTTATTCAATTACACCCTGATATTATGCAGAAGTGTCAGAGGTACAAGACTGTGCAAAAGGAGCAAGCCCGGAGCCAAGAGTGACAGCAAGACAGGCAAAACAACAGCTCCACCAAAGGCACATTTCCACAGTACCCAAGCAAGTAGAGAACAGGTGAATGGGTCTAGTTACAGTAAACAGGTTTAGCCAACAGGCCAGTGATTGACAGAAAAGCCCATAGTAACAAGGCAAGTCTGAGGTCAGGTCAGCAAGGCAGGGTCAGGATAAACAAGGTACAAGGCCAGGCACAGGCATACTTACAAAGTAGCTCAGAAAAGGACTGATCAGTGCCTTAAATTAAATGCAGCTCAAACCAAGGTGTAAGGACTGCAGATTAAACTTCTCAGAAATCTTTTTCAGACAGCTATTTTCAAAGTTGTTGGATCCATGGTTACACAACTGTGCAATATCAGAGCTGAATAGAACCCAGTGGAGAGAGGGTGAAAGAGGTTTGCAGAGATCCTTGGTGCACTCATGGCCCTAACAGCAAACTAGTTGCATTCCTACCTTGTTCTTAAGAGAGGTATTGATCCCAGCTGGTACAAAACATTTGGGCCTTTGCCTAATGACACTGTGAGCATGTTCATGAGCTAAAGTTATCCATGTATTTAAGGATCAGAGCGAAAGCATTCCCATTCTGCACACACAGAGTCAAGTCTTAGTCATTGCTTAGTATTTCCTTCATAGTTCAATAACGGCATTGATTAGTATCATCTTAGACTTTCTTCTTTCAAAAGAACTTCCACATCTGGGCTTCTTTCCATCTTCATATACATGTTTCCAAAAGCCATTCCGATACTTTCATATTCCATGCCAGAGCTAAGAAGGATCAGCTGGTTACTTTGCCACATTCAGTCAGCAAAAGAACTTTGGAGTTCCTAAAAACCCTTAGTATTTGAAACACTGAGGGGTTTCTGATGTTCTGTGATATCTAGAAGAGGTTATAATTCCTGGACAGAAAGGTGACCCATTTTTTATGATGGTGTACAAAATGGGTGTCTGCATGTAAATTAAAAAACATTTTTCCTTCAGATTACCCATGGTCAATTTGATGAGCAATATGTCCTCTCATCACGAGTACGTACTGGTCGTAGCATTCGGGGTCTCAGCCTTCCTCCAGCTTGTACCAGGGCCGAGAGAAGAGAAGTGGAAAATGTTGTAGTCACTGCTCTAGCTGGGCTGAAAGGAGACCTTTCTGGAAAGTACTATAGCTTGACAAATATGTCTGAGAAGGATCAGCAGCAGCTTATTGATATAAGTATAACTCCATGTTACATGTCTGGCTTTTGCATGTGTCCTTTACTAAATGAGATGTCTTTCATGTCTATTTCTTCTTGTGTACAGGGGTGATTGATACCAGCACAAGTTGGTTCTCTGTTTCAGTGGCAGTGTCTGTCACAGGGGTTGGAGTGAGCGCAGGACGTGACACCAGGGCTCAAGTAGCCACAATGTCTATCATTGGGGTTGTAGAAGCCTCAGTGCCTGTTGTTTTGTCGTCAGATCCAGAGACCTCTTCCCCCTGAGGGTACTGAGTAGTGTAGAACAGGGCTCTGTAGGCATTAGCCAGGCCCCAACAGGTTGCAGTGATTTGTGTCTCTCTGGAATTGCCAGGGTGACAGCATACTTCTTCCGAATATTTTACTAGTTTTTCAGAATTCTGCAGATTTTCAGGGGTTCCAATATGTTGGAGACAGTTACTGTCCTAGGTACTTTCCCATACTATCTCATACACTCTACCATTCATAACTATCCAT